>NC_085024.1:8331965-8651297 GCF_963692335.1 Osmerus eperlanus
TTGTCTTTAATGACAGACACATTACAGGTTATGCTCCGGAAGATGGAGACATTGGAGGAGAACCAGCGAGAGGCTCTCCTATTCAGGCGACTACAGGGCAGACACACTGAAGAGGTGCCAGTGATGGACAGGTGGCCCAAACACAGGCTGAACTCCAAGACCTTGAGGAGTGCCTTAAGGTGCTGGAGTTGCGAAAGAGAGTGGTAGTGGTAAGCTTGGAGATGCCATGAACTATGGCTTATACGCAGCGTTCAACGTTCACATTGGTGCTGACAATAAGTTCATGACTTCTAATTCCAGACGCTGTGATGAAGTGGAAGACGGGACTGGGAGAGAAAGCTGTGGACCTCCTCATAGAGGAGACACTCAAACACACCCCGGCAGCCCATTCAAAACAAGCCAGGTGAATGAATCATGATTGCAGCTTCCATATCCAACCTTTCACATGGCTATGTGACAAAAATCTAGAATCACATCTTTTTTTGATGATGTATATTATTTTAGATGTGATTTTTTGATGACTTGTATAGCGCCTTTTTACACGTGCAATTGTGTTGATAGAACACTAACTTATTTTGTGCTTCATTGTCAGGGCCAACAGACAGGACCTGTAGCGGGGACTGGCAGAAGATTTTAATTCACTGTTTGGCACTTTGTTTGAAATAAAATGACAATGTTACATGGAAATGCTGCCTTGTTTATGATTAGCTGGAGTTAGGCTACACATCACACAACCATAGTCCTCCTAAAGTTGGCTAACATGTAGCCTATTATACAAGAACAAGTAGCATTTTGGGCAAATGAGGTCTGCATATGAACCGCCCCAATATAAGCAGTAGAATTGAGAAATATAGGTTACTTAGTTAACGTTGCAGTTACGGACTGGCAACGTCACAAAATTACGTTGATAGGAGGTCGCGGTTACGGACTGGCAACGTCGGAAAATGACGTTGCTAGGAGGTCGCGGTTACAGACTGGCAACGTCGGAAAATAACGTTGCTAGGAGGTCGCGGTTACAGACTGGCAACGTCGGAAAATGACGTTGCTAGGAGGTCGCGGTTACAGACTGGCAACGTCGGAAAATAACGTTGCCACGACGTCGCGGTTACGGACTGGCAACGTCACAAGATTACTTTGCGGTTACGTTCTGGCGTCCCACAGATGCACGGTCCCGTTGCGGCAACGTATGTTTGGTCATCGAGTGACGTTGCGGCAACGTAAGGGCAACGTAACTGTGTTAGCTGGGAACCTGCCGATTTGCATTGTCTTCAGACCCAGGTACGATCAGACATTATGTTAGAGACTTCGAAATGTGTTAAGGTAATTTCTCAAGTAATGCACAGAGTCGTCGGATTCAAAGAAAGTACAATAGTTTAATGCTTGCCAGCAAGGAGACAAAGTCTGATCGCAATACAAAGTTTGTCTGCTAGCATGTTGTGCTAGCTAGTTATTTAAGCAGCCCTGCTCTTTACAGTCATTGGCTAAGACAAAGGCAAGCAAATGTCCCATGGCTCTTCTTCATTGACTCCCTTGCATAGACCTGGCGCGCGTGTGTGCGTGCTTGTATACGTGTGTGCGTGTTTACGACATCAACCCAGATTGAAACACAACAACAGGATCTCCGGTCCTGGGGTCGTAAAAGCTCCTTCACATAGGTGTCAAGCTAATGGTCAACAGACCTTGCGTCTCCACCTATAGTCTTTGTCACACAGTATCTCCTTAAAACAACCAAATCCCCCAACATCCTCTTGTCTTAACAAATATGTTCACCCTTCCCCCAGGGTGATAAGAAAGCATTGAGTTTAGCTTAGGGGGCTCTGTTATCTGCTGACAAAGAATGCTAGGCATCTGTATTGTTCAGTATAAAACATCACATCCTTAATTTCTCCGACAAAATGTTTGATGGGACAAGATTATTGCGTGATCACTAAAATCGGTATCAAGGAGATCCGACGTCTCAATTCAAAACGGACACTTTCCTACGAAGACCGATTATAACAAACAAAGCCTTCAATGACCAATTATAACTCACGTTTTCGAACCCGCAAATGGATAAATATGCACAACACTCAATGAATGAACAGGCGAACGAATGACATGGAGCATCAGCACTGTTTATATTGTTGTGAATAAAGAAGTAACAATAACTATCTGAACGAAACAAAATAACTGGGATCATGTCTGAAGAAGAAACAACCCCCGATCAAACTAAACATACTGAAGAGGAGGTCGTAGGCCCAAAGGTGAATGACAGGATTTATGAGCCCAAACAGGATATCCGAGCGCACAGCACAACGCGTCGCGGCAAACTTGGGTATTGTAGCTACTCGCAAAATGAACGAGATTAAACAGGATCCAGTATCTTAATCCTGATGATATTCAAGAACCTATGGAAGAATTTAACGGAATATTGGATAAAGACCTTCATGAAACTGTTCAAATGCTGTTACCAGATGATGTGAAAGAAAATTAAAATGTTGACTGGTATGAACCCAAGATGGCAAAATATTGTTTTGCCATCTTTATTTCTCAAGTGGATATTTGGTTTAAACGTCATCGTGAGCTACCCCCAATGGCAGGGCCGGCGCTAGCACCTTCGCCGCCCTAGGCAAGATGTTTCTACAGCACCCCCCCCCCCCGGAGCGCAAATCGGAGAGACGCCTCGGCGCCCTCTGCTGGTGGTGCGGGACGGTTAATTAATGGACGCACTTCGGAATTTGGCGCCCCTCTCTTCATGGTGCCCTAGGCGGCTGCCTAGTTCCCCTATAGCAAACGCCGGCCCTGCCCAATGGACCCACAATCACTTATTGATGAGACTGACAGCGTCTCAAAGGCTTCATCAACTCAAACAGTACGCATGAAAATTTCTGTGGATAAGGCTGGTTTATGTGTTGTAATGGCACTAGTTTATGTGCGGCGTGCATGGATACACATATTGATACTGACAGTGTGTGTATATGTGACCTATGTCAGTTGATGAGTTATGAACAAGCAGCTGGTTGATGCTCGTGTGTATTGATGAGTTACTTGAATAAACCAGTCTTTAGAAATAACTCCCGCTGATTGTTCACATTCGGTAATTCTACATGGTGTCAGAAGTTAAGCTGGAAGATGTTTCCACCTCCCGAAATCAATGACGCTTCAGGATAGCAACGAAATTACTAGTGGTGGGCCGTTATCGGCGTTAACGCGCGTTAACGCACTGCGACTCTTATCGGCGTTAATCTATTCTCAAAGTTGGGTTGGGAGCTGGGTCTGTACTACGCAAGCTATGATGACTTTAACCTTGATATTTTAGCGCGGATGTATACCTTGCCGAATTGCACTGTAGGGGGCGAGAACGAGTCTTCGAACCTGTGTGTATGACTTGTGTATGAAATTATCACATCAAACGTGACGTGCTAACATGGATGCAGCTATGAAGCTGCCTGGTTTGCTTCAGGGAAAATGTATTTTTAAGAAGCTTCCCAATGGAAACCTCGACAAGACTAAGGTTGTTTGCACCTTGTGCTATGCGGAATTAGTTTACTGTAGGAGTTCTTCCAGTCTCAAATACCACCTAAACGCAAAGCATCCCTTAGCTAATGCGGAAGATGCCGGGCCAAACACTGATGTAGCGCAGGGGAAGAGTCGTCGTCAAACTACGATGTTTGAGTGCAACCGAGGCAAGCCCGTCAGCACAGCTCTATCAGCCAAGCTAACTAATCTAATAAACAGTTAATAAACACAAGTACATCTTATTGAACATAATTTATTTTCATCACCAATTATCATAGTAGAACAGCTTTCTCAAGCAGTTTGTGATGCATTTTGGAAACAGGAGATGAGCTCCTGGTCTAATGCGCCACCTGGCTTGAGAAACCCGTTCTCAAAGACTTACTTTTAGTCATTATTTGGGTAGCACACATATTCTGAATGCCTTCGGCGGAATTCAAATGAGCCATTTTAATCTAGATTAATCTAGATTAACGCCAAGATTACAGTGAGATTAATCTAGATTAAAAAAAAATATCTATGCCCACCACTAGAAATTACACAAGGAAACGGGAGAGGTACAGGTCTGTACACTGCTCTATTCGTTGGGGAAGGAATCGACATTTGACATTTTAAGACATTTGATTTTGAAGCGAGGGATGATGAGAATAAGTTTGAGACTGTGTTGAGAAAGTTGGACAATTATTTTGTGCCTAAAGTAAACGTCATCCACGAACGAGCCCGGTTTCATCAACGCATGCAAAAGCATGGCGAGAGTGCAGAGGAGTTCATACGAAGCCTGCACGAAATGGCGGACACATGTTCCTTTGCTGAGGCGAAAAATGAAAATATTCGCGACAGGTTAGTAGTCGGCATACTGGACAAAGAACTCTCTGAAAAGTTACAATTGACACCTGACTTAACTCTAGACAAAGCGGTTGAGTTAGTAAGACAGTCGGAGCAAGTGAAAGGACATGTGAGCGAGCAAGGTGCTCGTGCTAGCAGTAGCACACAGCTCAATGAAGTTGCTAAATGGGGGCAACGTTCAGCCAAGCCAGATCGCCGCCAAGTTCAGCGAAAGGGGAACAACGCGAAACCAGCGCAGGATAAGCGAGGAAAAGGATGCTACAAATGCTGGAAACTTCATGCAAAAGGTGACAGATGTCCAGCGAGGAACGCAGACTGCCACACTTGCAAAAAGACAGGACATTTCGCTGCAGTTTGCCGTTCGTTCATTGTCAACGAGGTCAGTTAACATGCAGACGGTGACAGGCAACGCCAGCCACCATTCCTTAGCGAAATCACACAGGTGAAGGATTCCAGTGATGCATGGTCTGTAAAATGACCTCTTCAGGGCACTTTTATGAACTTTAAGATTGATACTGGGGCGGATACGAGCGTCATATCTGAAGAGACTTTTAGCCTAATGGAAAACAAGCCCAGACTCAAGAAAGTTAGCACTGCACTAGATAGCCCAGGGGGTAGGCTGAATTGTCTAGGCTATTTTACAGCAAACACTCAGCGGAACCAGAAGCAGTTCAGGTTCAAGGTGCATGAGATCAGTGGGGATGGCAGCCACCTTTTAGAGAGAAGTGTTGCTGTGGCTATGGACCTAGTGAAACGCATTGCTGAATTAAAAGAGCATAAGACCCCATATCCTAATGATGTAGGAATTCTGAAGACAAAGCCAATAAAGATAATGCTAAAAGAAGATGCGTTTCCATACAGTGTGTCAACGGCAAGACGTGTGTCTGTGCCTATGCTCTCTAAAGTTAAGGCAGAGCTAGATCGAATGGTAGCCTGTGGCGTCATCACTGAAATTAAAGAGCCAACCGAGTGGTGTTCATCAATGGTAGCGGTGCCAAAGAAAAACCAAGAACAGATTCGGATTTGCGTGGATTTAAAGAACTTAAACCGAGCAGTGAAGAGACAGAAATATATGCTGCCCACAATTGACGACATTCTGCCAAAGCTGGCTCATGCTAAATTCTTCTCACTGCTGGATGCAATGTGCAAGTGGTTTCTGGCAGATACCACTGGACGCTGAGTGCGCCAAGTTGACCACGTTTATCACCCCGTTTGGAAGATTTTTCTTTAATAGACTTCCTTCCTCCTACTAGCGCTCCAGAGATTTTTCAGCGGGAAATGACTGCGCTTTTGAAGGACTTAGAAGGCGTTGTAGCTTACATGGACGACATATTGATTTATGCAGAGACTGCCGAACTTCATGAGGAAAGACTCAAGAACACCCTCGACACGTTAAAGAAAGCAGGTTTACAGCTGAACCACAACAAGTGCATGCTACGCCAGCGACGGCTGAAATACCTGGGCCATTGCATCGATGAGGACGGAATTCGTCCGGACGAGACCAAAGTCAGGGATCCAGACTGCGACCAAATAGTTGCATTTTGCGACCAGTTTTTGAGACAGTGCAAGCATTTTTTACAAGCACTCGCACATGTGCGACCTTCAAATTTGGAATTTATTGGGTGTGCACAACGTCAGCACACGTTAGCAACGACGCATAGATACGACGTTCTAGCAAGACAGCGATATCAGCGAGCCCTCAGCATTAGTACCGTAGCTAAAACTCTAGGAAAGTTGAGGCTATTTTTCGCTAGGTTCCTACGAACATGTCTTAATCTGCCAGACAACTGGGTTTCCCTTGGTTCTTTTGGTGAGCAGTTTCACAAGCTCTTCTTACCCTGCGTCATGGAGCCGAGCAACTAAATACTTATTTAGCACTAGCGTTGCTACTGTATCCCTGCCTGTGTTTGCGCTGTTATACTCGGCATGTATCGTGTCGTGGTGTTGGAGCTGATCAAAAAGCGCATCATACATTTAAGTCATTTAGCTAACACTTGCATGTACAGTACGTAATGTCACATTAAATAATGTATTTAAACTCAAGCTTATGTGGTGCGTCGCTGTAGATCAGTTGTAAAAATGTCAGTAAAAAACTGACCCATATGCAACCGACGCAAGCACACCCCACAATTATCCCATAAATTGTACCAGGGGCGATTCTAGGATCAGACCTTTAGAGACCCCAATGAGAATCTGACATGAATACAGTGCCTTGCAAAAGTTCTAAACCCCCTTGCTAATATAAATCCATAATTTCACTGGATAACAATTAATACATTTATGTATTGTTATGCAAAATATTGAAGTAATGAAAAAACTAAGGATGTCCCTTTCTTCATGAACTACCAGCATCAAATGATAATAAACAATATATTTTTTATTATTCTATTATTATTGTTAGGGGTGCCGAGATGAAATTTAGGGGTGCTTGAGCACCCATAAAAAGGGTCTAAAATCGCCACTGAATTGTACCCTGTCTAGTTACATTAATAATTGCATTGCAGGTTAATAAAAGGTGTGCCCCTAAATTTTCTGCTTGCGCTCCTAAAATGTTCAGTCAGGGGCTACTGTGCTCCTAGTAAAAAAAGTTAGTCTGGAGCCCTGAAAGTCCAAGCCATCACCCAACTGCATCCACCCAACAACGTCCACGAGCTCAGGAGAATCCTGGGCATGGTTCATTATCTTGGCAGGTATCTCCCACACCTGTCAGAAGTCACCAAGCCACTAACAGACCTGCTCAAGACTGAAGTAACGTGGGGGTGGGGTGCTGCACAAGAGAAGGCCTTTAAGAGAGTGAAACAGCTAGTTACAGAGGCCCCTGTTCTAGCATTCTTTGATGTTAGAAAAGACACTGTAGTCAGTTCAGATGCAAGCAGTTATGGGCTGGGTGGGGTCCTATTGCAGTAGGGCTGGGTGATAAAAAAAACATATCGATTTATTGAAGTAATGACTTCCCTCAATAAAGATATCGTAACATTAATTCATTTTCAATAATATCGATAATGTCAATAGAGAATAATAAGGAACAGCAGTCCATTTAATTTCTGTGACGCAGAAGGAAGTTGCGGAGAAATGGTAGCCTACGCTCACTAAAATATACTGAGCACCTCAAGTGGAGTAGCTAATGTTAACCGTGGAAAATGAGTCTTATTGCCAAAAACAGTGGCAGCGATAGCCATGGCAAGGGAGCAACTTCCAGTGAAGAAATTATTGATAAAAAGGGTTCAGTTATTTGGAAATGGTTTGGCTTTTTGAAATCCGACAAAGAGCATAGCAATGTTCGGTGCAAATTGTGTAGTAAACAAACAGGTGGCTACCAAGTCTGGTAATACGACAAACCTTTTTTACCACCTGAAGCAAAATCACTCGTTGGAACATGCAGAAACTGAATTTGCGCCAAGGTATTGATAAAAAGCAAGGTTTTAAAAAGCTTAAGTTACTTGACCCCAGGTACGTGCTCCCTGGCCGCAAACATTTCTCTCACATCGCGCTGCCTAAACTTTATGCCGAGTGTAGGGAAAAAGTTGAGTAAGAGACTTATTTTGCTACTACTACGGATCTGTGGTCTATCGTCTTAATTATTGTTATCGAATGGAAATATAAATATCTATATTGATAATTTTTTACCCATATCGCCCAGCCCTATATTGCAGTCACATGATGGACAATTAAAGCCAGTAGCTTACTGCTCAAGGACAATGACTGTTGCCGAAAAGCGCTACGCACAAATTGAAAAAGAATGTCTTGCTGCGGTTTGGGCATGTGAGAAATTTACAAGGTACTTGTACAGCCTGAACACATTCACTTTGCAGAGTGACCACAAACCACTAGTTCTGCTTATTAATTGTAAAGACCTAAACACAGTGCCTATGAGATGTCAGAGACTGTTGATTCGCATGATGCGGTACAACCCAACAGCTGAGTATGTTCCAGGGAAGCAGTTGCTTGTAGCAGACACCCTTTCCAGACATCCTCAACCAGAGATGACGCAGGACATCGCTGAGCTGACCACTGAGCTGGAGATGTACGAAGAGGCTGTTCGAGAGTCATGGCCTATCTCTCCCAGCAAGCTTGACGTGGTCAAACAGCACACCCTCCAGGATGAAGAGCTCCAGTTAGTGAAAAGCTACGTGCTTGGTGGGTGACCGCAGTATTCAGCAGACGTGCCGCTAAAGGTAAAATCCTTCTATGCACACCGTGACCATCTGACTCTCACACAAGGGCTAGTGTTGTACAACAACAGAATAGTGATACCCCAGGACATGAGAACCGAGATACTGCAACGAATACACGATGGCCACCAAGGCATTGTGAAGTGCCGTGAGCGAGCTAAATATAGTGTGTGGTGGCCTGGCATAAGCAACCACATCCAAGAGGCAGTCAGCACCTGCCGTGTATGTCAGGAGATCAAACCTACTCTGAGGAGAGAGCCTCTCATCTGCACCCCACTCCCGAGCCGCCCATGGGAGAAGGTGGCAGCAGACATTTGCCAGTGGAAAAAGGAGAACTTTCTTGTAGTGGTGGATTACTTTTCAAGGTACATTGAAATTGTTCACCTTACTAACATGTCTGCCGTTACAACCATTGCCAGCCTTAAGAATATGTTTGCCAGGTGGGGCTGCCCAAATGAACTGATTACTGACAATGGGCCCCAATTCACAGGGACTGTTTTTGCCGAGTTTGCCAAAATGTTTGATTTCAGGCACACAACCTCAAGCCCTCACTATGCACAGGCCAATGGGGAAGCAGAAAGGGCTGTGCAGACAGCCAAGCAGATCCTTGGACAAGCTGACCCGGCCTTAGGTTTGTTATCCTACAGAGCCACGCCACTGCAGGCAACAGGAGCAAGCCCCGCACAGCTGATGCTGGGAAGACAGATTCGCAGCACACTCCCTACCTTGGAGGCGAACTTGCAGCCTACATGGCCAGATCTTCAGACAGTGCAGCAGACTGACGGTTGCGCTAAGCTGCGCTACAGTCACACCCAGGGCATGACATTGGCACCCGCCCACCCGCCAAATGCGGGTAGAATTCGGCTCTATATATTTTTTATTGTCGTCTTCTCAAAACACATCTAAAATAACAAACTAATTGAACAGGGTTCTCAAGCCTCACGCATTGACCGTGAGACAGACACACACTTCAACCAGCATGTATCGTTTCCCCGTGTTAAACAGTCTCGACCTCCGTACGTTCGTTACTAAGCAACATAGACGCGCGAACACACGCTTTAAAACCTAAGGACCCTGCTCAGTGCAAGGCAAGGATGTGGCGGCACATAGCAGGTGTAGGAAAACCCGGAGAGCATAAACAAAAGAGAAAAACGTTTGAAACCGAAAATGAAGAGTCAAAGAAAAAGAAAAGACTGTTCAACGAAAAGTGGAGGTCCAGTCGAGAATGTCTGGTTTATGATCCAGCCAAGAACATAATGTATTGCACTGATTGTAGGAAGTAGCTCTACGGGAGTGAAAAGGTTAAGAGGGTCTCTTTTGTAGTTGGGACAAGAAATTTCAAAGTGGAAACAATAAAGCACCATGAAATTTCCGTTGGCCATGTCAAAAGCATTGCAACGAAACGGACAAAGACTGCTGGTTCGCTACAGTTATATGCAATGAGCTACTCTTTTTGTCTTTGTCTTAATCAGTTGCATATGTTAAGGAGCTTTACACACTTATAAGAGCTGAAGATTTGGTGACTGTACACATAGCCTACATTTTATGTAGTCTTGATTTAGGTGTTTACAATGGACATAGGTGTTTACAATTCACATTTACATTTGAAAGGAATGGGGAGAACCATAAGAGCATGTAGTTAAACAAGTTACAAATTAAACAACAAGGGCCGGGTTTCCCAGATTTGTTAAGAAGCTCTTAACGCTAAGAGCTTCTTAGGAGCGTCCTAAGAGCTTCTTAACGAATCTGGGAAACCCGACCAAGTTCAGTTAATGAAACATCCGAATTATGGTTTAAAATTATGCGAAGGTTAATACTGTGATTGCCATGTTCTGTCTGGTCAACTGTCTGGCTGTGATTGAATAATTGACACACATCTAATTGACATGTGATATAGGGCCGTGCCTGCGTCGAGCCTGGTAGAGCGGAAGTGGCAAACAATTTTTAAACCGCGTTAATGTGATGGAGAGCTTTTGTTTGAGACAACCAAAAGACAAAATAAAACACTATAATTGAAGACGTGCGTTGTCCGGATAATTCCGCTCTCAGAAGTGGACGCTGAAAAGCTGCCCCTACAACAGGAGAGAATCAGAATTCGGTTTATTTACCATGTATGTTATACAAACACAGAATTTACTGTGGCAGGGAGGTGCAAAACACTAAACATACGAATCTTAAATTAAGTAAAAGTACAAAAGTTTAACTATTTCTAAGAACTAAACAATCTAAGAATACAACAATTGAAATATAAAATAAAATATATATAAAAATAAGAATGAGCAGCGTGAGTGGTAAACAGTGCAATCGGATACTGAGGTAAGGTGGCTTGTGCATACTGTAATTGCCATTAGATGGACTTATAATAGTTAAGTGAATGAATGTCAATGGGAGTCCTTGGCCTTGTTGAAGAGGCCAGTAGCAGATGGAAAGAAACTGTTCTTATGGCATGAGGTTTTGGTCCTGATGGACCGCAGCCTTCTGCCAGAGGGGTGTAGCTGGAACAGGGAGTGACCAGAGTGGGAGGGGTCGGCCACAATCTTCCTCGCGCGCCTCAGGGTCCTCGAGGTGTGCAGGTCCTCGAGGGTAGGCAGATTGCAGCCGATCACCTTCTCAGCAGTGCGGATGATACGCTGCAGTCTGCTCTTGTCCTTGGCAGTGGCAGCAGCGTACCAGATGGTGATGGAAGAGGTGAGGATGGACTCAATGATGGCTGTGTAGAAGTGCACCATCATTGTCTTTGGCAGGTTGAATTTCTTCAGCTGCCGTAGGAAGTACATCCTCTGTTGTGCTTTTTTGGTGAGGGAGCTGATGTTCAGTTCCCACTTGAGGTCCTGGGAGAGGATTGTGCCCAGGAAGCTGAAGGACTCCACAGAGTTGACTGGGGAGTCGCACAGGGTGATGGGGGTGAGTGGGGCTGTATTCTTCCTGAAGTCCACAACCAGCTCCACTGTCTTAAGACCATTGAGCTCTGAGTTGTTCTGGCTACACCAGGTCACCAGGTTGTCAGCTTCCCACCTATAGTCAGACTCATCCCCATCAGAGATGAGCCCAATGAGGGTGGTGTCGTCCGCAAACTTCAGAAGTTTAACAGACAGATGACTGGAGGTGCAGGAGGTTCAGCTGGGAGAGCTTGTCCTGAAGCAGGGCGGGGATGATGGTGTTGAAGGCAGAGCTGAAGTCCACAAACAGGATCCTGGCATAGGATGCTGGAGAATCCAGGTGCTGTAGGGTGAAGTGGAGGGCCATGTTAACGGCATCAGTGAGCAGTGAGATGCTAGTACAGCTACATCCGTGGCCCATAGAAAGTTAACCATAACACAGACCCCTCCGCCCCTGCGCTTGCCTGAATCAGCTGTCCTGTCCTGATGGTGTTGAATCCCGACGGGGTAACCGCCGTGTTGGAGATCTCAGGGACAAGCCAAGTCTCCAGTACACAGCAGTTCCTGATGTCCCTTTGGAATTTGACGCGTGCATTTAGTTTGTCCATTTTGTTATCGATGGACTGAACATTAGCTTGTAGGATGTTCGGAAAAGCAGGTTTGAAACTCTGTTTCCGAGTTCGGATGAGGACTCCAGCACGTCGGCCTCTCTTTCTCCTCCTCCGTCTAAAACAAAGTCCGAGCACAAACTACGGAAAGTGGAATTAAAGTTCGTAAAATAGTCCTTGCTAAGTGACAACCTAATATCCAGTTTTAAATTCAGGACCTAAGAGAACAGGAGCGCTACATAGTAACACTTTCACAGCGTTGAAAGCGGTGTGACATTCGGGGGACCACACAAATGACAAAGACGGGCTAAGTAGACTTGTCAGCAGGGAAACAACGGAGGATGAATTCCTATAGAAAGTGCGGTAGTACCTCAGTATACCCAAGAAACGGCGTAACTCTCGTCTGTTAGTAGGTACAGGAAAAGCGCGGAATGCAGTCACTTTTTAGCATTGACTGGGCGGACTAATCCATGCCCAACCTGTTTTCACCATGCCAAACTCACACTTGGCCAAAGTCAAAGAGGCCGCTGCCAAATGGTTATTTCTAGGGCTGTCAAGTGATTAAAATATTTAATCGGGATTAATCGCAAATGTATTCAATTTATATTTTACCCCAATAAAATATTTCTTTGTGAAATAACATTAAAATGGTGTAGGATACTTAACTTCAAATAACTGGAAGATAACAAGAGGAAATTGTGAGGGAGTTTTATTCACTCACACATAGGCTGTACAATATTGAATGAACATACACATTGTTATATATTTAGGAAATGTAATCTCAAATTTAACATTGTCAAGTGTTGTCTGTCGTATATTACCGTAGCTAACGCTGCTGCCGCTAACGCTGCTGCCGCTAACGCTGCTGCCGCTAACGCTGCTGCCGCTAACTCTGCTGCCGCTAACGCTGCTGCCTGCGTTAACGACACTATTTTTTTTTATCACGTTAAAGTGAGATTACGTTAACACGTTATCGCGTTAACTTCGACAGCCCTAGTTATTTCACATACTGCAACGAGTTCACATGATCAGCCCAGGTAGCAGAATGAATGACCAAATCATCCAAATAGGCACAAACAGTTCGGGACATCGACCAGCAGATATTAACCAAACGCTGGAAGGTCACAGCAGGATTGCACATTCCAAAAGGCATTACAGTATATTCTAGGGATGCACCGATCCGACTTTTTCAGTCCCGATACCGATACCGATGCCTGGGCTTTGAGTATCTGTTGATACCAATCCGATACCGTTGTTGAATTAAAAATAAACTGTATACCTTATACCTTCCTTCCACCATGTAGAAGAGACTAAAGGCACCAGACTTTACGAACTAAGACAAAATAACAGATGTAATGTACTGAATTCTTATTATTTGTTATTTAAAAAACAATTGTGCATTCAAAATGCGAAAATAGAATGTAATCAAACGTATTAAAATGAATAAAATGTAGCAGTAGAAACAAAATAGTGTATTGGTCAAACATACAATAGTAAGAATCAAACAATTACCAAACATTGTAAACATGTAAAAAAATGTTTTGGAATTCTTATTTATTTGTTGTCGCTGGTTGCTGGTGTGTGAACCATGGAAGTTTTTAGATTGAAGCATTGCACCGTGCGGTGTACAGCTCGTGTCCAACCAGTGGACAGAAACTTAAAGGGCGATTGTTTGCAAAAACAATTTTACCTTGTCATAGTTGAAAAATGACAGTTTGGTGTGTAAAATAGACATACAGTGAATCTCAAAGTCCATTGAAACCTCTTTCCTATCAAAATTTCACTTTTTGAAACTGCAAATTGCAAACGCTAGCTTTTGAAACAGTGCAAGTTGTGACGTCACAACTTGCAGCATCAACTTTGTCACGCCCCAAAATTTACATTTACCCGCCCTCTTGTTTTCTGGTCCAGCAACATAAACGGAGGTCGAGTAGATCTCCGACACTTTTTTAGCTAACTGCGCGCTGCTCGGTACTTCCACAGGAATTACAAATAAGAAAGTTCATAAGTTTTCAAGATACTAAAAATGGAGTGCCGTAAATGCAGTGTTCCAGGCTGTACCGGGAAACCTGACACTTTTCACTATCTTCCCAAAGAACAAGACACTAGACAGGCATGGCTGATGTTTATCTATGGGAATATCCCTATTAAGTACGACGCTAAAGTATTAATTTGCTCGGACCATGTCACCGAGGACACTTGCAAAAACCTGGGACAATGTAAAGCAGGATTTGCTATGAAGCTGTTGCTGAAAAGAGGTGCTGTTCCAACCTTAGGTTTATCACAACCGCAAGCTGTATGATGTTGTCACTAACAGTTATTAGCAATGCTAACGTATCCTGCCTGTATCTAGCATCGGTAGAATGTGTGATGATTTAGTTTATTGGCAATGGGGCTAACGTTATTTCTTGTTCCTGACTGTGTTTCATTCAAATAAATAACCTGTGTTGTCATGTAAATCTACAATTCAAGATGCATGTTTGTCCAGATCTATTTTTCAGCAAGATAGCTAGAGCTAACTGAAACTGAATTGAATCAGGATAAGGCCGAAATAAGCTTCTGCGTCTCCGTTTACGGATGGGCGGGTGCACGGATACGCACGGATACGGACGGATAGACTTTGTTTATGGTTCTCCGTAGGCTGTGGGTGCTGAAAACAATTCACCGCCAGAAGAGTAGGTGGCGCAACGGTTTTTTGTAAGTCGTCGTGGAGTGTTTATTTACCTAGGTTATCAAGAAGTCGGAGCGAATTTACAAATTAGCCCTTTCATCAGTAAAATACGCACATTTTCAGCAACTACACTGCCCATTTCTCGTCACATTTTAATTCAGATGCTGATTTACTTGTACTGTTTAGCTGAAATATGAATTGTGAAAACTTACAGCAATGGCGGTCAAAGGATTCTGTTCGTCCTGTTTATCACGGCAACCGCCCCCCCGCCCCTGACAAAAGCGGTTCTTAATACTGACCAATCACAGCCAAGGGGGTCTCCGTAGCTCTCCGTCGCTCTCCGAAATTACGACGGATAGTTAGAAAATTCAGGAGGTGCACGTCGAGCTCTCCGGGGCTCTCCGAGGGCTGACAGAGCTCGTAGAGGGCGTTCCACGGAGACGAGGGCGTTCCCATGTGTCCGTTTTTTGAAAAACGCAGAAGCATATATCGGCCTATAGTTTTTTTGGTAAGCTGTAGCTAGTACTAATGTTACCCACCTAAGTCCATCCTGTTTGCTTGCACAGGGATCTTCTACGCTAGAGCTATGTTATAAACAAACATCTACCATGCCCGTCGAGTCAATGTTAGCTAGACTCTAGCTCATCTGGTTTTTATTAACGCTGATTTGCAAGGAATGCAAGAACAGCTAGATAGTGAAAACGCCTAGAGTAGGCAGGTAAACTAGTTTACCTATGCTCTTGCGTTAGCAAGCTAATGTGTGATGATTTAGTTTATTGGCGATGGGGCTAACGCGTTATTTCATGTTTCATTTGAACAAATAACCCGTACATGTAAATCTACAATTCACGATGCATGTTTGTCCAGATCTTTGGCAGGTTATTTTTTATCTAGCTAACTGAAGCTGAGTTAAATCATGATATAGTTTGGTTGCTAAGTTGTAATGTTCTACCCACCTAAGTCGATCCAGTTTGCTTCGACAACAGAAGTGGAAACAACTAACGTAATCATTTCAAATGATATCTAGTCAATTTGTTGAAAACAGTGTTGTGTAGACACAATAGATTTATTATACGTTTTTATTTCAAGTCTCCACTTGAAAGTGTTGGCCGTGTTGCGTCTTTGCTCCACAGCTTCACTCGTTGTAAACCAACCAATCAGCGCGCAGTTCATCTATATATTCATGAGCATACCATAAAAGGAGAAAACCTAGCGTTTTTTCCCGGGAAAATTTCAGAGGATGTATCAGGGGGCATATAACAGCACCCGGGCCATTTTCAGCCCAACCAATGTTACATACCCTATTCGGAGACCTTAATGAACAGTGTGAAATACCCCAAAAACCCAGTCAATCACCCCTTTAAAAGTAACATGGAGCGAGCCAAAGAGTCGGCTGTGTGGAGATATTTCACGCTTGCCACGCCAACTAGTTCGTCGGCTGTTTGCAATGTCTCCAAAGTTTGAGGGGTGGTGGTAGTACTGCAAAGTACAATACTACCAATTAATCAAGCACATCCAAAAGCACAATGCTAGGAGCACGCCGAATTCCTGCAGCTCAACGACTTATTATAGGCTACTGTAGAATCTATAGTGTAGATTAACCCGTTAACCTGTTAAGGAGTAGCGTCTCACATATGTAATCGTTCGAATGCGGGTCTCACAGCGTAACGTCGCATATGCGATTTCAAAAATTCCAACTGAATATTTTCCGATAAACAAACTATGCGACAAATGCTGTAAACTTCAAACTGGATCGGCCAGTGGATCTGTTCATTTTTCCGATCCCCGATCCAGCTATTTTGTCAATATCGGGGCCGATATCCGATCTTAATATCGGATCGGTGCACCCCTAGTATATTCTAAAAACATATCAGGAATCAAAAAGCCAAAACAACGGAGGCACGGGGGTAAGGGGAACCTGCCAATACCCTCAGGAATATGTAGATTGGTAACGTAAGCAGCGGCACCGATAGTGTCCACACAATCATCCATACGAGGTAATGGAAATGAATCTGGCACAGTAACAGAGTTAACCTTTCTATAATCGGTACAGAATGTACCATCATTTGCATGAATGTATGCTACCACAGCATTGGCAATTTGACTAGAATAGATGTGGAGGTTGAACAAGTACTTCAGAGATGACAGAATTTCAATTGTGATCTGAGAAATGTATACCAAAACCACTGAGAAGAAATGTCATCACCAGCTGCATCATGAGCACTGCACAATCTATCTATAATTCCAGGATTCTGTCAGGTGTCTGCCACCAGTTTTATCACAGGCACTATACACTATCTAGGGCACTGTTCCCTGTTCTGTAATTCCAAGAATCTGTGTTTGTGTAACACCAATTTTATCACGGGCACTATGCACTAGTCTCTTCAAACATACAAGGCCTGCATGCTACCCAACATTGCTGAACACCCAGGGTTTTTCCTGCATAGAGAATTTTGAGGTGGTCGCCTCTGTCAATTTTGGTGCCGCCTCCAGCTCTCGACAAAACTATGATGGGTGTCTTCTTTGAAAACACTCTTCTAACAAGCGTCGCTCTCTGTGGATTTTGGTAATTTGTAACTGCAATTGTGGCATTACGCCATTTGGTGGCGCTGTATCGAAATTAGCACTGTGCTCCGGGAAAGGTTCTGCCTAAACTACTAAAGGAGGAAGAAAAGAGCTGCGATTTTCAACAAGGGATTTACACCAAGAGCGTATTTTATCCCTAGCATGGTCCTAACTAGACCCTCGTACATTTCATTTGTACAGAGGGTCTGGGATTGTCCATTGACAAGCGTTAACTTCCTTGAAAGCGGGTACTCTGTTTAAAACTATTGGATCTGCCCAGAGCCACTTTGGATCTGCCATAACCAATCGCTAGCGTTCGCCTTAGCCAACTCCTTCACCACTAACGGAGCTAGCACCCCGTGGGGAGGAAGGCCACAACATCATGGCCACCAACAAAACTCAGCAAAGATTGTTTTGCTCCGGCTTCTGGATATTCTGCAGCGTTGCCACAACGGACCGAATGGCTTCGCTCGCATCTTTCTCCACCGCCATTACTGAACTGCAACTCAAACTAGCACACCAGCAACGTCCTCGTTCTCAGCCACTCCCTCTGTTCGCTGATTGGACCACCAAAAATGTGGTTTGACTAATTCATTTGATTCACAACGTCACTGTAGATTTGCACTGCCATCTTACCGACCGACTCGGTCTCAGTCTCTGCAAAATGTCGTGCAGTTGGCTGCAACAACAGCCGAAAGAGGAACCCTGGATTGGTATTTCATTCTATACCAAAAGACTAAAGGCTAATTCTCCTACAATTGATATAATGGATAGCATAATAATAGTTGGATTCTGTAAACCTTCTGTAGGCCTCGTTTCCCTTCCCTTCATGTTCTTCCAATGAGTAAACTAGTGCTGTCAAACGATTAAAATATTTAATCACGATTAATCGCATTAATGTCATAGTTAACTCGCGATTAATCGCACATTTTTATATATTCTAAATGTCCCTTGATTTCTTATAGTCCCATAATTTTTTCTCATTTTAATGTTCTTATCAACATGGATAAGTGGATCGGATTGCTTGGTGCAAATGTTAATTTTTTTTTAAATAAAACAACATTGCAATCGCCTGGCTTTGGCGAGGGGGCGGAGAATTCGCATCAGTTGTGTGCTTGGCCATCAAGTGGTATTTCAGAATCGTCGTGCTGCGATGATAGCTCAGTTCACAATGACAAAACACACAGATCACTTTGGTCTTGTCAATGGAACCATTTGGCAACGTTTTAAAAGTAAACTTTCCATTCAGAATCTTATTGGCATCCATTTCGGCGTCTCGCGCTCGCCATCCACTCAAAACGTAACGTTAGCCTACTACTCTTTAGCCGGCTCGCAAGCCCAAACAAGTGTGTGCGGCGTGCCTGTTGTTTTGTTTCCGGTCTAGCTCAGGGGTGCAAACTCATCAGGGATGAAAAAGGTGACAAGGATGAATATCAAACTTCAAACCAACTTTACCACGGTCATTCACCAGCCTAAAATACAATACAATCAAATCATCTCTGTCCATGACTGCACCTTTACCTTGCTCTGGGTATGTGCCCCACACAGGTATAGCAGAACTGCCCGCAATATAGTTAGGCTACATCGTTATCCCCAAAATAGCACTTTTTTTTTTTTTCGGAAGTCATGTCTGGGGCTCCATAAATTACAGACCCGAAGACTCTAAATAAAAAGCGTGCGTGTCATGAATACATTGGTTGGCCAAACGAACAAACTGAAAAAAATATTCATGACAGCTTGCGTTCGCAGATTACTTGGAGGACCCCCCCCCCCCCCCCAAAAAAAAAAAATCTACAGATCTACACGAATCACAGAAATGACCTATTTTGGATCAAAAACTGCGACTTTCGCCGAAAGGTGAAGAGTTTGCACCCCTGCTAGCTATATCCGGTGTGGTGTTGTAATATTTCTAACGTCTAGTTGTTGCAACAACATGTGAAAAAAACGAAAAAGTTTGCTAGGCCAAAAAGAACATTAATCTCACGATAAAAAAATGTATGCCGTTAAAATGGGTTTGCGTTAACGCCATTAATAACGCGTTTAACTGACAGCACTAGTATAAACACATCTCAGGGCTCGACACATCTTGTCCGGGACAAGTGGATTTTTTTGTAGGACAAGTGGAAAAGAAATGTACTTGCCCCACTGGACAAGTTATAGCTACCTCAAATATAATAAAATGCCATGTTACTTAACGTTATGTGCAGTGACACTCATTATGTCTATTTAACCGATTTTAAAGTTGCTAGCTATTTCCCTCTGTGTTTCGGTGAAGTTGATCATTTCATCTCGGTGAATTCTGCACCAAAAAGGTCGAGGAGGACAGCCTTTAAGAGAGAATTGATCTGTCGCATCAGAATTTTTATTTGGGTCGCGAAAGTCTTGAAATTTGAGTGAGAATGCGTCGCCCGCATAGTAGGCATCAGCCATGTTTTGGTCCCCCGTTACACTGTTCTGACGTTAGCCTCAGAGTCAGATTCGGGCGCTCACCGGCAGTGTTCACAATGTTGTATTTCACTCCATTCAACACCACAAACGTCAGGGAGGACTGCTTTTTGTAGATACGAGCCTGCCGAAGAAATCCAGACTCTTCGATTTCTTTAACTGAGCGTGTTTCATTCGTCATTTGTCTGAGAAAGCGACTTCCGTTAGCCAGGCTAGTTTTGCCCGTTTCACTAGGTCAGGCTATTTACAGGTCTCGGACAAGTGACTTTTGTGCATGGAACTTAAGTGCCTCAAAAAGTTAGTGTCAAGCCCTGCATCTGAAATTAAAGAACATTGTCCAGATTAATGACTTGCCGTGAGTTAAGTGGCACTAAGATGAGTGCTAGCTAGCTGTTAGCCACTTAGCTAACAACGTCAGAGTAAACTACCACCAAAATAATTTGTTAGATTTTTTTAAATAATACTTACATTTCCCATTACCAAGTCCTTGGTGGCCAGGTGCCGCACTTTCACGTCATTCACCTATCCAGCCACAGCATATTGATAAGCATAGGTACTCTTGAAAGCCTTCAAGCTATCCCCACTGTATGGGGAGGGGTTATGCACAAGCTAAATGTTTATAGATCTGTCATGGAAAGCCAATTGGGGCAAGCCTGGGGCAGATAATATGGGACAAAAGAAAACAAATAAGGATCAGAGCCTAAAATAGAAATGTTTGAGTTATCTCTGTCTCTCTCTCATTCAAATGGGCAGTGTGGGCGGCCATACTGGGCGAGATCGGTCGTCAATATGGCGGCGTTCTATTTGGAAGTGACGTAGGTGGCATCTATGAATATACCAAAATCCAAAGCGACTTAGTACACCCTAATATTTTGTGGTTGTTCAACTGGTTAAATATGGTTTATTTTGCATCCATACACGTCTAATTTAAGGTTTCCTAAATTAACACTACATCCCATCAGTGATTACAGCTTTGTTAGCTTTAGATATGACGCAGATATGGCTCCTCTAGTAAATGATTTCTTTACAAGGCAAGTTTGCGAGGAAGATGGATGAAGGCAAGTAAAACAGTGCAGACAACATTGTCTTGTTATTACAGGCAATTAAAAAGTAGCAAATCATGTCACTTACAGGCAGTTAAAAAGTAGCAAGTCATGTTACTATACGGCAACTTTCACAGGGCTATCAAGTCTCACACATTCGCTATGAGACTCATGCATTTCAACCATTACTCACGCTCTCACACAACACCTTGTATTTATCACCCATTTCAACCCTTTCTCACGCTGAGAAGTAAGGGATAACTTGTCCCGCTATATACAATTAATGGGCAAGGCGCAGATTTCTGCCGAGTTGATAGATGCCTCCAGTTACACAGATTTTAAAACCAGCCAATCAGGTACATCACC
Organism: Osmerus eperlanus; assembly: GCF_963692335.1. Taxonomy (NCBI): domain Eukaryota; kingdom Metazoa; phylum Chordata; class Actinopteri; order Osmeriformes; family Osmeridae; genus Osmerus; species Osmerus eperlanus. The sequence continues at coordinate 8,353,056 of NC_085024.1, forward strand.
ACCAGCTTGGATGTGTTGCAAAGTGGCCATCGGTGGACCAAACCAGGAGGTCCTGGACTACAAGGAATGCATTAAAACGTTTTACTTGATGAAAAACAGGCAGTTGAAATGTTCTGCCTCTGGTTGTGAACTTCAACATGATAATTGTCATTTTCCTCAATCATCAATACTAGAACAAATGTTGGTTGTAGGGAGTCAGATGGCTGAGTGGTGAGGGAGTCGGGCTAGTAATCTGAAGGTTGCCAGTTCGATTCCCAGCCGTGCCAAATGACGTTGTGTTCTTGGGCAAGGCACTTCACCCTACTTGCTTCGGGGGGAATGTCCCTGTACTTACTGTAAGTCGCTCTGGATAAGAGCGTCTGCTAAATGACTAAATGTAAATGTAAAGTGCTTGCTTAACCCTTGTGTTATCTTCAGGTCATTCTGACCCATCAGTCATTGTGACCCACCGTCGTATTGCGACAACTTTACCGCATACAAAAGCGAAGCATTTTCTTTTAACCGTTGGGCTGTCTCAGACCCCCCACATTGCGAAAGTTAAAATAAAATTATTTTTATTTGTTTTTGTGGGTAAAATTGGGTAAAAACAACAATGGTTCGTTATGAACCTTTGGGTCATGTGACCCGAAGGCAGCACAAGGGTTAAGCCAGTTGAAGGCATGGTACATGCACATGATCAGGATGGTACCTCCTCCACCTCATCTTGAGCCAGAAAAAAACCCTGACACCTCACTGACAAAAAAGACACATTGTGTGAACACAATATAATAAAAACACATAAAATATTAACTTAACCCTCGTGCTGCCTTCGGGTCACATGACCCAAAGGTTCATAACGAACCATCGTTGTGTTTACCCGATTTTACCCAATACAAAAACAAATTAAAATTATTTTCTTTTAACCTTTGCAATGTGGGGGGTCTGAGACAGCCCAACGGTTAAAAGAATATGCTTCACTTTGTCTTTGTATGCGGTAAATCTGTCGCAATACGAAGGTGGGTCACAATGACTGATGGGTCAGAATGACCCGAAGATAACACAAGGGTTAAAGCACACAGTATTGAAGTTCCTTATCCTCCCCTCCAAACATCAAAACACAATTCTTCAAGACATAGCCACAGGGCTGTTTTCTTACCTGCTCCGGAAGTTTGAAGGATGTGGGTGCCCGTCATACAAAGCCAAAAAGTCATATTCCTCCTCCACAGCAAAAGACTGAAAAACTATATGAATCCTGTTCCTCTCTTCTGCAATGATCACCCAGGTACAGTTTGCTCCATTAGGATATCCATATGGAAATCCTGGGCTCTCAATGGTCCCATTCCTCCCTTTTAAAGTGCCTCCACAATTATGGATAAAACCTGCATGGAAAAAAACCCAGATAACATTCAAAGATGAGCTTTTCTTCATTTGGGTCTGGTGACATGGACATAGTACTATAGGCCAGCTATAGGGCCCTATAGAATACAATTATTCCTGAGAATGATAAAACTAGTGCTAAATGGTTACTGTATAACGATTAGACAGACACTTCTGAACCTCACCTCACCTTTTCCCTGGGCAAACAGTGATTATCATGACACTTTCCTCCCATATACAACACTCATGCTGTACAAACCTTTACTGCACCATATTCTCCATTTCAGCTCAGAAAAAAAAAACAAGGACACACACCCAAATGCCTCTCCTGGCAAATTCTCCCACTTCCCCAATGGTATGTTTTTAATAAACTGGGGTCTTCCTTAGCACCTCAGTGTAAAGCTTTGTGAAAAACTGATATTGTTGACACATTGAGTCAGATACTTACGTCAAAACAATACTTTGAATATTTGGCTCAACTTTACAACAATGTAAAATTTGAACCTTTACTGTAGAAATGATAACAGGTATGTAACAATGTACTGTAATGTACACATGTTCTAATGTACACATAGTTTTTTTCAAATGCTTACACACATTCTTTTTACTTGTCCTCTTTTTTTCAAAACTTAACACACAAATCCAACAACTGCACACACAAAATGCAAAATGCCTCGCTTCTCTTGCAAAATGAAGCACTGCATTCAAAATATCACAAACATGTCTCAAAAGCACACATTTGTCTCATTTTGCAAACACTTTTGCCATTTAATTAAATTCTTGTATATATCATATACACACAGTTATTCAAAACCTAAAGCTCTTCTTTCATGAGCTCCTTTGTACATTTCTGTACAAGATTGAAATGGCAGAGATGATGAAAAATTCATGGTAAACCCGAAAACAAGATTGAAACCAAACACATTTTTTTACTATAAGCAGTTGTGGTTGTGAATACAGTATTACACAGTACAAAAGAAAGTGTAGTAGGACAGAAACCAAACCTAATTTTGAAAAACGTGATTACGGAATGGTGTGTGTGTGCCATGAACTGTAGCATCGACAATATTGTCAGAATGTCTTCTTACAGTCACTGTACTGTTTCACGGTATGATACAGTAATCCACCAGACTGTGACCAATCATGCAGTGCACTGCAGTCAATGGATGCATGGGTGCTAAAATCTATGTTTGTGTGTGTAGTATACCGTGTGTTGTGCTGAAACAGCCATTATGTGTACATTAGAACGTGTATATTACAGTATATTGTTACATACCTGTTATCTTTTCTACAGTAAAGGTTCAAATTATACCCATCACTGTAAATCAACTCAAATTAAGCTATTTATAGGCCTATTCTAAAGCCATGATTGGTTGGTGTTGAGTAAATCAATGAGTGTTTGCACATGTGAGGAGTTAGTGTAAGGCACTGATGAATTAGTGTGTCATTTTGATTGGTTGTGTTTTAAAAAGGAAATCAAGATGCTTCCTGTTAGAATGTTGTGTGTTACGTGGAGAATTGTGTGTTGTGTTTTGCAAAAAGTGTTTTATGAAATTGAAAACTGAGTCAAAGGCCCAAAATGTGCGTATGGTTTTGCAGATTTGAGGTGTGGTTCTGGTGTTTGAGTGTCAGGTTTCAGAAATTGTGTGAAAAGTAAGGAATTTGTGTGTAAGCATTTGAAAAAAACTGTAATAGCTGTTTCAGCACAACACACGGTATACTATACACAAACATATATTTTAGCACCCATGCATCCATTGACTGCAGTGCACTGCATGATTGGTCACAGTCTGATGGATTACTGAATCATACTGTGCAACAGTACAGTGACTGTAAGAAGACATTCTGACAATATTGTAGAAAATAGTATATATTACTGTATGCTACAGTTCATGGCACACACACACCATTCCGTAATCACCTTTTTCAAATTTAGGTTTGGTCTCTGTCCTACTACACTCTTTCTTTCGTACTGTGTAATACTGTACTCACAACCACAAATGCTTACAGTAAAAAAAAGTTTGGTTTCAATCTTGTTTTCGTGTTTACCATGAACTTTTCAACATAAATGTACATAGGAGCTCATGAAAGAAGAGTTTTAGGTTTTGAATAACTGTGTATATGATATATCAAAAAATGTAATACTATGGCAAAGATGTTTGCAACGTAAGACAAATGTTTGCTTTTGAAACGTGTTTGTGATATTTTGAATGCAGTGCTTCATTTTGCAAGAGATGCGAGGTATTTTGCATTTTGTGTGTGGAATTTTTGGATTTGTGTGTAAAGTTTTGAAAAACAGAAGAAAAGTTTAAAAAAAATTGGTGTCAGCAGTTAAAAAAAACGGTAAAAGACGTTGTAAACATACATTTTTGTTCTTGTACATCAAAGGAAAAACATGAACAAGAGGAGAGGCCATGCATTAAAAACTGTTACGGGCTTCATGGTATGTGTTCATTTGTATTTTACTGCCATTGCAGAGGAGGCTGCATTCTCTGTCTTTCAATCACCTTGATGACACTGTGCCTAGGGTGACCACAAACAGCAATGGCACCACCACGCCACACGGCATTACCCATAAATCCCTCTGAAAAACCACATTAGCCGCCTGCTATGATTGCACAGCAGAGAAAAATGGGTTTAAAAATATGAATCAGTATCATAACACATAAATCTCATTCAAACAGGGGGAAGGCATGGCAGGCATGATAGGCCACAGCTGCTTCACTGGAGTAGATACATTTACTCTTGGCCTTTGCCACACACACACCTTTCACTCTCATAACTGATGATTATATTTACCCCAGCAAGCGGATAGGGAGATGGTCTCCAATAAAAATTGGCTGTGGTTGAGGCTTTTCGGGAGACATTATACAAGCAGAGAGAAAAAATGCCTGCTTCTAAAACGTAGTCTTTCTGTTAGTGAAGAGGCAGACTAAAACCCTTTCTTCAACAAATATCTAATTCAATTAAAGTTTTTGGTCCGGATTTGAGCATTGGCGAAACTGAAGGTGTCATAATAAATACAAAACACGCGTCAAAGTTGTCGTGTGTGAGTCTGGCCAATCATGAAATAGCAGTGTCGTCATTAGAACCCGTGCAGTTGCTCTTGAGAAAATGCTCTCGTCTCAAGTCGGGCAAAAGTCTAACCAGAATTCACTGCTTCAAGTCAGCCGGCTGCAGCGCTGCATGAAGTCGAACACACCTAATAATACACCTCATAATACCATCAATATAAGGGCGTAGGTTTGGTGTCAGCTTTGGTAGGGACACTGCCCGGCACCCTGCCCGGTTTTATGGAACAGCCTTGTTTTTTTTATTCAACATCACATAATTCACAATCAAAAAGTGCTGACATAAGGTCAGATTCCCCCAACGTCCTTCAATTTCATTGCTAATGCATGGAAATTCTTAACGTAATGCCATGAGTAAGACCTCACCTGAAGCCCTGATGGTCCAGCTGCTGCTTCCTCAGCCTGCACTATATCTGCACTGGATTTCTGAGTTTCCTGAATGCATTTTAAAATAATGCCTTAATTAACAAAATGACCTAATGAGAAGTACATGCAATACATTTGTTTGTTCAGAAATTACTTTTTTATATGTAGGTAATTGGTTCAGGTTTTATGGAGCTGTACTAGGCCTACATAATCTGTACTGGACTTCTGAGCAATGCCATAATGTATTAATGAATTATATGATGCATACATTTGGGCATCCCAATTTAAGTGTGAATGATAACATTCATGGGTAACATTGTCTAAACGTCCTTTAAAAAACAGCAGTTTAATGCAATCTTTACCAAAATGGACAATTCAACTTCTCACCTGAACCCCTGATGCTGATTCATCACCAACCTGCTCTACATCTGTAGCTTCAGGGTGCTGTTTTCCTGCACAGTAATTCATCAATTTAATACAGACACTAACCATGCTTAGTTGACTGCTGACATTGGTCAAGATTACAGGGATAGCCATATTACTATCCAAGGGATCATGGTAACCCTTCCTTTTACAGTCCCTTAAGTACTAGGTATTTACATAGAAACTAAAGATTATGTTATGTGTTTTATTGGGTATTACCGATTGGTACCAAGGTGGTAAATACCTAGATAATTCGAAGTATTTACCCATTAACTAAATACTAACGTGCTGGTCATTATTGGGTATGTTTTCTGTTTTATTGGGTATTACCGATTGGTAAGTGGTATTCGCTTACAAAGGATATGGTAAGAGCCTGGTAACACCATGGAAACATCACGGCTTCCTTTTACTGTCCAGTTTCAGATTACTTACTGAGTAAATAGCCATGTTTTACCTGGTATCGCCTTGGAACGTATAGTACAAGTTCATACTAAGGGTAACGTTGACAAAGTGGTATTCGCTTACAAAGGGTATGGTAAGAGCCTGATAACACCATGGAAACAAACACGGCTTCCTTTTACAGTCCAGTTTCAGATTACTTACTGAGTAAATAGTCCAAACATGCGCAAGAACATACCCAGTATCCAAGAAGATTTACCATGACAGTAGAGGAAAACTCTTCCCGCGGAGGTAGGTATAGGCCTACCAGCCAAGTAAATGAGGCCATCATCGATAAATGTATCTGAAAAGGTATTTTATTGTAAAGTACTATCTTATATTACCTTCTCATTAGACGTGGACTGTTACCGACATAAACCTTAGGTAACTGCAGGGTAATAGTAGAGTATTTTGTTCGTAATTCTGCTGGAGCTTCGCCGTCCTTACCTACTTAGTAGCAATGGTATTTACCCAATAACACATTATAATTGACCATATCTTCCGTAGTTACCAACTTACTACCAGCGGTAGTTACCACCTTGGTACCAATCGGTACACCCAATAATACAGAAAACATACCCAGTAATGACCAGCACGTTAGTATTTAGTTAATGGGTAAATACTTCAAATTATCTAGGTATTTACCACCTTGGTACCAATCGGTAATACCCAATAAAACAGAAAACATACCCAGTAATGACCAGCACGTTAGTATTTAGTTAATGGGTAAATACTTCGAATTATCTAGGTATTTACCACCTTGGTACCAATCGGTAATACCCAATTGTAGCACAGTCCACAGACAAAGCACGGTACCATCACACCTTCTCCTACCCCCGACAAGGAAAGGGTCTTCCCCCTTTGTCCTTCTCCCAGAGGAGAAGCTTCAAAGCTTCTGACCCAGCATGGGGTCAGATACAGAGGCCACACGGCCCACAGTATCAGACAAAGGATTTACAAGGAAGAACTTTCTTATGTGGATTTACAAACATTCTCAAGGACTACATGGCTCATGGACACTATTTCAATGACAGTAGTTGATGTGTTATAATGTGTGTTTTTCCCATTTACTTAGAACGTTGTTTAATTGAGGTTTGATTATAACTTCCCTTCAAGTATAGTTAAGTCAGCCAATCTTGATATCAAAATGATTGTACCATACTAACAAAACCATTTACGAATGTTGTATTGTTATATTCTGAAGTTTGAGCATTCCATGGACAGTTGAAATAACGGAACTCAAAAGGTACAGCTACCTCACACCTAGGCAGATCTCAGGACGACGCCCAGGTGGGGGGAAACTGACCAATGAAAGAGGTCACCTTCACGGGGACCCCCCCTTTTCCTTTGGAGTATAAAACCCCCAAACGTACAATCACCCCCGCTTGTTCGTAGGATTAAACTGAAGTGCTAGCTACATTTCTAAACTATTCCTCTCAACCTGCAAATTCACTGAGCGCCCGGAACTTTGGCCAAAGATTCCGTTGTTCTATTTTCGTTGGACGATAACGAAACCATTGACTCTACCTTTCTTCAAACCGACAAAAGTAACTACGATTTGCAATATTTCTTACCTGTGACATATTGGCATGTTGTGATTAAATTGTTGATGTTTGATTGTATTTTACAAATGAGTTAGCTTAACCCTTGCTAAATCAGTTGCCCTTGCTCGTCCATTGTTCCCACAAAGGCCTACCTACCCCTCTCTCTCTCTCCCTCCCCCCTTTACACGCGCTCTACACAGCCATTGTGTTGCTCGCCCTCATTCGCATCCAGCCACTGTACTACTCTGACTAACCCATAACTTATCTGGTATTTGTTCATTATAATTACATTCTCCTAAATAAATCATTGTGTATAATATTCGCGTATCACTCACGTTATCTGATCTGCTCTACTTTCATAGAATTCACGACTCAAGATTAGACTGATTATTACGAAGGCTATTATTTAAATATTATTCAATAAGGTTTCCTCTATCCCTTTAACAATAAGAGGTGGTGCCCACAAGAACTACATACTTTATTATAAATTAAGTATTGCTAATCTTAAACGAGCAAACCCCGCTACATAGTGGAGCCCCGTGAGAGGCTTTGAAACAGATTGAAATGAGCGATCTATAACGGAGATACATTTTCCGTCTGAAACCCTCCCTCCCACCCTTTTGGTTAAATTAACGCTCCGTTGTTTTAACTATTCCCCCAGATAGCTACGGTTTTAAACACTGTTTGAATACTGTGCTGTGTACTCATTGAATTGGCTTTGTCGTGAACAATTGGCTATTTGTGTGTAGCTAACTAGCTTCGGAAAAGCTAGACTTGAGCGGAGGTACGCGCGTGCGCAGTGACACTGCGACCCGTCTCATTTCATCTTGTGAAACAAAGGCAGCGCTTCTACATGAAGGCGTAAGAACCTTTTTATAGAGTCACAACACTACTATTTTGGTACCATACACGCTTCGGAAAGGTGTATTATAGTAGTGTTGGCCATTTGGGTTGAGTAAATCAACCAAGCAACTGATAAGTTGCCATTGTCTAGTTAGAGGTAGATAACAGACATTGATCAGTCCAAAAGGACTTTGATTTTGAAGGAGACTACGCAGCTCTCTACATTAAGCTATATGCTTCTACCTTGTTAAACAATTGGTAAATTGATTAACTTAGCTTTTCGGAAAAAGCTTCACTTTGTTTTGCATGTAATTCAACATTAATGTAAACACTCAACCTCTAGAATCAGTAAAGTAACAGTAAAATAATTATTGAGACAGGAGAAGCTGCTTATTTAAGGACCTTTATTGTTGCTTAACCGGAAATAGTTACCTTTCGTGAACAAAGACCTGTAATTTGATTTTCATTCCGCGCACTTAAAAGTGGAAGTTGTCAGAATATCGGCGTTGTTGACCATACTGAACTGTAATCCTATTTATCCCTCATCAATATACAACTTTAACAACAATCGCTAAATAATAATTAAACGTAAAGTGTATTATTTTTAGTTTGCCCGCTCTATCTGCGATCAGTCCAAAAGGACTTTTGTTTGGAAGTAGCCGAACAACGCAGCCTGTACTGCCACAATATTGTTAAACAATTCCGAAATTGATAAACTAGCTTTTCGAAAAGAAGCTTCACTGTTTCGCATTCAATTCGAGGTGAATGTAAAACCCTTGCCCAATTTAAAGCTACATTATAGATGCAGCAACAATTTAGTTCATTATCTGTTTGATTCTACAAGCTAAACCGGCTAACTTAATGTGCTATAGTATTTAAATACATTGTACTTTCTCAGTCCAGTTTAGGCTAAAACAAATCAACAGCTACTCAATCTAAATTCTCTAATCGTTTATAGATACTATAACAAGATTACTGAAATTAAGATTTAATATAGGCCTACAAGAATAAATAATTTGTTTGAATCTTTGATCCTGGAAGGTGACTTCAATGTTAATTTTAATTTCTGAATATTAATCTCAGTTTTTGATTGTTAATCTTTGAATATTAACTTCTGATTTTAATTTTAGTATTGATTTGATAAACAATTTTTTTTAATCTTTGATCCTGGGTGGTGACTTTAATATTAATTTTAATTTCTGGATATTAATCTCAGTTTTTGATTGTTAATCTTTGAATATTGACTTCTGATTTTAACCTTAATATTAATTTGGTAAACAATTTTATTTATTTTCTGAATCTTTGATCCTGGATGGTGACTTTAATATTGATTTTAATTTCTGAATATTAATCTCAGTTTTTGATTGTTAATCTTTGAATATTAACTTCTGATTTTAATTTTAATATTAAGTTGGTAAACAAAAAAAAAAAGGAAAAGAAAAGTATATATATTGCTGCCAAAAAGAGAACCACTACAAAACTAAAGTGCCTATCAACATTATCACAATAGCATTGTGTTAATAACTTCCAGTAGCCGAACCAAACATGTCTCACCTCACGGAAGCTGAGAAACTGATTGTCCACCTATCCGAAAAAGAAAACCCAAATTATGTGGAAACGCTGACCGATCTAAATTCCGATATGATCACCAGGAAAACTCAAGAAGTGGTCATAGAAAATGTAGGCCAAATATTGAGCAAATCCCAAATTGTCAAATGCCTATCCAGCCTCGGTCTCAACTATGCTGCACTACTCAGGTTATCAATAACAAAAGTCAAAACACAATGGACACAGGCTCTCCAGGATCGAGAGGATGCTACCAAGGCGGCACAAAGAGAACAAGAGCAGAGGAAACGATTGGAACAGGAAACCAGCAACCTGGCTGTTGAACTGGAAAGAGCTAAGACACAACTAATGGAAAAGGAAATAACCCTCAAAGATGCCCTCAAAGATGCCCTCAAAGAAAAAGAAAAGGAACAGGACCGACGGGAGCTAATGGAACAAGAAACCAGTGACCTGACTGGAGAACTGGATAGAGCTAGACAACAACTAATGGAAAAGGAAATAACCCTCAAAGATGCCCTCAAAGATGCCCTCAAAGAAAAAGAAAAGGAACAGGACCGACGGGAGCTAATGGAACAAGAAACCAGTGACCTGACTGGAGAACTGGATAGAGCTAGACAACAGCTAATGGAACAGAAAACAACCCTCAGGGATGCCCTCAAGGCGAAAGAAACTGAACGAGATATCCGGGAAACACTTCAACAGGAGAACAAGGAACTCGCTACGGAACTGGGAGACCTAAAAGAAGAAATGCAGGGGGTTCAGAAAAGCAAAAAGGACTCAACCGCCCTCATGGAAAACACTATTAAGATGTTGGATGAAGCTAATGAAAAAGTAGCAGGCTACGACCACCAAAAAGAAGAATTGCACACTCTCTACACAAAATTCCAACACCTGGACCAAGATCTCTCACACATCACAGCTGACAGGGAGACAATGAAGGAGGAGTTACAGGAAACAAGAACTGAACTGCTATCTACCATTCGTAAGCTGAACAAGGCGAACGCCAAAATCCAGTCCACAGAAGACCCTAACACCAACCGAAGGTGGGGAAGAGACGACAGAGAAGTAGATCGACATTCAAGAAACCAAAACCCAAGACAGCTGCAATCACCTGAAGCACCGCTCCACTCAGAATACGAAACAAGAAGACCATATAGGGAGACATCCCCTCCCAGCCAATCTCTGTACCAAGCTGACACGAATCCACGAAGAACGAGGGGAACAGAAGATGTGGAGCAGCAGAGCAGAAGACTGTATGACCAGAAAATGGAGCTACAATTCCAACCTGAACGTCGCGGTCAGACCACAGCCCCAAACAGATGGGATGACCATGATGAACCCTCACGTTCAGCCTATCCACAAAATGCATGGGAAATGCATGACCTGCCACCAGCAGTGTCACTAGATCTGCTATTGAAAATTAGCAGGAACATAGAGAAGTTCGATCCAGACAATCCCACTCAGAGCATTGAGATGTATCTAGAACAACTGAACTCTAATCTCGAACGCCTGCCTACAGCTACAGACGCGGACAAGCTGTACCTGTTGAAGAACACCTCTTCCAGCTCAATCAGAGCCCTGCTTGACAGGCAACCTGCTGGAGAACGCCACAGCTATGACATGGCTTGCCGGACCCTCAAGGCTTGGCACTCAGAAAGTAAAGGCTCCTGCTGCACTATCGCCCTGCACACAAAACAAAAGGCCAACGAAAACCCAAAGACATTCTATGAGAGGCTCCGGAAAGCCTATTTCGCAACAGAAAACCAACCCGGAGGAGAAGAAACTCCCATGTTCAAGTCAGTGTTCATCAACAACCTCTCCCAATCCATAAAACCCTTCATGACGACCTTCGCGAACCAGGAAACCATGACGGCTCTGCAGCTGAGGGACATGGCATATAAATCATGGGCGAACAACAACCGAGCTCCAGACTCAAACGTCTATGCGGTGGAATCAGATTCACACCTACAACTGGAAGGAAGAGAACTCCAGAGACCCTATGAACCCAGACCCGCCTACAAGCAACATTCCTATAAAACACGAAACCACTCAACAAGACCCACACCGTACCAAAACGAACACAACAGCCCTGGACGACATCCGTCAGAACCAGCATGACTAGAAGGCCCCAACACGGAAAACACACCTCAAATGCTCCCCATTGGATGGAAGAAAAGGAAGAAGACCCAAAAACACCACAAACCCACAAGAAGACGACCTCCAGAAACAACAACACACAAACAAGCCCCACAGTTACACACATTTCTGGGTGAGCTTTCCAGAAAAGGAAGAGCTAACCGAAGCTATGTCCCCATCACACTTGAAGATGAAGTGCCCTGCGAAGGATTGCTGGACACGGGTGCAGAAATCTGCCTGATTGCACCCACCTTGGCCGCTCAGCTAAAAGGAATAGCCAGGTCAAACAGAAGATGGATTAAAAGTGAAGATAGTGAATTCAACATCACAAGCTTCACCCAAAACAAAGCTCCAGTCACAGAGACGCTGTACTTGAAGCTAACGTTTGGGGAAATGTCCCTAATCCACCCCATCCATGTCTCACCGCTTGAGACCGAAAAGCTGCTGATTGGACACGATCTACTCAACAGACTGGAACCCCTCATTGACTTCAAACGAAACCAGAGGTGGACAAACGTCGAGAAGCCCTATCCACTGCCTCACCCTGAAGTCCAGAACACAGTCTTCACAGTGGAAGGGGGGGGAGATTCCACGTCTGATCCACATCTCTCAGAAGAGGACCGAATCCATGAGTTAGATGGCCGCTCCAGACCGCCCCAGAGCTACGCCACTCACCCATCAAGACACAAGATTCAAACAAAATCAACACAACGCCATGACCGTCGGGTGCCATCAGAAACCCACCTGCGACGAGAAGCATCACAGGTCCAAAAGAAGTCATATGATGCCAACTGGATGAGAGTGCAGAAAGTAGGAAGACCTACTATGGCGACCAAGCATCCCAGAAGAAGCACCCCAGCTGCAACAAGCTGGCACAACCCCCGGAAGAAACCATCACTACTCGCGGGGACAACAGGCCATGCACAGAGGCCTGGCCTGGCCTTATACCAGCAACCTGACCCTGTCAAACTGCTGACGAAACAAGTGCACAACAGGTGCCTTAGCCAAAATGCTTCAAAGTTCAAGAATGAATGTTCCTTTAAACCAAAAATAATAGGAAAATACTGTCATGAGACAAATATGGCTCCACCAATCTATCAAATTTTTTAATCTGTTACCAGAAAACCCAACATGAATGACCTTGAGGTACTGTCAAAATAATAGGCTACAACGCCTCATAACCAAACTACCCTGGCCCCTGACAAATGAGGTTTATGACTCCAGGAAGTCAAAGCCCACTCCCACTCCTATCATTTTATTTTATTTTAATCTTTCTCCTTTCTTTCCCTTTCCTTTTTCCTTTTATTTCCTTTCATTTTTAGGCATAGAACCTTAGCCCAGAGAAACTTAGTAATAGGACCCAAGTTAGCCCCATTGATTCCTACATTGTTTAGAGTCCACTCATGCCAATGTGTCCAGTAGAAATGCTATCGTACTGTCGTGTTTGTCTGTTCTCTGCTCTTCTTACGTGCCAACAGCCCGACGACGTCGAATCATCGGACGTTGCCAGCAGGGGGATATGTAGCACAGTCCACAGACAAAGCACGGTACCATCACACCTTCTCCTACCCCCGACAAGGAAAGGGTCTTCCCCCTTTGTCCTTCTCCCAGAGGAGAAGCTTCAAAGCTTCTGACCCAGCATGGGGTCAGATACAGAGGCCACACGGCCCACAGTATCAGACAAAGGATTTACAAGGAAGAACTTTCTTATGTGGATTTACAAACATTCTCAAGGACTACATGGCTCATGGACACTATTTCAATGACAGTAGTTGATGTGTTATAATGTGTGTTTTTCCCATTTACTTAGAACGTTGTTTAATTGAGGTTTGATTATAACTTCCCTTCAAGTATAGTTAAGTCAGCCAATCTTGATATCAAAATGATTGTACCATACTAACAAAACCATTTACGAATGTTGTATTGTTATATTCTGAAGTTTGAGCATTCCATGGACAGTTGAAATAACGGAACTCAAAAGGTACAGCTACCTCACACCTAGGCAGATCTCAGGACGACGCCCAGGTGGGGGGAAACTGACCAATGAAAGAGGTCACCTTCACGGGGACCCCCCCTTTTCCTTTGGAGTATAAAACCCCCAAACGTACAATCACCCCCGCTTGTTCGTAGGATTAAACTGAAGTGCTAGCTACATTTCTAAACTATTCCTCTCAACCTGCAAATTCACTGAGCGCCCGGAACTTTGGCCAAAGATTCCGTTGTTCTATTTTCGTTGGACGATAACGAAACCATTGACTCTACCTTTCTTCAAACCGACAAAAGTAACTACGATTTGCAATATTTCTTACCTGTGACATATTGGCATGTTGTGATTAAATTGTTGATGTTTGATTGTATTTTACAAATGAGTTAGCTTAACCCTTGCTAAATCAGTTGCCCTTGCTCGTCCATTGTTCCCACAAAGGCCTACCTACCCCTCTCTCTCTCTCCCTCCCCCCTTTACACGCGCTCTACACAGCCATTGTGTTGCTCGCCCTCATTTGCATCCAGCCACTGTACTACTCTGACTAACCCATAACTTATCTGGTATTTGTTCATTATAATTACATTCTCCTAAATAAATCATTGTGTATAATATTCGCGTATCACTCACGTTATCTGATCTGCTCTACTTTCATAGAATTCACGACTCAAGATTAGACTGATTATTACGAAGGCTATTATTTAAATATTATTCAATAAGGTTTCCTCTATCCCTTTAACAATAAGAGGTGGTGCCCACAAGAACTACATACTTTATTATAAATTAAGTATTGCTAATCTTAAACGAGCAAACCCCGCTACACAATAAAACACATAACATACCCTTTACTTTCTATGTAAATACCTAGTACTTAAGGGACTGTAAAAGGAAGGGTTACCGGGATCATATAGGCCTACTTATTACCAGTTCAGTCAAGACACTCACGGGATTGATTTCACCATTTATTCATACACATGACAAATGGTTTAACATTGGCGGAATGGATGTACATGGGGAAGCGCTCCTTGCCTTCACTGCAGCATGCATGACATGAGGCAGGGAGCAACAAGTTAAATCCCCAAAACACCGACACTCCGCCAGTCTATACTATGTGTAGAGCGGAGCGTCGCTCCTCTTGAGCCTCAGGAGGACCACATGACATCCCACTGTTACTAGTGACAAAACGAGGTGTTTTCTGGATGCCCAGGTCATGCCATCATTGCGATGACTACAGCTATGTGTGAGACAAATGTGTCAGCGGTGCATCCGCTGTTCCCAGGGCATCTAAACGGACGTCCCCATGTAGACACTGGATTCTGATGGCGACGTAGCGCATCAGAGGACGTCTGCGGATCACCAGGGCTGCATGGAGATCCGAAGAGACATACTAACATTGCAATGTATGAAGCCACCCAACCACAGGATACATGCGGACCACGTTGGTCACCGGAGATCTCAGACCCGGCTTCCTGAGCGCCTGCTCGGCTTCCTGAGCGCCTTCTTGAGCGCCTGCTCGGCTTCCTCTTGAGCGCCTGCTCGGCTTCCTCTTGAGCGCCTGCTCGGCTTCCTCTTGAGCGCCTGCTCGGCTTCCTCTTGAGCGCCTGCTCGGCTTCCTCTTGAGCGCCTGCTCGGCTTCTTCTTGAGCGCCTGCTCGACTTCTTCTTGAGCGCCTGCTCAGCTGCTCGGCCTAGAGTAGATAGTCGCAGAGCGTTATCCAATGCAAGCCTCTTGTGTACCGGCTGCAAGCATCGCCCGACACAGTCCCGGTCTCTGTTCTCAAGCGCTCATGAGTTCTGCGCTTCCACAACGTCCAGCGTGGACGTGGACACCAGAAGCAGCCGCCCTGATCCGGAAGGAATACCCTGTATACAGCTCCGGGGACAGGCCATAGCGCTCACACAGAACTTAGTGGAGTTGCGTGAGCCACGATCTGGTCGTGGCCCCGTCGGCTGCGTCACTGGTAAACAGGGGCGACAGTGTGAACCCTTGGCCTCTTCAACAAGGCCAAGGGTTCACACTGACTTCATGACTTAATGCCCAACACTGCTTTTTTCACTGGACAATACAATCCTGTACCATTTGTAATATTTGTATTTTTATATTGTAAATTACTGCAACTTATATTTTATTTTATATTTTATTGTATAGTTTATTTTAATCTAATTCCATTGCTAGTTATGTACCCTTAGTATAGTTAGTCCTCATATTAAAAATTTTGATTCCTATATGTTTAATGTTTGCACCTTCCTGCCAAAGCAAATTCCTTGTCTGTGCAAACTTTCATGGCGATTAAAACCCATTCTGATTCTGATTCGACTGGTGTCGACTTAGCACGACGCACCCCTGTCTCAGTCACTACAGTAGTTTGTGCAGTAAAGGGGGAGTGTTAGGAAGACGTTGTCTGCTTTCAGCCCGCTGCTTCCGTGCACCGCTCATAACAAGACGGATAGACGTGCTCCCCAGAAGGCTGCATGATGAAAGATCCGCACACCGACCGTACAACTGGACACCTGCCACCAATGCTTTGATGGACACGGTTGCAGCTTGCGGGACTCGAAACGGTGCACCCTGCAAAGGGCACAGCACAGACATGTTTACAGGCAGAGGGCTCACAGAGAACGCATCATGGTATGTATAATAATATCGAAGCTAGGCAGGGGTTGACGGTATTCACTTGCCCTTTGACGAGGGCACAGATCGGGGAAGCGTCCCTGCAGGCTACCTGCAGCATGCAGATACCAATTGCAATCAGCATAGCTGGCTTCATGTAGACCGTCTCACAAGCTTCTCGGTTCATCATTATCGTTACTCATTTTCTGACGCATTGATTACATCAGACACATATATGTTCAGCATTGTCAGTACACATTGGTATATCTAAAGGTGTAACCGGGCCAGGGTATTCTTCTCTGCCTTGAGAAAAAGAAGCTCAACGCTCCAATTAAAAATGTTCCTGTTATGATGTCATAAGACAACATGCGTGCAAATTACCGTAGACCAGATAGGTTACAATATTAGGGGACCGCTAAGGCTGTATAAAGCATCCAAAACAGCATGTCATGGGACCTTAAGATGCGTCTCTTAAGTAAGAGACATAACTAGTAGTATATGAAATAGCAGCAGGATTAGCATCATAAATTCATTCCTTTACAGGACACATCCTATTAAACTATTACTGCTATTAACCGACAAAGTTTGCCGTCTCCATTGTTAGGCTACTTCAAATGTCACTAGGACGATGTACTCCAGTGCTTCCGCTGTATTCATCATACCGATGCTCGGAATTGAATGAAACGTCATCAAATGCGAGCGAGTAGATTGGATCTGCTCCACGATTCTAACAACCAATTTAAATGGCGCAAATACAGAAAGCACTTCTGTTCGGCTCAGTCAAGCAGTGAAAAACAGGGCAGCTTAGTAACAGTAACACTACTAATGGCTAAAGTAGCTATCTAGCGAACTCTGGCTGCTTCTTCGAATGCGGGCTTGTGCAGCAATGCATTCATGCTCCTATTATTGTTGACTGTTAGTAGACTGAGAAGCATGGGCTGCGCTAGGGAGGTGCTAGCAGGTGCTTCAACACCCCCAAGAAAGACCAAAGCACCGCGATAGCACCCCCAAAAAAATAGCTAATTTATTAATAGTATTCAGGCCCGGAGTGGCCATCGGGAGAAAAGGGGAGAATTCCCGGTGCCCGCTCATAAATTGGGCCTGCAGATCGCTTGCTTTCTCTTTGTTTTTTCACACACCGAATTAAACGAGTTTGTTAAGTTACTGTGTGACTGATAAGTAAGCTAAGAGGCTACACTAGGTTTTAATCTAAATAAATAATAAATAAGCGTATGATCAGACCGTGCATTAAAAAGTGCCATTTTCAGTTGTCGCGCATGCTGTCTTATTGTTGTGGAGGGAATTAGCAAGATTAAGCTGATGCGAAAAGAATAAAATGGACGAGGAAAAGATGCCAGGAGGAACTGAAAAAGCCAGGTAAAAAATGAAAGATCTGTCACTTCATTAAACTATGTTCCTGCAAGGGTGGGAAAAATGTTTTTTCTCAAAAGCACAGAATCTTTCAGGTAAAAATTTGGGTTGTAATTTCCGGAAAATATAGCTCTGACAATATGAGTCCAACGTAATGTTTATATTACATAAATCTCAAGAAACCATTTTGCACTGCGCGAGCATTAATGTGAAGTTCCGATTTCACCTCACATCAAAACCTGTATGTCCTAGGTTCGGGTTAAAACCGAATGTTCAACGTATGGCTCGGCCCCTGGTGGGGATGGGCTGGTTTTGACCATTACATTCCCGGGCTGAAAATGGGTCCCACTCCGGCCCTGATAGTATTTAATATATAGCCTATATATATATATATAATTGCGCAACTCCCCGTCAATGATCTAGCACCCCCTCAGCACCTGCATAAAAAAATTCTCTGGCGCTGCCCCTGCTGAGAAGCGCGCACATTGCATTGTCCTTGCACGATATGTCCAACCCTACACCCCGCAATCGATCAGACGCCTGTCCAACAGGTCAGTGCACAGAGAAAACCTGAACGTGATTCACGATAGTACCTGCAAATGTCGCTCCTCGGATATGCCAGATATGCCGCGAGTGCTCGTGGTCGGCTCCTGAACGCGAGCCCCCTTTTTGGACAGCACAACAGCAGCACGGGAAACGGAGCCGCCCTTGGCCGGAGCCTTCCCCGGCAGCATGCAGGGGAGCGGATGGAACGGCCTCGCCGCACTCGAGGAACAAACAGCTCCTAGTGGCCGAACCCCATGTTGTACAACGGACAGTCCTTAACCCTTGTGTTATCTTTGGGTCATTCTGACCCATCAGTCATTGTGACCCACCGTCGTATTGCGACAGATTTACCGCATACAAAGACAAAGTGAAGCATTTTCTTTTAACCGTTGGGCTGTCTCAGACCCCCCACATTGCAAAGGTTAAAAGAAAATTATTTTAATTTGTTTTTGTATTGGGTAAAATTGGGTAAACACAACGATGGTTCGTTATGAACCTTTGGGTCATGTGACCCGAAGGCAGCACGAGGGTTAATGTTGGCCGACAAGGCCAAACGGGAACTGTGCCTGACTCGGCGCCCCGAGTTTCCACCGACCCCATCGGTGCAGGGCTCCTCGGATGGAGAATCATCAGGAAGCAGCTCGAAACCTTTGTTCAGATCCCCAAAACACGCACACGCCGTCCGAGACCAAAGAGACGGACAGGGAAACGCGAACGACAGACAGGCCAACACAACACAGAGAACGGGAAGCGACCAGCAATGGCAGCAGCGCAAATAACAAAGGTAATCGAGGACGCTTGTGCGTGCATGTGTGCGACTTTATAGCGCCGCCTATCAAGCTAAGCCTATGGGCTAAGAACACGGCGATGGGTGATATGGCGCGCGCTGCCCGAGTGCCATGCCTGAACTAGCTCCGCTCATTTAATATCACTTTTGAGTTGCTAGCCTGCTGGTACTAGGCTAAACTAGCACGGTCCCATTATGTGGGTAGGTTAGCTTTATCCTTCTGGCTTCAGCAAGACCAGCTGCTGCTAACACACTGGTCGAAAGATTGCAGATGCTAGGGATAGATTTAATACAAGCAAAAGTTACATGCTTTACTACACTAACAACTTTCAAAACATGTTTCAATTGTAGAATGGGTGGCGATGTAAGGCTTACAGGTTTGCGCTAACTAACGACCTTCTCTTGATAGCTACTTACTCTCTGGGTGGTGAAAAAACTTCTGATATCTCTGATGGGTGACATTTTCCATCTACAAAGCACAAAAGGGTCAAAAATATCAATGCTGAGACCAAACGAAATACTAATATGAGGCTTTTATTTCCTGGCATATTTAGTAGCTTACCGTGTCAGACTACTGCCAGCTCTCTTTCTGCAAGTCACGATTCACAAAGTGTTTCTGACATCTCCCAATTCAACCAATTCAATGACATCATCTTGTCTCGCAGGCTCGAGGGCGCATTGGTTAACTTGGAAATTTATTTTTCACTTTTCTGGGCGACAAACATAGTATAGATAATAATACGAATGAGTTTTGCGAATATATTGTGCAAAATATTTTCTTCGAAAATTAACAAAATATTGGTGGGGACAATTGTGTCTTTCCCAAACTTTGGTTGTGACTAGTCCCTATGGACCCTATGCAAACCTACGCCCTTGCATCAATATGACACCACGGCTCGAGAATCCATACAGAATCACTCTTACACATTACATCACCTTAATATAGGCTAGTTGAGCAACAATAATTTCCGGAGCGTTTAAAATCAATAAGCTCGCATTCACAATTAAGAGTAGGAAACTAAGATCACGGATACTGTCAAAACTCAAAAAAAGAGGCAATTTTAAGAGATGAGTCAAAAAAGTTTGTTCACCGAAGTCCACCAAAAGCAGTAGCGGAGCCAGAGGGGTGTCCGGGGTGGCACTGGACACCCCTGACCTCTGATTGCCCCCCCCGGGGCCACCCCAAAATACAGATACAGAAGAATACAGAAGAATAAGAACAGACAGCAGAATAGAGAATATTTCCACAGCTCCACAAGCTCTTTTCGCGATTGAAAAAGACATAATATAGACCAATTATCACCCTACGTCACACGACTGTCAAGCATGCTCAACTGCGCAATGTCAGAGGCAAAAGACGAACTTCTCCCGGGTATAATATGCTTGGAGTGTCGATCAGGTCATCATACCCTTACAAAAAAGAAGTATAATAAAGTATAATATAAGTATACTAAAATATGGATAGTACACTTTTGATATACTTTTAAGAAGTATGCTTAGAAAATAGTTCACTTTTGATATACTTTTAAGTATGCTTTGAAAATAGTTCACTTTTGTAAGAAGTATACTTAGAAAATAGTTCACTTTTGATATGCTTAGAAACAGAAAATGGTATACATTTCTTCTGGAGTAGGATGTACGTTTTCTATTATTACACAGCAAAAACAGTCAAAA
Organism: Osmerus eperlanus; assembly: GCF_963692335.1. Classification (NCBI taxonomy): domain Eukaryota; kingdom Metazoa; phylum Chordata; class Actinopteri; order Osmeriformes; family Osmeridae; genus Osmerus; species Osmerus eperlanus. The sequence goes on from NC_085024.1 coordinate 8,373,771, forward strand.
TAATTTTAAAGTACAATACAGGTTACATTTTTTAGATCCATCTCATTCTAATTATTCATGTGTAGGAAAGTCTATTATCCATTGCACGTTGAATATTTTTTGTTACTGAAGCTGCAACCTTAATTACTGCCAAAACATTCTGAAACCCTATACTCTTATACTAATAATTATCAATTGGAGTATTAATGGAAAAAACGAAAAAGCTACTTGAGAAAGAAGCAGACAGAAGGGTTGCATTTGAAGGTTATACTGTCAAACTGACTGAAAAATGAAATGATGTGAAAAAATGAAGATAGCGTGGCTCATTGGATGGTAAATTCCCATGATGCAAGGCGGTAAATAGTGTTAAAATTTGCTGATAAGTTTGCCGTTTGTTCGAAATAAAAATGTGACTTCATGAATTTCGTTTTTTAAATGTCTGCTTAGAATGAAGTGTTTTGTTGAGTGGAAATTGTCATTGTTGTGCAGGTTTGCCATTGTAGCCATGAGTTAAATGACTGTTACGTTTCATAAGAAGAGCTGGATTATTACACCATTAGTGTTTACGCAGTAATTAGCTTCATTCAGCTAAGAATCTGCCGTGTCACTTTGCGAGGACCCGCCAAGTGACGCAAGCTCAGCGGCATTTGAGGGGCCCCTGAATATTTACATATATATTACTAGATAATAGTAAATACTTTCAATAATTCAAAGTGCACTTGAAAGTATTGCGAAGTATACTTCTGAGGCACTAAAGGAAGTATAATTTATGAACTGAAAGTGCACTACACAGGTTACTTTAGAGTATTCCAAAGTATACTTTTAAGTACTTTAGTAAGTATACTTTATGAACTGAAAGTGAAATCAGGGCCGGAGTGGGCCCACTTTTCAGCCCGGAAGTTTCAGGCCCAAGACCGGCCCTTTTTTTTGTATACCAAACAGGGCCGGATGCAGCCTGCTTTGACTGTGGGTGCAGTGAACTTTTCTGGGGGGTATCATGATTACAGAAAGGGATTGTATTATTTTTTATATTGATACAATTTTTGAGACTGCTTAACGATCCGAGTGTTAATCAGGCACGGAGCCAGACGTTGTAAACATTCGGAGCTTTGCCCCAACCTAGGACGTATGGGTCTGATGTGATGCAAGATAGGCACTTCTACACTTATTAAGCGCTCAGATTGCCAGTTTTACACAAATCACCAGCTGGCTAAAAGCAGAATTCCCATATCACTTGAAAGCTGCCCTGCTCAACTTTTTAGGTGTAGAATTGACTGTAAAACTGTAAAAAATTTTACTTTGTGACACGACGTGAAGACATGGCTGCCGCCTAAGACTATGCGGTCTACCGGGCGACATTCTCACTCAAATTTCAAGACTTTCGTAACCCAAATCAAAATTCTGATGTGACAGATCAATGGGGAATCGCTTTCTCTCTTAAAGGCTGTCCTCCTCGACCTTTTTAGTCTTTTTAAATCAAACTTTTTGTATAATCCGTGTACTTCTCTAGCCATTATAAAGGCTATCCTTTCCTGGTTTTCTGCAACCACATTGTGCGCGCATCCCGAATGTTTACAAACAAATAATAAGTCTATAGATGAGCTGCAAGCTGATTGGTTGGTTTACAACGAGTGAAGCTGTGGAGCAAAGACGCAACACGGTCAACAGCACTCACCGAAACAAGGTGGAGACTTGAAATAAAAACTTACAAATAAATCTATTGTGTCTATACAACACTGTTTTCAACAGATTGACTAATTATCATTTGAAATGATAACATTAGTTGTTTCCACGTCTGTTGTCGAAGCAAACTGGATCGACTCAGGTGGGTAGAACGTTACAGCTTAGCAACCAAACTATGCAACCAAACTATGATTCAACTCAGCTTCATTTAGCTCTAGCTATCTTAATGAAAAATAGATCTGGACAAACATGCATCTTGAAATATAGAATTACATGACAACACGTTTTCAGGAACAGTCAGGAACATGATATAACGTTAGCCCCATTGCCAATAAACTAGGCTGAATCATCACACATTCTACCTATGCTCTTGCTTCTCATAGACAAACATCACAGCCCGTCGAGTGTTTGGTTCCTTGGGAAGACTCTGAAAAGTGTCAGCATTCCCTGTACAGCCTGGAACACTGCATTTACCACCGTAGTCCATTTTCAATATGCTAGAAAAAAGTTCTTCAGCGGGCAGCAAATTTTGGGGCGTGACAAAGGTACAGACTAGAGCCCAAAAAGGTGGAGCCACCGAACTGACGTTATTCAACTGTGACAAGGTAAATTCGGTTCTGCAATCAATGACCCCTTTAACTTACTTCAAATAGACCAATCATTTATTTGTAAACATTCGGAATGCGGGCGCAATGTGGTTGCAGAAAACCGGTGTTGTCGCCCAACTGGTTCCCACGGTTCCCCAGCTGTGCGTTCACGTATCAGTCTTCCTCCATCACCAGATTCGTAACAAATTCACAAACATATTACTGGCGATTTTCAAGTCGTATCTCATATTTGCTGAGACGAATATGAAAGTATAGGCTACGTGCGCACTACATTACATCCATTCACAACAAAATAAACGGAGACAAAATAAAACATTTGCAGGCTCGCATGAAGTGGGATTCAATCGCTAGAGCAAAACACGTTTTTCACTATAGTCCATTGCTTTACACTGCAAGCTACTCTAGTTCATAAAAAAATAGCTAAATCGTTACGTATTTATTAACGACGTTGGCCTTCAGGTAACATCTTGTTTTGGCTTCATCTAAAACAACTGGTTCCCATAGACACATTACATTACAGCCATTCACGCCATAATAAATGGAAGCTAAGAAAATAAATTTTTCGAGTGGGATTTGATCCCACGAGCAAAAACACATCCATCATTGAAGTCCATTGCATTACACCGCAAGCTACTAAAGCACATGGGAAGTTTGGTAATTCAGTCACGGATTTATTTACGTTGGCCTTCAGGCAACATGTTGTTTTGGTTCTTCTGAAATGACTACTGTAGACACTACCCAAATGTAGGCTAATCATCACGTATTTTGGGTTGTCTCGAGGCAATATATATAGCCATATTTACCACGATATCACAGCCTCTTAATGACACCACATACTGCAAAGTAATACTTAGATCGTCGCTGACAATATCAGCGTAAATGCGAACACTGCCGAGTAGTAACCTATACATGTAGTAATATTCTACACGCAACACAGTACTGAAGGTGTCCAATTTATTTGTGACTAGCATCCAGGTAACTTTGTGAGGTTTCTATAATACATACATTTGTATTTGATGTCAAACAAACACACAACACTCATGTAATGCCATCATATTTGTCTTTATTATGTGAAGCATAAAAGGAGAAAACCTAGCGTTTTTAGAACAACAAACAGCACCCGGGCCATATTCATATTCAGCCCAACCAATGTTACATACCCTATTCGGAGACCTTAAGGAACTGTATGAAATACCCCCAAAAAACAATCACCCCTTTAAGGTTTGCATTGGGTTTAGGTTTCCTGAACATTTTTTACGAATGTTGATTAGTCTACAGTAGCTGTGTAAGTTAATGTTAGAACTTCGACTCCAATAACAGACAAACTGAGACAGTCAGTAGGCTTGTACTCCGATTTTACAGTTTTCTTGTGCTTGTGCGTCTTATATTTCGAAGCAGTTTATAATCCGGTTTTAGAACCGAAGTGTGTTACACAATGCTGTAGATTGCCTATACTCGTGCATTGCTCTTGGTACCCAGAATGCCCTGCGGCAAGCTGAAAAGCTACTAAGTTAAAGGGGTGATTGACTGTTTTTTTTGGGGTATTTCACACTGTTCCTTAAGGTCTCCGAATAGGGTATGTAACATTGGTTGGGCTGAAAATGGCCCGGGTGCTGTTCTATGCCCCCTTATACACTACCGTTCAAAAGTTTGGGATGACCCAGACAATTCAGACAGTTTTCCATGAAAACTCACAATTTTATTTATCAAATAAGTTGCAAAATGAATAGAAAATATAGTCAAGACATTTACAAGGTTAGAAATAATTATTTTTATTTGAAATATTAATTTTGTTCTTCAAACTTTGCTTTTGTCAAAGAATGCTCCATTTGCAGCAATTACAGCATTGGAGACCTTTGGCATTCTAATAATTATTCTTCTAATCATCCATTAGTCTTCTAAGGTAATTAGCAAACACAATGTACAATTTGAACACTGGAGTGAGAGTTGCTTGAAATGGGCCTCTATACACCTATGTAGATATTTCATTAAAAAAAGACGTTTCCACCTAGAATAGTCATTTACCACATTAACAATGTATTTACATTTAGTCATTTAGCAGACGCTCTTATCCAGAGCGACTTACAGTAAGTACAGGGACATTCTCCCCGAGGCAAGTAGGGTGAAGTGCCTTGCCCAAGTATAGTGTTTTTCTGATTAATTTTAATGTTATCTTCATTGAAAAAAAGTGCTTTTCTTTGAAAAATAAGGAAATTTCTAAGTGACCCCAAACTTTTGAACGGTAGTGTACATCCAGTGAAATTTTCCCTGGAAAAAACGCTAGGTTTTCTCCTTTTATGGTATGCTCATGAATATATACATGAGCTGCGCGCTGATTGGTTGGTTTACAACGAATGAAGCTGCGGAGCAAAGACGCAACACTACCAACACTCACTGAAACATGAAGGTGGAGACTTGAAATAAAAACGTACAAATAAATCTATTGTGTCTACACAACACTGTTTTCAACAGATTGACTAGATATCATTTGAAATGATTACGTTAGTTGTTTCCACTTTTGTTGTCAAAGCAAACAGGATCGCCTTAGGTGGGTAACGTTAGCACTATAGCTTAGCAAACAAACTATCGTGATTCAACTCAGCTTCATTTAGCTCTAGCTATCTTAATGAAAAATAGATCTGGACAAACATGCATCTTTAAATATAGAATTACATGACAACACGTTTTATTTATTTGAATGAAACAGTCAGGAACATGATATAAAGTTAGCCCCATTGCCAATAAACTAGGCTGAATCATCACACATTCTACCTATGCTCTTGCGTTAAGCTAAACTAGTTTACAGTCTAGGTGTTTTCGCTATCTAGCTGTTCTTGCATTCCTTGCAAATCAGCGTAAATAAAAAGCAGATGAGCTAGAGTCTAGCTAACATTGACTAGACGGGCATGATGTTTGTCTATACCGTAGCGTAGAAGATCCATGTGCAGTTTGACCCTCGACACATTTGCGCAAACCATTTTACCAAGGACATTTAGAAAACCTGGGACAATGTAAAGCAGGATTTGTTGCTGTTGCTGAAAAGTGGTGCGTTCCGACCTTATGTTCATCACAACCGCAAGCTGTAGTATGATTTTGTCGGTAACAGTTATTAGCAATGCTAACGTATCCTGTATATAGCATCTGCCTTTCTCTAGTTATTTCAAATAGATAATCTTGACAGGCGTTAGCAATAGGCTAGACTGCTATTCGTTTTCTCGCAATTTTTTGGGAAGCTTCCCTTCCCCCGACTACAGCTAGTGTAGCTAGAGTCATTCGCTAAGTAAGGTATGTTGATGTGTTTAGAAACGTATTATTATTAGCATTCTACCTATGCTAGATACAGGAGACGTTAGCATTGCTAACTGTTATCGACAAAATCATACTTTCAGCTTGCGTTTGTGATGAGCATAGCACTAAGGTTGGAACAGCACCTCTTTTCAGCAACAGCGGCTTAGCAAATCCTTCTTTAAATTGTCCAAAGTTTTCATTCAAAACTGTCCTTAGTGAAATGGTTTGAGCAAATGTGTAATTGAGGGTCGAACTGCACAGGGATCTTCTCATAGACAAACATCACAGCCCATCGAGTGTTTGGTTCCTTAGGAAGACGCTGCACAGGGAATGTCAGCATTCCCTGTGCAGCCTGGATCACTTCATTTACCACCGTAGTCCATTTTCAATATGCTAGAAAAACGTTCTTCTACGCAAATTTTGGGGCATGACCGAGGTACAGACCAGAGCCAAAAAAGGTGGGGCCATTGAACTGACGTCAGTTCGGTGGCTTTTTCAAAACCTACCGTTTTACAGCTATATTTTTTAATTGTAAGATTTACATAGGAAAGAGGTGTCAATGGACTTTGAGGTTCACTGTATGTCCATTTTACCCACTGAACTTTCGTTATTCAACTGTGACAAGGTAAATTCGGTTCTGCAATCAATGACCCCTTTAAGGGCATTAGCTTAGTTAAATAAGCATTGTTTGGAGTTCTATAGTTGTGTTCATTCTGTTTTGAAATGGGTAATGCTATGGTCTTTAGATCATTTGAGTGTTAACCCTGATTGGGAATGTTGTCTAGTTAGATGGCAAGTAATCAATCGTGAGCAGTGGTCCGCTCAATGTTAACCGGCGCAACGGTAAGGTTGTTTGCTTTCAAAGTGCGTCTTATATTCCAGTGCAGTTTATACTCCGATTTACAAACACAAAGTGCTCATTCTGGGGGGGTGCGCCTTATACACGATGCGGCTTATTTTCCGAAAAATACGGTAATCAGATAGACGAGAGATCGGTTCCCAATTTAGCCTAACATTGTGTTTACATCTGTGTTAGTAGGTATAATAAATAATACCTGCACTGTGTACTAGCTTGTACACTGACATTCTAAAATTATACATCCAAAGGGTTTCTTATCACACAGATTTAATTTGGTCTTGTTTAGGCCAATTCCAAAACTTGTATTTGCTATTAGTTAACATAATATATATGAACATAAATATTACACTGTAAATTTGTAACGTTGTTGGGCACCAAGTTATTTATATTTTTCAAGTCCATTTCTGCTTGATTTCTTTGGGGTTTTTTTGGGGTGTGTAAATTCACTTTGTTTTGTAAATAAACTATGCACTGTGTTATTTCTGTAACACAGAAATGCTATTATAAGTCCCTGGTGCTTGAGCTTTTTTTCCCAAAAATATTTTGGATGTTCCAAATGCGTATAGAACGATCCACAAATGTAAAACGTGGTGTTCCACAAATGTAAAACGTGTTCCGCAAATGTAAAACGTGAACTCGCAAATGTAAAACTGGTTCCGCAAATGTAAATTGCTTTCCACAAATGTAAATCAAGATCCACAAATGTGATAAACTGTCCACAAACAATCACATTTAGATTTGCCTTTGAGTTTTTTTCTTACTACATATTTGCAAGACATTTTCAAGGGTATTGCGTAAAATTGGTGCCATAAAGCTTCGCAAATAGGGCATTAAAAAGCTGAACTTAGATCATGTGACTTTTGTCACTGATTTGACGCACGTGACTTTTGGCTAGAGTCAAAATGGGGCCAAAAGTATTGCGAATGCGTATTAAGATCCACAAATGTAAAACGTGATCCACAAATGTAAAACTGGTTCTGCAAATGTGAAACACATCCCGCAAATGTAAAACACGTTCCACAAATGTAAAATCGTTTTCACACGTAGTAAATCGCACTGGACACCCGTGATGTAGCAATGTAGGTTCTATGTGCTGTACCCAGACTGTTAAAGGGGTGACACCGGGAGTTGTAGGAGCGTCTTTAGACTGAAGCGCACCACTAACTCGGAGTCTCATTATTCACTTATTGCTTCATTAATGTAAAGCATATTTAACACAATTTAAGACAAATGCTAAGGGTTTGCATTATATTATGTTTTACATTTGCGGAATGTGTTTCACATTTGCGGAATGTGTTTCACATTTGCGGAATGTGTTTCACATTTGCGGAACCAGTTTTACATTTGTGGATCGCGTTTTACATTTGTGGATCGCATTTTACATTTGTGGAACGTGTTTTACATTTGCGGAATGTGTTTCACATTTGCGGAACCAGTTTTACATTTGTGGATCACGTTTTACATTTGTGGATCGCATTTTACATTTGTGGAACGTGTTTTACATTTGCGGAATGTGTTTCACATTTGCGGAACCAGTTTTACATTTGTGGATCACGTTTTACATTTGTGGATCGCGTTTTACATTTGTGGAACGTGTTTTACATTTGCGGAATGTGTCACATTTGCGGAACCAGTTTTACATTTGTGGATCACGTTTTACATTTGTGGATCGCATTTTACATTTGTGGAACGTGTTTTACATTTGCGGAATGTGTTTCACATTTGCGGAACCAGTTTTACATTTGTGGATCACGTTTTACATTTGTGGATCGCATTTTACATTTGTGGAACGTGTTTTACATTTGCGGAATGTGTTTCACATTTGCGGAACCAGTTTTACATTTTAGTGATGGGAAGTTCGGATCATTTTACTGATTCGGTTCTTTGAATCTCGTTCAGTAAAATGAACGAATCTCTTTTCGAGTCATTCGTTCATTTCAACGGGGGGGGGGGGGGGGCTATCCGTCCACTGCAAACATGTATCATATTCTCATGTAGGTTAGTGCATGACATGTGCTCCAGCAGATACTATTTTAAAAGAAATTCCTGCATTAAAATAATGTATCATGACAGTTTGTATGATTTGGTCATTTATTATCACACTAGCATTTAATTATCACGGCAAACAATTACACTGCACTAAACTGTAAGTGTAAATGTAAAGTGAAAATAACAAAACCAGTCAGTATGATGACTTCAGCGAAAATCATTCACGTCTTACTAAAACAGCGGCCACGCGAAAGGGAATGAGGAAACTGTTTCCTCTACTAAAAAATACAATGCGGGTCACGTGAAAAAAGGATCCAAAGACTCGTAGAAAGACCGAGTCGGAAATGAACGAATCGTTTGTTTCCTCCAGTACAGAGCCTATGCAGGTCACATGAAAAATGATCCAAAGGCTCGTAGAAAGACCGAGTCGGGAAATGAACGAATCGTTCGTTTCCTCTAGCTACCACTACAGAGCCTATGCAGGTCACGTGAAAAATTATCCAAAGACTCGTAGAAAGACCGAGTCGGGAAATGAACGAATCGTTCGTTTCCTCTAGCTACCACTACAGAGCCTATGCAGGTCACGTGAAAAATGATCCAAAGACTCGTACCCGAAGACCGAGTCGGGAAATGAACGAATCATTTCTGTTTACTTGGACGAGCCTATGCAACAGTCCCGATGCGCGGCCATGAGAAAATGAACGAATCACTCTTTGAGAGGACTCGTTACTCCTGAGTCCTTGTAAGGATTCGTTCAAAATGAACGAATCATTCACGAACGACACATCACTATTACATTTGTGGATCACGTTTTACATTTGTGGATCGCATTTTACATTTGTGGAACGTGTTTTACATTTGCGGAATGTGTTTCACATTTGCGGAACCAGTTTTACATTTGTGGATCACGTTTTACAGTTGTGGATCGCGTTTTACATTTGTGGATCGTCATACGCATTCGCAATACTTTTGGCCCCGTTTTGACTCTAGCGTCAAATCGGGGCCAAAAGTCACGTGCGTCAAATTGGTGACAAAAGTCACATGATCTAAGTTCAGCTTTTTAATGCCCTATTTGCGAAGCTTTATGGCACCAATTTTACGCAATCCCCTTGAAAATGTCTTGCAAATATGTAGTTAGAAAAAACAGTGGACAGTTAATCACATTTGTGGATCTCGATTTACATTTGTGGAAAGCAATTTACATTTGCGGAACATGTTTTACATTTGCAAAACACGTTTTACATTTGCGGAACACGTTTTACATTTGTGGAACACGTTTTACATTTGTGGATTGTCCTATACGCATTTGCAATACTTTTGGCCCCGTTTTGAGCCCATATTCCAGCACTTAGACCCAGATTATACTGTATGAAAACAGTGACCCAAGACTGTGGACCCCCTGAAGTAGCCTTGGCCACCCCATGTATAAAACTTTAGTTCCGCCACTGACCAAAAGTACGCTATGTGAGTTTAACCCGTTAAGGAGTAGCGTCACACATATGTGATCGTTCGAAAGCGGGCCCCACAGAGTACCGTCACACGTGTGATTCTGAACATTCCAACCGACTATTTTCCGATAGACAAAAACTATATGAAAAACGCTATAGTATGGCTTCAAAATTTACAATTAGGAGGCTAACAAGTAACACTAGCAGGTAGTAGCATTGCTACGAGTATTATGCTAGGTTGCTAGGTAACGGAAGCTAACTAAAACTAGCTAGCTTCCGTTTTGGAAAAATAACTCACTCTGGTGGAAGCGTCGGTAATATTTAGAACTCACTCCTTAAAAGGTTAAACAAGTTTGTCCAATAAACTGCACATTGTCGCCGTTTCATGTCACCAACGAGACCATAATGAAACAAACTATTCATTGAAAATCAAAGTGAACAGATTATTTGCATTTGTTTTTGAGAATATGCAACAGCAAAACAATTGAACATGTTGGCGCAGCTGATTGCGCCACGTTATTTACATTATAAATTGCAGATTATGCGAATTTAGCCTATCTGAATCTCTCGCTAACGGATTGCCCTCTTTCAGGCTCTCACAAGTGCTTATCCAATCACAGGACGGGTACATGTCAAGTTCAGCGAAAGGCCTTTAAGATGGCCTTGGTGTCGCAGACTCGAGATCTGATCTATCGCAATAGACCGTCTCCGTTCACTTACAGCGCACGGGAGCCTGCCCTGTTGATTCTGAAGGCCTCAGGCAGATTTCATAGAACCTGACAACACATGCTAGCTGAATTATGATTGGATAAAAACTCTACCATAATATACAACATTGTCAGCAGCTCAACCAAGTGGATTAAATATGACATGAAGAGAACAGACTACGGAGAATATTTTTTGTTATTTATGTCAGTGTATTTATTGAATGACATTAAGATGGGAGGAAATTATCAAGAAAAAATATATAACCGCAAATGTTTTAAATATTTTTTGTTTTTATTTTTTTTATGTTTAGGTCAGCAGAGAAGGCCTTGCAGGCCCTGACAGCCTGCCACTGTATCACAGTATACCTAATCAGACAGGCCAAAGCCCTTTGTCCACATAGGTATATGATCCGGGGATGTCAGCCAGAATCGAGGCCTGCCTCACAGACATCTCCGCCTGGATGACAAAGCACCACCTCCAGCTGAACCTCGCCAAAACAGAACTTCTCATCATCCTGGCCAAACCCTCCATCTCCCACGATCTCTCAATCACACTGGGATCTGCGACGGTGACCCCCTCATCCTCTGCCAGGAACCTCGGGGTTACCATGGATGACAAGCTCTCCCTCACGGCCCACATTGCTGCAGTCTCCCGGTCGTGTAGATTTACCTTCTACAACATCCGGAAGATCAGGGGATACCTGTCCGAGCATTCTACCCAGCTGCTAGTCCAAGCACTTGTCCTCTCCAAGTTGGACTACTGCAACTCGCTTCTCGCCGGTCTCCCAGCATGCGCAACCCACCCTCTCCAGAAGATTCAGAACGCAGCAGCCTGCCTGGTCTTCAACCTACCCAGACGCTCCCATGTTACCCCGCTCCTCATCTCCCTTCACTGGCTACCCATCATGGCCGTATCAGATTCAAGACCCTGGTACTGACCTTCCGAGCGGTGAACAGGACAGCACCTGCCTACATCCAGCCTTTCACCCTCAACCACCACCTTCGGTCTTCTTCTGACAACCGTCGGGTGGTCCCACCTCTCAAGAGCGCCCTCTCCCAACCCAAGCTCTTCTCCTGTCTGGCCCCCCAATGGTGGAATCATCTCCCCACCTCCATCAGAGACACTTACTTGCTTCCCACCTTCAAGAAAAGGCTAAAGACACACTTGTTCCAGGAGTACAACGGTACTTAAGAAAGATTTGTTGGATCCGATGTTACATTTAGCAGACGCTCTTATCCAGAGCGACTTACAGTAAGTACAGGGACATTCCCCCCGAGGCAAATAGGGTGAAGTGCCTTGCCCTCGTCATTTTGCACAGCCGGGAATCGAACCGGTAACCTTCAGATTACTAGCCCAACTCCCTAACAGCTCAGCCACCTGACTCCGATGTTAGTTTATTTCCTCCAGGAACACAATGACACTTATTGAGGGACTTGTTGCACTTGGTGGTTAGTTTTAACTGATTTGACTACTTGCTGTAAATTATATTATTGTTGCTTGCTTTCCTACAGGTACACTGTTGCACTTTTGAGGTTCATGTTGTTTAATTTGTAATTTATTTAACTACATGCTCATACATGATTCTTCCTATTGGCACTTATTTGCTTTTCACAATGTATGCTTCATGTTTTGGCTACCCGCAATGTTTTGGGGGCTATCTCGTTGTTTATGATCATTGACCTATGCACTTTTGTAAAGCTCTCTCTTGTAAGTCGCTTTGGATAAAAGCATCTGCTAAATGAATACTGGTAAATGTAATATGGGTTTATTCAAGGACACTTTTCCTCTTAGGATCATATTTCATTATTGTCATGATGGCCTATCACAGAGACAAGATAGCATGATACTGCTTCTGGCAATCAAAGTGAGAGTGCAAAAACCTGTATTGATTTGCTGCTGACCTTAGAGGTGAGTCAGCCAACAGAAAGATATCCATCAGTCTGGCTAGCTAAAGCAGCGCCAATAGAGGCCTTAACTGGCAAAACTAAAGGTCAAACCATTGGCCTCCTGCTTCAGGATCTGTTCTCCACTTCTCTTTTTCCATCTCTCACCATTTCAAAAACAGAAAAAACAAGCAGAAATGTGAAGTACAGTAGCCTTGTGTTTAGGGCTATTGAGTATCTGTTAGAAAAGTAATCTTCAGGAGGATAAGTGCTGCAATACAGGTTCCTGTCAAACCCATTTTCATCTTCGTAAAGATGAGGAATTTTCTAAAGGTGAACAATGATGACTATGCTACACTTAATGCAACTTGTATGAAAAACAAACCATAAAGTGTCTGATGGTTTTTGTCATTGGCTCTGATGTGCTTCATCTTTATATTTTAGGTCCACATTGTGTCTTATTACAAGTGTAGTGTACCACTTAAGTGTTATATTCTCTAAGTCTTACAAATTCCAGCACTTCTCAGAAGTGAGACGGGCTCTATCTCAAATAAAAGCTCTAGAAGGTGAAAGAATCCATACAGTAGGAAGCATAACATTTCAGCGGAAGCACCCTGAGGAACTTAATAATGACGGCTGAAATGGTTGTGCGACAGCCACCTTACATTGATGTCACTATAGAGAGACATTTTTTCTTGGATGCCTGTGCAGCACTTTTACTATTCAAATTGATAGAATGTACACATTACACTCCCAATGATGCGTGAAAGGGAAATATTCCTCACAATGGGAGCTGCAAAGAGGCTTTCTGGCCAATGACTACTGCCTCTAGAATGTGCCGTTACAATTTAGATAAAAGGCTGAAAGATATTGCAGTATACAAAAATAACCATGCAGATTTCTATAGTAAGTGAAGTCATTGAGGTGAGTCTATTTGGTATAATGTTAAAGCCTGGATCCAAATATGTTAAGTTAGTTACCTTTTATTTTGCTAGCCCACTCAGTGTTAGGCTAAATCATAGTTCCATAGCCAGGATACTAGTTTATAAGAGTAGCTGTCACATATTCAACGACATTTCATCTACTGAAACAGCAGAAATTAACCTAATAGAAAACAGAGCTGGAATACAGGAAAATTAAACAACCATGTTGCCTCTGCAAATAGACCACCACAAGCCACACCAAATGCCCCAAATAAGAAGCAAGGATTCCCACAAGCAGATCATTGGTCAATCAATGATCCATCCATTTAGGACACAGCAGTAGCCTGAAATGGTTTGTGTGGACTGAGAATCCACTTCATCTGCACAGGAACGATCTAGTGTTAAATACAACAGATAAACAAGAACAATTTTGAACATTTGACCTGCTTTCAGATACTTTATTACAGTTTTTCTCAATTGCTAGAACACAATTTATGAAACCTTGCTCCATTTTCTGAAAACATTAAACAAAAAAAATCATCTTCAAGCACTATTTACAAAACCTCTGACTCCTCTTGCAAAATGAAACTTTCGCCTCAAAACTGTTTTACCTGTTTATTTATCCATCATTGTCTTTTGATGAACGAAAACATGTTCTATCATAGTAGCTCAAAATTAATCAGAAGTTACTACTCTGCTTTGCTCTTTGCAATTTTGGGGTTCTTTCTCCTCCTTGTACCCCTATACAGTACTGTACCCTACATCTCACAACTCACTCTTGTTCTTTGTTGATATGAACCTGCAACCAGTCAAAATCTATTGAGCAGTCAGTACTGTTACTGTAACAAATGGAAAGCACAATGTTCAGGGCCATACAATTTGTTCATTGTACAGTATACAGCCTACAATGCACTGTACTGCAATGCAAATAGTGCTTGAAGATGAGGTTTTGTGTTTACAGTTTTGAGAAAATGGGTGACTGTTTCAAGAAATGTGTTTTAGCAATTGTGAAAAACTGTAAAAGGGACAAAAATCTAAGAAGTAAACATGTGATCAATGTGCTTCTTCTTGTCTTTGGGCTGGGTTAGGCCAGAGCACTTTGTCGACATCACAAGCAATATCTTCCCACCTTCAACAACCTGTTTGCTCTCTGAACTGGCTTATATTGGTTGTGTCACATCATTTGAAACAAGTGAAATCAATTTTGAGTGGTTGTGTTTAATCAATGACATGTTTCTCTATTTGTATTTGATTGTTGCCACTTGTGTTTACCAGTATGGATGACATGTGCATTAGAGTGCAGAATGTGCTTTGAGAATGAGAATGTGTTTAGAGTTTTGCTGAAAAGTCTAAGTGAGATCTGCAAATTGTGTTTTACCATGTGAAATGGTTTAAGGTATTGACAACAGACTGCACAATTACCTAAATGAGTTCAGGCAACTGAGAACTGTGTTCAGCCAATGGGTTTTAGTGTTTTAGCTATTGAAAAAAACTGTAAAGGTGTCCCATAGGTGTTCCACTTGTTGATGGTTCATCGGTGCTTCTTCAAAGAAAAATATTGAACTCTCCATTAGCTTAAACTCCTTCCCTTAACCTTAACCAGTTGTTCATCATATCTCTCTAAAAATGCCAGGAATTTATTTGTGTGTGTGTGTACAAATTAGAATGGGTTTCACACGATCAGCTCAAGAACCGAGCACTGTACAAAATTCATATTCTGCATGAAAATAATGAAAGAAAATATATAATTTGCCCCCAGTTTGGCTTGCTCTCTTGGCGTCCCAGCCCCTTCATTCTGATTTGTCCTCTGGTCTGCAGCAAGTTTCTTACGAATATCTGGAAAACCAGGCACTCTGCGAAGTTAATATTTTGCAGGTGTCGTTATTATAATCAGTGCAGTACCATGACTGAACTAATGCGATTAACAAAGGAATTCGCAATGAATGAAACTAAGTGTAGTAAGGAAAATAGGGGAAATTCTGTTTTGTTATTTAGAAGCTAATTTTCTTTTACAACCGATATTCAGCTGCTTTTAAAGGGGCTGACTAGCTAACAGAACGACAATATAAAGTGGATATACTTTAAGTAGATCAGTGAATTTTGTTACATAAATTAATGTCAAAACTGCCTGCACATTGCAAATGTACAAAAAAGTCTACAATTATGACAACTGGCTCAACTATTGTGCATGAAATTGCACCTGTTATGAACTAAATGTTTAGATATTTGTGGTGGTAAGACAATTTAACAGAGAACCAAAATAATACATTTTGATCAACGTAGAATGATCAATGATCACGGACACTGCACTATCTATCTATAATTCCATAAATCTGTGGGTCACCGACATCATCACGGGCACTATGACCTATCTAAAATTCCAGGATTGTGTGTGTGTGTGCCACCAATTTTATCACAGGCACTATGCACTATCTATAGTTCAAGGAATCTGTATGTGTGTTTCACTGTCATCTTAATCACCGACTGCATCAGGGGCACTGTGCACTAGTCCAACTATATGACAACTAATTAAATATTCTGTTATCTGTATATAACATAAGTATTTAATTTGTGTTGTGCTTGTGTGTATTTGTGTGTTTTAATACAATAGTCAAGCTCTCATAATGTATTGTTACTACAATACATCCCTTTGTGTCTGCTGTCAGCATTACCATGGCTTTCCCCAGAATAGCCTTGTGGTGTTGTTTGCAATTTCCCCTCTCAGGTTATCTTTCCAATCCCATTATCATGCTGAATCATTGGCTAGCAATTGAGAAATCTCAGAATACTGAAAAGTCATCATGAACTAAGAATACTGGCAGCCCAGAGTCATTTACAGTGGACTATACAGATCAGATCATATCTCCAAACAAGAATGTTGCTGACACAGCAACTTAATCTGCCCAGGAAACCTCACATGAAGAGTAGCAGTGGCCTACCCAAACACCCAACCAGCACAACACAGCAACAACAAAAAAAGGTGTGACATCATACAACACAACACCATGTCACAACAAACAACAACCTGGCTTGTTCAGACTCTCTCTAGGTTGGGAGAAGGGAGCTGTGTTTGTGAGAGTGCTCTGCTAGGGAGGCACAACTGAGATCGAGCACCTGAGGGGAAGGATAATGCCCTCCATTCCCTTGCAGATAGAGTATAATTACACAGACAAATTGTAATCCTGATTAGCCCCAACAGCACTGGTTTACATAATCACATTCACCCGCAGTCTTCCTCATCACGCTTAGTATCCCCCCTAGATTACGGTCTCATCCACCGGACCTGATTACCTCCAATTACCTCTTGGTGATCACTCTCCAACTTTTGCTCTGTGTCAAGACTCGGTGGCTCAAGTCCAGACCCCTCTAAGCCCTACCATTTGACAGCTGAAATTGTACTTTGATAAAGTACTGCGAAGGAAAGTTGTTTTGATCACAGTTACATTTTTTGCTTCAAAGTGTCTTCCAGGTGTAAAGTGTATCTTTCCAAAGGAAAATGTGTGTTGGTACACGCACAAATATGGCCGTAGTGCAACATTGTGAACAACATGGTGAATTAGACAGCAAACGGAACCTATTTGGCACATATTGGATACAACTGTGCAAGTCCGTTCAGATCTCCTTGGGTGTCTTGGGTACACAGTAGGACTTAGGTTGGGAAATGAGACGGGGACAATATGTGATGTGAAAATGATGGCCTGAACCTTGCTATTGTTTCATCGCTATCCATGGGAGATCTGGCCTGATCACAAGTATGTGAAATCTACCCAAGTGAGGTGGCAGTGTACTGGCAGAGTCAGTGGAAGGCTGTTTCATGTTGCCTTTGCTCTCTTTCCCAAAGAGGGCCAAACCCCCCACCCCCTTGAGCCTAATAAGGAGTTGAATTGACGGGATTGGCTGTGCCCCCAAGGTCTGACATTGACACAATGTGGGTGGTGATGAAACAGCATTGTGCCCCTGCAGCACCACATTCACCGAGTGCAACACATTTCATCCATCCCTACTTAGATAAACATGAAAATAAATGCATATGGGCTATGCACAGGCTAAAGACACAAAAACTCAAGCACACAGAAACACAGACACCCTCATGAATCAGGACATAGTGAAGTGTGTCTATGATGAATCTTGTACTTTGGCCTGGGTAAAGGGATGTTCTATTACTAATATTATGCTTAATATTGTACATAGTGTCATGAAATTATGTCAAGTGAAGCCTTCAATAAAGGTCTGCTGTTTTCAGTAAGCATGCATATTACAGTTTTTTTCAAATGCTTACACCCAAATTCCTTACTTTTCACACAATTTCTGAAACCTGACACTCAAACATCAGAACCACACCTCAAATCTACAAAACCATACGCACATTTTTGGCCTTTGACTCAGTTTTCAATTTCATAAAACACTTTTTGCAAAACACAACAAACAATTCTCCACGTAACACACAAAATTCTAACAGGAAGCATCTGATTTCCTTTTTCAAACACAACCAATCAAAATGACACACTAATTCATCAGTGCCTTACACTAACTCCTCACATGTGCAAACACTCATTGATTTACTCAACACCAACCAATCATGGCTTTAGAATAGGCCTATAAATAGCCTAATTTGAGTCGATTGGTGTGGTGGGTATAATTTGAACCTTTACTGTAGAAATGATAGCAGGTATGTAAGAATCTACTGTAATGTACACATGTTCTAATGTACACATAATAGCTGTTTCAGCACAACACGCCGTATACTATACACAAACATATATTTTAGAACCCATGCATCCATTGACTGTAGTGCACTGCATGATTGGTCACAGTCTGGTGGATTGCTGTATCATACCGTGCAACAGTACAGTGACTGTAAGAACACACAGACACACCATTCCGTAATGACCTTTTTAAAAATTAGGTTTGGTTTCTGTCCTCCTACACTCTTTCTTTTGTACTGGGTAATACTGTATTCACAACCACAAATGATTATAGTAAAAAAATAATTTTGGTTTCAATCTTGTTTTCGGGTTTACCATGAATTTTTCATCATCTCTGCCATTTACTTTCAATCTTGTACAGAAATGTACAAAGGAGCTCATGAAAGAAGAGCTTTAGGTTTTGAATAACTGTGTGTAAATGATATATACAAAAATGTAATAGAATGGAAAAAGTGTTTGCAACATGAGACAAATGTGTGATTTTGAGACGTGTTTGTGATATTTTGAATGCATTGCTTAATTTTGCAAGAGAAGCGAGACATTTTGCATTTTGTGTGTGCAGTTGTTGGATTTGTGTGTTAAGTTTTGAAAAAAAAGGACAAGTCAAAAAAAATGTGTGTAAGCATTTGAAAAAAACTGTAAAGTAAATACTGCACAGTGGCTAGTGTTTGTGCAACAATTAGTTCAAGGCATTTTCCTAAACTGAATGATGCGGTTAGATTGAAAGGGTGTCTCAGATTTATAAAAATTTCCATATATTATGCATTGAGAGCCATTGTATTTCCAAGCACTCAATAACTGCTGGGGGGAAATGTTATATGACCTAACTAACAGGTTATAATGTTATTTAGACAAATTGATAGCCCAATAGTACATCAAGCAAGCCACTGGAATACTAACTACCAAACCTATTAAAATCACACACTTGCATGCGCTGGCCAGACCTATAAACACGACGGAACAAATTTGTTTTAAAATGGTAATTTATGAAACTCTTAAAGACGATTCAGCTGCATTTTGGGGGGAAATTCCAAATTCTCAAAATATTTTTTTTTCTTCAGTAAATGGACATAGGCTATAAGATATAAGCATATAATTAGGCTACTGTAGCATTCGTGATTTACCAAAAGGAAGAAAAAAACTGCAGTACCCTCTCGCCAGTAACTGTTTACGGGTTACTAAGCAAAGCAGCTCACGTAGGTTTTTTGGATGAGTGTACTGCAAGAATATCTATTGAGCCTCTGCTCAATGCCTGCATTGAACGCCAAGGCTAAGAAATACGTCCCCGAAGCTACAACCCTTGCATTTTGCGCACGTCTATAAATGCAAGCAGCAATCGATTTCGTAGGACCAGCATCAAATAAAGAAATACTGCAATGACGTACCTCTTACACAAGTGAACATCATCGAAAATATGAGGTTCCAAAATAAAATTCCATTTATAATCCTCATTGTTTTAGCTTGATCTAAGTCTGTCCTGCCACATCTAACGCATCTTCTGTTAACAATTTCCTTTAGATCAATAAATCCAGCGTAGTATCCGCCACTATAGGTTCCTTTCATATTTACAACTAAACATTCATTTATGTGGTAAGTCTTCCTTGTCCCGAGACAGCGAGCTGCGGTGCTGGTGTGAGAACGCTGCTAGAAAGTGAGCAGTGATTTTAGGATATCACAGCAACCTTAATGAGGACTCAACCATCTCTCCAAGAGGGGCATCAAGTAGCCTACTATTCCAGGCGTGTTCTTGTCTTTGCTATATCTCAGTCCATCTCACCCTATCCTTGCCTTGCCGTTGGAGAAGTGCATTTGAATAGTCTTGTTGATTGATCAGTAAACTAAAGTAACATCATTCAATGCATGTGCCAGCGACAAATCATGAAGTGGATAAGCTGACAACTGTCAGCATGCAACACAAGATAAGGCTATGACTGTAAATAAAAAAAGGGAACACATGGTAAGCTAATGGTAATTATATGGTTTAAGGACATCGGGGATAGGCCTATAGGCTACTGACTTGACTGGCAAAACAAAAACAAAAATCGCCGGCTAGGCAACACCACTCTAATTTGGGGGATTTAGCGAGTGGGATATTGACATTGATGGAATCCACGTTCACAATTGAAAGATGAGATGATTGCAACCAATGCTCAACTCGTAGGTCTCTTCTGCCATCTGCAGTATGGGTGGGCGAATCTATCCTGAAGCATCGATACTTTTGATACGGATGTTATCAAAAGGATCGATCCTCACATAAAAAAAAATTATACTAAGATGTTTAAGTGATTTTATTCATGTAGCATGAAATGTAGCCAAATGTTTCTAATGTTTAAAATATGATTTGAAGCTAATAATATGCCGTTCCCTCCAATCTCGTGCACGTTGCTCCTCCTCCCCTGCTCAAGTTTGATGTTGTCCTGCCATCATGCGCAATCAAGCAAAAACCAATTAGCAGTGTTGACACTTTTGGCTGTAGGCTACCCGAGTGTCATGACGGCAGAAAGAAAGTTGAGCAATGTGTGGAATTATTTTACGCTGGTAAATGAAAACCTTGCAAACTGCGATGTGCGTCGGAAGGCTATTCGCTACTGTGGCAACACCACCAACTTGTACAAACACATTAAAACACAAGAAAAGGAGAACTCCAAGCTGCAAAAGAAACGGAGAAGAGGAGGAGGGAAATCCTTCAGACAGATCCTCGGCAGTGCCGGTGTTATCGTAGCCTGGTCCTAACCAGACTCTCGTACATTTCAAGTACAGAGAGTCTGGCCTCGCTCCATAGACAAGCGTTGACTTCCTTGTAGGCGGGTACTCTGTTGAAGTTTAAAACTATTGGATCTGCCCAGAGCCACTCTGATCTGCCATAACCAATCGCTAGCGTTCGCCTTAGCCAATTCCTTCACCACTACTGTAACAGAGCTAGCTGCCGTAGCTGGAAAATCAAACTGTTCCCGAACCCCGTGGGGAGGAGGGCCACAACATCATGGCCACCAACAAAACTCAGCAAAACTTGTTCTTGCTCCGGCTTTAGCTGTTGGATATTCGGCAGCGTTGCCACAACGGACCGAATGGCTTCGCTCGAATCTTTTTCCGCCGCCATTACGGAACTACAACACAAGCTAGCGCACAACATCAACGTCATCGTTCTCAGCCACTCCCTCTGTTCGCTGATTGGCCGGTTGAAAATCAACCTGAAAAATCTGACTTACGTACCGAATGGCCAGACCTAGTACAGAAGCTAAATCAAAATTGAGCGGAAGTACGTAGGAGGGCAGAGCCAGGCTAGTGTTATCGCCCAACTGGTTTCCAGACTGACGGTGCGTGTCCACTACAGCGTTTTTTAATGCTCTGCACCGCTTGCCTTCTGTTAACCCTTGTGCTGCCTTCGGGTCACATGACCCAAAGGTTCATAACGAACCATCGTTGTGTTTACCCAATTTTACCCAATACAAAAACAAATAAAAATAATTTTCTTTTAACCTTCGCAATGTGGAGGGTCTGAGACAGCCTGACGGTTAAAAGAAAATGCTTCACTTTGTTTTTGTATGCGGTAAAGTTGTCACAATACGACGGTGGGTAACAATGACTGATGGGTCAGAATGACCCGAAGAGAACACAAGGGTTAAGTGTGTCAAATCTAGGTGAGAAGGATACAAGGTTAAATGCCAGAACAAGTTCTTTGTTGTTTATTGATAAGAAATGATGCAATCAACAATGAATACAACACACCAGGATGTTCTCAGTCTAGAACAGTAAAACCAGTCGATGATGCCAGTAGGCCTACAGCTTCACAGTAAACGAAGGCCTTCTTGAGAAAGTAGTCTTGACAGAAGTCAGAGAGAGAGTTCTGCCCAGTACAAATTCTGTCTACCTGTCCTTGGGAGACAGGTCTTGTACCCCCCAAGAGAGGGAGGTGTTTGTTAGGCGATTGGTCAGAAGACCATGGGGAGGGGATGTCATCCAATTAGGTGTACTAATTGTGGTAGGTTAGGGTGGGCAGTCCAGGGACCTGATGATGTTCAGAGAAGGGGGGCAGACAAGACCCAAAGGTCTGATGATGGACAAAGGGGGGGGCAGAGTCTCCAAGGTAGGGAGTAAATCATCCCAAGGTCCTGATGATGTATGGGGTGATGGGGGCTGTGTCTCCAAGAGAGGGGGGGGGGGGGGCAGACCACTCCAAGGTCTGATGAAGTATGGGGTGATGGGGCAGGGTCTCCAGGAGGAAAGGGGCATCTGAGGAGAAGGAAGGGGGGCAGGGTTTCCAGGGGAATGGGGCATTTGAGGGTGGGCTGTATATCCAAAGGAGGGTCAGACCAGATGGCCTGACTTGTACTACCGGAGCAAAGAGTTACATTTTTACATACAGACTAGGCCTACAAAAAAATATATATATATATAAAAAAACAAGGAAAACACTTTGAGGGCGCTCATTGAGAGCCCCAAGTTTCAACTGCCAGGTAAAGGAATTCCGTAATCAGTCTCCCCAGGATTTCGCGGGCCTTTTCTTTGATAGTTGCGGGCAAAAATTCCTGATTTTGTTTGTTGCGATGAAATTGCGGGAGCAAGTGAATGTTGCTATAAAAAGTAGCAAATTTCCCTCTTTGTAATTATAATTGAGTTACTGGTTGAAAAATAAGTAATTAATAAAGAAACATTTATTAAAGAATAAAACCATTGAGAAATGGTCCCCTAAATAACCTTACCAACATGCCAAACAAAAGATAACCAGGACTACAAAAATGTAGCAAAATAGGCTTTACTTATCCACAACATAAAACAGATACCTATGGATCAACACAATGCAAGTATACAAAAAAGTCAGTTCAAAAAGGAAAGTGCTATCCAAATGATCTAGGTACATTCACCTTAGTTTAAAGGAAACAATACAACAATTCCAAAAATCTAACAAAATTGAAATGGATGCAACAGCCTGTGTCAGTGTGATTTGTCTCGTCGTCTGACGTCCTGTCTGCGTTTCTGCCATTCTCGCCATATGTTTTGCTGTGGCAAAGTGCTTGTCAATCGAAGATTTTCTTTTATGTTCGACGACAATGTTGCATGTTGTGCAAAATAATTTCCCTCCGCTTTGGTGAAGAATGTCAGGGTACTGCTTTTCGCGATCTTTGGCAGTTATTCTTGTGGGAAAATGTGAGACATTCGATGCACACGCAGTGGCTGAACTAGAGTTTTATACATGGGGTGGCCAAGGGGTGGCCAAGGCTACTTCAGGGGGTCCATAGTCCAGAGTCTTGGGTCACTGTTTTCATTCATATATACAGTATAATCTGGGTCTACAAGTGCTGGAACATCCAAAATATTTTTAGGAAAAAAAGCTCAAGCACCAGGGACTTATAATAGCATTTCTGTGTTACAGAAATAACACAGTGCATAGTTTATTTACAAAACAAAGTGAATTTACACACCCAAAAAAACACTGCAATTTGACAGGTAGCAGAAATCAAGCAGAAATGGACTTGAAAAATATAAATAACTTGGTGCCCAACAACGTTACAAATTTACAGTGTAATATTTATGTTCATATATATTATGTTAACTAATAGCAAATACAAGTTTTGGAATTGGCCTAAACAAGACCAAATTAAATCTGTGTGATAAGAAACCCTTTGGATGTATAATTTTAGAATGTCAGTGTACAAGCTAGTACACAGTGCAGGTATTATTTATTATACCTACTAACACAGATGTAAACACAATGTTAGGCTAAATTGGGAACCGATCTCTCGTTTATCTGATTACCGTATTTTTCGGAAAATAAGCCGCATCGTGTATAAGGCGCACCCCCCCAGAATGAGCACTTTGTGTTTGTAAATCGGAGTATAAACCGCACTGGAATATAAGACGCACTTTGAAAGCAAACAACGTTACCGTTGCGCCGGTTAACGTTGAGCGGACCACTGCTCACGATTTGCTGCACGCTGCTATGTGTACTTCCACAGAATTACAAAGAAGAACGTTTTTCTAGCATATTGAAAATGGACTACGGTGGTTAATGAAGTGATCCAGGCTGCACAGGGAATGCTGACATTCCCTGTGCAGCGTCTTCCTAAGGAACCAAACACTCGACGGGCTGTGATGTTTGTCTATGAGAAGATCCCTGTGCAGTTCGACCCTCAATTACACATTTGCTCGAACCATTTCACCAAGGACAGTTTTGAATGAAAACTTTGGACAATTTAAAGAAGGATTTGCTAAGCCGCTGTTGCTGAAAAGAGGTGCTGTTCCAACCTTAGTGCTATGCTCATCACAAACGCAAGCTGAAAGTATGATTTTGTCGATAACAGTTAGCAATGCTAACGTCTCCTGTATCTAGCATAGGTAGAATGCTAATAATAATACGTTTCTAAACACATCAAAATACCTTACTTAGCGAATGACTCTAGCTAGACTAGCTGTAGTCGGGGGAAGGGAAGCTTCCCAAATAATTGCGAGAAAACGAATAGCAGTCTAGCCTATTGCTAACGCCTGTCAAGATTATCTATTTGAAATAACTACAGAAAGGCAGATGCTAGATACAGAATACCTTAGCATTGCTAATAACTGTTACCGACAAAATCATACTACAGCTTGCGGTTGTGATGAACATAAGGTCGGAACGCACCTCTTTTCAGCAACAGCAACAAATCCTGCTTTACATTGTCCCAGGTTTTCTAAATGTCCTTGGTAAAATGGTTTGCGCAAATGTGTCGAGGGTCAAACTGCACATGGATCTTCTACGCTACGGTATAGACAAACATCATGCCCGTCTAGTCAATGTTAGCTAGACTCTAGCTCATCTGCTTTTTATTTACGCTGATTTGCAAGGGATGCAAGAACAGCTAGATAGCAAAAACACCTAGACTGTAAACTAGTTTAGCTTGCTAACGCAAGAACATAGGTAGAATGTGTGATGATTTAGCCTAGTTTATTGGCAATGGGGCTAACGTTATATCATGTTCCTGACTGTTTCATTCAAATAAATAAAACGTGTTGTCATGTAATTCTACATTTCAAGATGCATGTTTGTCCAGATCTATTTTTCAGTAAGATAGCTAGAGCTAACTGAAGCTGAGTTGAATCACGATAGTTTGTTTGCTAAGCTGTAGTGCTAATGTTACCCACCTAAGGCGATCCTGTTTGCTTCGACAACAAAAGTGGAAACAACTAACGTAATCATTTCGAATGATATCTAGTCAATCTGTTGATCAAAAACAGTGTTGTGTAGACACAATAGATTTATTTGTACGTTTTTATTTCAAGTCTCCACCTTCATGTTTCATTGAGTGTTGGTAGTGTTGCGTCTTTGCTCCGCAGCTTCATTCGTTGTAAACCAACCAATCAGCGCGCAGCTCATGTATATATTTATGAGCATACCATAAAAGGAGAAAACCTAGCATTTTTTCCAGGGAAAATTTCACTGGATGTATAAGGGGGAATAGAACAGCACCCGGGCCATTTTCAGCCCAACCAATGTTACATACCCTATTCGGAGACCTTAAGGAACAGTGTGAAATACCCCAAAAACCCAGTCAATCAACCCTTTAACTTAGTAGCTTTTCAGCTTGCCGCAGGGCATTCTGGGTACCAAGAGCAATGCACGAGTATAGGCGATCTACAGCATTGTGTAACACACTTCGGTTGTGGATAGTATGTCCAGAAATAAAGCCAAGTCACTCATTTAGTGGCAGAATCCATTGTTATGTCTACAAAATTATTTTAGATATAGTAGAAGTTTAGCTAACTTGCAAATCCTGAGGATAGCCTACTGTAGCAGACCTTTCTATGTGACAACAGACAAGGGTGTTTTGTCCCTCGGGAGTTGCCGTAGGCTTGATGCTGAAAGCATTTGTGAAATCAGTCAATGTCAAGAAGAGCAGTGGTAAAATACAAGTTATGAAAAGGGACCGCGTCCGTGTCTTATTGTCCACACGATCATATACAATTAGATCTAAAACGAACTTACAAAAAGCTTGGTTACACAACCAAGGTTGAATTAGTAATGTTGTTAGCGATGCTAGCGTTATTT
This sequence comes from Osmerus eperlanus, assembly GCF_963692335.1. Taxonomy (NCBI): domain Eukaryota; kingdom Metazoa; phylum Chordata; class Actinopteri; order Osmeriformes; family Osmeridae; genus Osmerus; species Osmerus eperlanus. The sequence goes on from NC_085024.1 coordinate 8,399,868, forward strand.
TTGCTAGAGCTAGCTAGCCTATAACATTTCATTGGGTCTAGCAGCTGTTTGATCAACTGGAATGATTATGAAATGTTATGTTCTACTAGCCATTTGTCTACTTTAGCAAGTCACTGTATTTCCAAGCCCTGATAGTGTAACTGAGACAACACAGTAGCCTAAATAATTCCTCTTTCAAGTAATAAGCCCCCGTTCAAGTGTTGAGCATTAAATTAGCTGCACGGTCTGTAGAGATATTGAGACGAAGCCACTTTTTTTGTTCTAAAACCGGATTATAAACTGCTTCGAAATATAAGACGCACAAGAAAACTGTAAAATCGGAGTACAAGCCTACTGACTGTCTCAGTTTGTCTGTTATTGGAGTGGAAGTTCTAACATTAACTTACACAGCTACTGTAGACTAATCAACATTCGTAAAAAGATTTCAGGAAACCTAAACCCAATGCAAACCTTAAAGGGGTGATTGACTGTTTTTTGGGGGTAATTCACACTGTTCCTTAAGGTCTCCGAATAGGGTATGTAACAGTGGTTGGGCTGAATATGAATATGGCCCGGGTGCTGTTTGTTGTTCTAAAAAACGCTAGGTTTTCTCCTTTTATGGTATGCTCATGAATATATAGATGAGCTGCGCGCTGATTGGTTGTTTTACTTACTAATTGTTTATAGTACTTCATACAAACGTGTGTCGTGCTTCACATAATAAAGACAATATGATGGCATTACATGAGTGTTGTGTGTTTGTTTGACATCAAATACAAATGTATGTATTATAGAAACCTCACAAAGTTACCTGGAGTCAGGTGGCTGAGCGGTGAGGGAATCGGGCTAGTAATCTGAAGGTTGCCAGTTCGATTCCCGGCCGTGTCAAATGACGTTGTGTCCTTGGGCAAGGCACTTCACCCTACTTGCCTCAGGGGGAATGTCCCTGTACTTACTGTAAGTCGCTCTGGATAAGAGCGTCTGCTAAATGACTAAATGTAAATTGGACACCTTCAGTACTGTGTTGCGGGTAGAATATTACTACATGTATAGGTTACTACTCGGCAGTGTTCACATTTACGCTGATATTGTCAGCGACGATCTAAGTATTACTTTGCAGTATGTGGTGTCATTAAGAGGCTGTGATATCGTGGTAAATATGGCTATATATATTGCCTCGAGACAACCCAAAATACGTGATGAGTAGCCTACATTCGGGTAGTGTCTACGGTAGTCATTTCAGAAGAACCAAAACAACATGTTGCCTGAAGGCCAACGTAGTAAATAAATCTGTGACTGAATTACCAACATTCCCATGTGCTTTAGTAGCTTGCGGTGTAATGCAATGGACTACAATGATGGATGTGTTTTTGCTCGTGGGATCAAATCCCACTCGAATATTTTATTTTCTTAGCTTCCATTTATTATGGTGTGAATGGCTGTAATGTAGTGCTCACTACATTTGTTCAGAATATAAAATTATGAAATTAATTGATTTCAAAAGATATAGCGAAGAAACACTCAGCCATACACGAAATCGCATAGGAAACTAATAGACCCATGTTGTGTTTCAAAGGGTTACGCGTAGGCTATTTTGATCGTATTTTCTGGGTTAGCAGCGACGTTCTTAGTATGAATTTTTAATGTGTGGTGTCAGAAGGAGCTGTGATGTCGTGGAAAATACGGATATTGCCTCGAAACAACCCCAAATACGTGATTAGTAGCCTACATTCGGGTAGTGTCTATGGGAACCAGTTGTTTTAGAAGAAGCCAAAACAAGATGTTACCTGAAGGCCAACGTAGTTAATAAATACGTAACGATTTAGCCATTTTTCATTTTTTTATGAGCTAGAGTAGTTTGCAGTGTAAAGCAATGGACTTTAGTGAAAAACGTGTTTTGCTCTAGCGATTGAATCCCACTTCATTCAAGCCTGCAAATGTTTTATTTTGTCTCAGTTTATTTTGTCGTGAATGGATGTAATGTAGTGCGCACGTACCCTATACTTTCATATTCGCCTCAGCAAATATGAGATACGACTTGAAAATCGCCAGTAATATGTTTGTGAATTTGTGACGAATCTGGTGATGGAGGAAGACTGATACGTGAACGCACAGATGGGGAACCAGTTAGGGTGGTAACCAGTTGGGAGACAACACCGGTTTTCTGCAACCACATTGCGCGCGCATCCCGAATGTTTACAAACACATAATTGGTCTATTTGAAGTAAGTTTTAACCCTCGTGCTGCCTTCGGGTCACATGACCCAAAGGTTCATAACGAACCATCGTTGTGTTTACCCAATTTTACCCAATACAAAAACAAATTAAAATAATTTTCTTTTAACCTTTGCAATGTGGGGGGTCTGAGACAGCCCAACGGTTAAAAGAAAATGCTTCACTTTGTCTTTGTATGCGGTAAATCTGTCGCAATACGACGGTGGGTCACAATGACTGATGGGTCAGAATGACCCGAAGATAACACAAGGGTTAAAGGGGTCATTGATTGCAGAACCGAATTTACCTTGTCACAGTTGAATAACGTCAGTTTGGTGGCTCCACCTTTTTGGGCTCTAGTCTGTACCTTTGTCACGCCCCAAAATTTGCTGCCCGCTGAATAACTTTTTTCTAGCATATTGAAAATGGACTACGGTGGTAAATGCAGTGTTCCAGGCTGTACAGGGAATGCTGACACTTTTCAGAGTCTTCCCAAGGAACCAAACACTCGACGGGCTGTGACGTTTGTCTATGAGAAGATCCATGTGCAGTTCGACCCGCAATTTGCTTGAACCATTTCACGGAGGACATTTTTGAAAACCTGGGATAATGTGAAGCAGGATTTGCTATGAAGCTGTTGCTGAAAAGAGGTGCTGTTCCGACAATATGTTCATCACAACCGCAAGCTGTAGTATGATGTTGTCGCTAACAGTTATTAGCAATGCTAACTTATCCTGCCTGTATGTAGCATCGGTACAATGTGTGATGATTTCGTTTATTGGCAATGGGGCTAACGTTATTTCATGTTCCTGACTGTGTTTTATTCAAATAAATAACCCGTGTTGTCATGTAAATCTACAATTCAAGATATTTGTCCAGATGTATTTTTCAGCAAGATAGCTAGAGCTAACTGAAGCTGAGTTGAATCACGATCGTTTGTTTGCTAAGCTGTAGTGCTAACGTTACCCACCTATAAGTCGATCCTGTTTTCTTGCACAGGGATCTTCTACGCTAGAGCTACAGTATAGACAAACATCAGCCATGCCCGTCGAGTCAATGTTAGCTAGACTCTAGCTCATCTGTTTTTTATTAACGCTGATTTGCAAGGAATGCAAGAACAGCTAGATAGCGAAAACACCTAGACTGTAGGCATGTAAACTAGTTTAGCTTGCTAACGCAAGAGCATAGGTAGAATGTGTGATGATTTAGATTATTGGCAATGGGGCTAACGCGTTATTTCATGTTCCTGACTGTTTCATTTGATTAAATAACCCGCAGCCTAAAACTACAATTCACAATGCATGTTTGTCTACATCTTTGTCAGGTTATTTTTTATCTAGCTAACTGAAGCTGAGTTGCTTCACGATATAGTTTGGTTGCTAAGCTGTAACGTTCTACCCACCTAAGTCAATCCAGTTTGCTTCGACAACAGACGTGGAAACAACTAACGTTATCATTGGGTGTGCTTTGCCTTCGGCAAGGGCACAACCTTTGTTCTCTCACATATATATTATTATTATTTTTGCCCGCCCTAAAACTCAGTCAATATTTGGCCTACATAGACAACCTATGTGTCAAAAGTTTCGTCTTGGTAGCGATTGAGTTGCTTCTATTGGGATTTACGTTCCGTTGCACAGTTTAAGTAGAAATTAAGATTTGTGGCGAAAAGTGAAGCTAACGGTGGCTAACTTGCTAGCCACAGTCAATGACGCTACTTACGTCACTAACGTCACGAAAACTCGCGTGACTACCCCTAGCAGAACATTAGTTTAGCAGCTTGTTAACTTTTGGGAGATAGCTAAGCTAACTGCTTTACTGCAAGGCAGCTGCAGAAATGCCACAAGCAAAGAGGCCAGGGTGATAACTATTTACTAAAGAATATATTGTGCTTATTAAAGTTATGCATTGTGCTTATTAAAGTTATAAACTTAGAAGTGTGCTCAGGCTTAAACATTGGGTCTCACACTGGGTGTGGGAAGCAGGCTGTTCTTTGTGTCTCTATCTCTTCATTTTCAGAAACAACCTTGAAACCGGGTGGAGACGGCACCTGAGCAGGTGGGACGCGTAGGCAAGAACAACTCCCTGACGCACGAGAGAACAAGCTCAACCCTTTTTTGATACTTGTGTTTTCAATTGCATTGTATATGATATGCTGGGGCAGGGAAAGATAGCCAGTTGGACTTCGTGAACCAGCCCAAACTCTGTTGCGGGTAGGGAAACGTAGACAACCCCAGAGCTCTGTACTTGTTGATTTCCAACTGCTGCATTAAAGCTGATATTATCGGACCTCTGCGACTCCAGACCACTCTTTCTAGAACACAGATTTGTGTCATTGAATACTATCATTACATATTGGAATAGACACATAGATTTTGAATCCTTCATTACTCATTTTACTTTGTGATATGACCCACAATTGTGATGTGTAATGTACAATATAAGCTGATATTATTTAGGGATGGGCGATATAAACGATATGCGATATAAACGATACAAAATTGGCCTACGATAGAGATTTTAATTATATTACACTATCGCGATAATGCATGTTGATGATGCAAACTACCCGCGAAATTTAAAGGATGCAACGCGTCTTCGTATTCATCATCTTGAGCAAACATGGATGTAAGCGAAACGGAGGAGCTGGTTAAAAAGACCGGTGCAACGTCCATTATTTGGACTTGGTTCGGATTTAAGACGTCCGACAAACAGCAGCAAACTATACTTTGTAAAGTGTGTGGGGCAACAGTTCTGGCTAAGAAAGGAAACACAACCAATCTTTTCTACCACCTCAAAACCAAACATGCTACTGAATACCAGCATTGCCAGGCAATGCAGCCAAGTTCCAATTCGAAGAACGCAGGGCAGCGTCAGATCCAACAACAACAGATCCAGACCTCCATCCAGAAGGCATTTTCAAAAGGTACTCCTTACTGTAGAAAGAGCCCGCGATGGACTGAAATTACAAGGGCCATAAATTTTTACTTGTGTAAGGACATGGTCCCGTTTCAAACTGTAGAGAGGCGCGGCTTTAAAGCCATGATCAAGGCTATTGATCAACGTTACGAAGTGCCAAGCCGCAAGTATTTCACAGAAACGGAGATGCCAAAATTATATGCCAAGTTCCGCGAAAAGGTTCAAAAAGAGCTGTGTGACTTGAAATACTTTGCCACTACAACGGACCTGTGGTCCAGCCGTACCATGGAGCCCTTCATCAGCCTGACCATTCACTATATAGCGGACGATTGGAATCTTGGCAGCCGGTGTTTGCAGACGTCGTACTTTCCTGCTGAACATACGGCCGAGGAGATAGCACATGGACTCAAGGAATCGCTTGAGTCCTGGGGTTTAAAAGAAGAACGCCAAGTATGCATCACTACTGATAATGGAACGAACGTGGTCAAGGCAGCGTCTCTGAATGATTGGACCAGGCTGCAATGCTTCGGGCACAGGCTGCACCTCGCCATCGGTAGGTTAAAACATTTTGTGCATAATATAATGTTGCATTTGCGTTTAGAGATGTAGAATTTGCCTCTGTTCAGTTGTATAGCCAATGCTATTTTAATGTTGTTGCATTTGTGTTAACCTGTTAATTAGTAGCGTCACACATATGTGATCGTTCGAAAGCGGGCCCCACAGAGTACCGTCACACGTGTGATTCTGAACATTCCAACCGACTATTTTCCGATAGACAAAAACTATATGACAAACGCTATATTATGGCTTTAAAATTTACAATTAGGAGGCTAACAAGTATCACTAGCAGGTAGTAGCATAGCTACGAGTATTATGCTAGGTAACGGAAGCTAACTAAAGCTAGCTAGCTTCCGTATTGCACAAATAATTCACTCTGGTGGAAGCGTCGGAAATATTTAAAACTCACTCGTTAACATTAAGGGATGTTCATATGAAGATTATAGATGAAATGAACTAATATTATCTTACAAATTTGTCAACAGAAAAAAGTGTGAAAGACCCCCGAATTGACCGTGCTGTTGCCTTATGCAAGAAGATTGTGAGTGCCTTTTCACACTCTTGGAAAAGAAGAAAAGAGTTGAAGAAAGCCCAGGCAGAGTACCATCTTCCCTTTCATCGGCTCATCACAGAAACACCAACAAGGTGGGGGTCACGCCAGTTGATGATCCAGCGGGTGCTTGAACAAGAGAAGGCCCTATCACAGGTACTGAAAGCAAACAGGAAAACCAGACACCTGGTACCCACTTGGCAAGATAGAGATGTCTTGGAATCTATAAGCAAGACCCTCGGCCCACTGCTGGAATTCACAGACGCGCTGTCTGGAGAAGAGTATGTCAGTGTGTCGTACATCAAACCCGTTCTCCATCTTTTCAACAACACTGTTCTTGCTGCATCTGATGATGACACAGAGCTGACCACAGACATGAAAAAAGTCATCCTGGGGTACTTAAACAAGAAATACTCAGACCCAGAAACGGTTGACCTGCTGGATATGGCCTCCTTGGTCGACCCACGGTTCAAAGGTAAATATATAGCTGATGACCACCAAGAGTTCATCAAGACCAGAGCGGTAGCAGAAATTCTGTCACTGTTGGAGGTGCAAGCTGCAACGGTCACAGAGCCACACACAAGCACAGAAGCTGCAGCTGATGGTGCTGAAGCTGCTGGTGGTGCTGAAGCTGCTGAAGTAGCTGTTGAGAGGCAATCCAAGAGGGTGAAACGGAGCCTGGGAAGCTTTTTCAAAAAGGCCACAATGGCACAGCTTCTCTCGCTGACAGAGAGGCCATCGAAGTGGAGCTAAAAAGTTACCTGCAGACAATGCAGGTTGATGGAGAGACTGACCCACTGGACTGGTGGCGGGTGTACCAAGCTAATTTTCCAAGGGTGGCAAGACTGGCCCAGAAATATCTCTGTATACCGGCCACAAGTGCTCCTTCAGAAAGGGCATTTAGCATTGGTGGCAACATTGTTACATGCCACCGGTCTCTGTTGAATCCAGAGACTGTGGACAAGCTTGTGTTCCTGGCAAATAATCTTTAGGGCCTAACAAATGACAAATGGTGTAAACACAATCTCAGCGAGTGCCCGATTTTAAGATTTGTTGTTGTGTTGCTTTTTAATTGAGAAGACACCAGTTTTTCCTATTCTGTGCATCTTGTGTGTCCTTTAAGAAAATAACTAAAACTACATTTGGTGCCTTCTGCACCGTTTTGCTCTTTTTACTGTCTATGGCATGGCACTACTGTAAAGAAACTTTTATTCTTGAAACATTTTCTTTAGTTGACATGTGCCTTATACTGGAAGTATTTTCTTTATTCCAAAAAAATATTATTATTTAATTTTGCACTTTATTATGTTTTAATTTGAAGTACTAATTCATAGTATCCGTTCCTTTATTAACAAGACACCTGTTTTCATTTCATTACAAGAACAAAATGTTTAAAACCAAATGCGTTACATTAGGCTGCATGTTCAAACTTTGTTTGAAAGGCTTTTATTTAAAGTATCTGTGCATTACAAAAAATCATTTTCTTTGCCTAATACTGAAAGTATTTTCAGTACAGTGTCTGTTCCTTAACTAAAAAGACACTCTGCAATATTATGTTGTATAATTACAACATAATGCATTTTTGCACAATAAATGTTCTCAAAACTACATACGTTTCTTTCTTTATTAAAAGAAAATAATACATTTGGCAGTTTGGCTTTCTTAGGGTCTATGTAACCTGTACTGAAATGGTTCTATTATAATTTATATATCGTGATATATATCGTTATCGCAATATGCCGCAATGTATATCGCAATATGGATTTTAGGTCATATCGCCCATCCCTAATATTATTAAGGAAGTACATCTACTTTCGGAAACAGTAGTCTACTATTTCACTGCAGTATTAGCAACATGACATTAGCCTCTGTTGCCCGGGCAACACACAACAATGGTCTATGATGCATCTGTTTTCAATCGTTAAAATAAACATTCCTCACAAATACGTTTTCGTTGTAGGATTTATTATTACATTAGATTACAAGTAAACGACTCCGGGTATGGCGAGGTGCTAGGAGGTCGCACATTTTAAATTATACTGCTGGAATGTAATTTAATCCTACAATACCAATCAAAATATTGTCAAAAGTCACGCAACACGTGTATAAGAGTATCCATAATTAAAATGTCAGGAAAGAATGTTAAAGACAAGGCAAAGAAAGAGAAAAAGAAGGCACGACAAGAGGGCGAACATTTGGAGGTCGAGGAGGCTAGCAACATTCAGATTGACAGTATGGCTAACGAGGATGACCTTGACGAAGCAGACGACGAAATATTAGATACAGACAAGAATAGCAATCAAGATATCATGAAAGCCATATTGTCCTTGAAAAGTGGACTTTATAAAAAAATTGATGGAGTGCAAGCAACAATTGCGGATGTAAAAAAACAGATACAAGACTGCAGGCCGCATAGAGCATGCCGAGAAATGGATACCGGAGGCTCTGAACATGGAACCACGAGAGGGGTTGGTGGTGGGGTTGGTGGTGGAGCGGGCTCATAGAATAGGCGCTCCGCCAAGCAATGACTCTCGCACGGCTCATCCAAGGACTTTAATCATGAATTTCTTGAACTTTAAGGACAGGGATCGGGTACTGAAGGCAGCTAGAACCAAGGGACAGGTCTTGTACCAGAATAAGCCGGTTCGTTTTTATGTGGACCTCTCTGCTGGTGTGCACAGGATGCAGCGCGACTACGATGAGGTGCGAAAGAAGCTACGAGACAGGGGGATCCACAAACACCGAATCATCTTTCCAGCCCGGCTTCTGGTAACACACAAAGAAAGATCCCACGCCTTTCAAACTCCGGCAGAGGTGGACCGTTTTATTCAATCCCTTTGAACTAAGGACTGAGTCGGGCTCGCCGTTGAAAGGTTCCGACAGGAAAGTAACACAGTAGCCTTACTAAATTTACTTTATTTTATAGCCATTTCCACGAAATTATTATTGTTCCGTTTTTGTTTAGCCTATCCCTTTGACACGGTCAGGACTGAGCATCACTTCTTTAGGCTGTTATGGCTAACATACGTTAAAAATGTAACGTTACTGTTGTGGAAAATGGATTTAAATTTGGATGAGAGTGTTTAAGCACCCAAACACTGGTAAAGTGAAGTGACATTTATCGTCAACTTGGGAGCACACATTGGACAGAGTTGACATTGGTTTAGCCCTATTGGACGTAAGCTACAACGCATCGTGGATTTTATGTGGCTAGGCTAAGAACTTTTTGCCCTTTTCTCCGTTTTCCAGCCTGCATGTGCGGGTTTCAGGTTTGTGTTAAATGTGTTCAGGCGGTTTTACTTTATAATATGTCTAGTGACCAGGCTACAGGTTGCAAATGTTGCATAGTTCAATGTTACATTACTTATGTTATGTGTGATTAGTAATCAGGAAAAATGAGAAAGCTAGTTAGAGCTTAAGAGAAGGAAGAAAAAGTTAGTAACTCGCTTTATCGTTAGCTTAAAGTGTGGGATGGGAGGGGAGGTTCAGAGCGCATGGACTTCAGGTTCGTATGTATGGAAGCAAATCGTTACCAAAATTCAAATGCAAATGCATTTGCATTTTAAGAATGTGGCTGCATTATTTGACTCATAAATGAAATTAGTAATCAATCATCCTATTTGCATTTTAATTTTCTTCTTCAAGAGTGCTCAATCTTTCACTTAATTAAAATGAAAAAGAAATAGACATTTGAGATTTAATTTTCAAAACATGCCCCAGCAAATAGATACCAAAATTCAATTTGAAATGTAAAATTGGAAAATTCAAATGCATTTCCAGAAATGCATTTTCATTTTAAGAATGTGGCTGCAAAATCCTGACCACAATTCAAATTCAAATGCATTTCCAGAAATGCATTTTCATTTTCAAGAACGTGGCTGCAAAATCGTGACCACAATTCAAATTCAAATGCATTTCCAGAAATGCATTTTCATTTTAAGAACGTGGCTGCAAAATCGTGACCACAATTCAAATTCAAATGCATTTCCAGAAATGCATTTTCATTTTAAGAACGTGGCTGTAAAATCGTGACCACAATTCAAATTCAAATGCATTTGCAGAAATGCAAAATGAACGAAAAAGCATTCTGAGCGGCGCAGCAGAGTGACGTCAGTAGCCGCTCTTCTTCAGCTCCCTGCTGACCGAGCTACCCATCTTGTTCGGTAGGGAGCGGTGTGCACATCTGCATTGCAATTACATTGCAAATGTGCCAGGAAATTGATTGAATTGCCGGGTCTTTAGAGGACGCATCACAGACTGAGCAACTTGATGTCAAACAATGACTAAAACAGTGGCAGAGCTACTATTAATGTGTAAATCTGTGACGGCAGAGTATGCAGCCAAGCTCTCTATGACTTGTTCTACTCGGTCACGGGCATCAGACTCAGATATATTATTAGATTCTACCTGTTCAGCTAATTCTAACAGTGTTTGCACAATTTGAGGGAGCGCCATGGTCTGTGATGCGTCCTCTAAAGCAGCGGTCCCCAACCTTTTTTGCGCCACGGACCGCTTTCATGTAAGACATATTTTCACGGACCGGCAGAACGGACTGGGAGGAAAGATAGGCCCTGGACAGCTGCGCTGCTAATGCATGTACATTCTGGGTTTGATCCTAGTTAGTGACTTCCACACCTAATGCGAGCGCGCGAGAAAAATAGTTTAGCTGATTTGAGCGAAAAATAGTTTTTGGAGTTTTATGTAAAATAAACAGCCGTTTTTTCAATTGACCCATCTTTAAGTTTCTTAGCCTGGTTTTCCATCGTTATATTGTTACTATCTAGCTTTCGATGTGTCAGTCCCACTGTTGTGTGTGACTATAAGCTACGACAGTGACACCCGAAGTGCGTTCCTTATATCCAGTTCAGGCCTATTCCATAATTTTGTTTGATTGCTGTCACGGCAGAAAATCCCGCTTGATGTTGGAAATGGAAGCAGGGTTTTCAGTGCTTTAGTGGCGATCTCAGGATAGCCTTCATCCAAAACACCGATAGAGTTGTTGTCTCAAACAGGCTTCATTGAGTGGTAACTGTCACTTGTCATGTGTCAAGAGGAAGAGACGCGCATGATACCGTTCAATAAAGCCCACAAACTTGCTAAAAAATGAGTAAACACACGTCTTTGCAGAGCTTTTTTGCTCAGGGGAAAAGGCCCGCGGAGAAGGAGAGAATCAGGTCATTTTTCAGAATAAAACGTCTTTAAGACTCTGATAATCAATTAAAAGGAAATAATGTTATTAATTATTTTTTGTGCGGCCCGGTACGAAATGACCCACGGACCGGTACCGGTCCGCGGACCGGTGGGCACCGGTTGGGGAACGCTGCTCTAAAGACCCGGCAATTCAATCAATTTCCCGGCACATTTGCAATGTAATGCAATGCAGATGTGCACACCGCTCCCTACCGAACAAGATGGGTAGCTCGGTCAGCAGGGAGCTGAAGAAGAGCGGCTACTGACGTCACTCTGCTGCGCCGCTCAGAATGCTTTTTCGTTCATTTTGCATTTCTGCAAATGCATTTGAATTTGAATTGTGGTCACGATTTTACAGCCACGTTCTTAAAATGAAAATGCATTTCTGGAAATGCATTTGAATTTGAATTGTGGTCACGATTTTGCATCCACGTTCTTAAAATGAAAATGCATTTCTGGAAATGCATTTGAATTTGAATTGTGGTCACAATTTTGCAGCCACGTTCTTGAAAATGAAAATGCATTTCTGGAAATGCATTTGAATTTGAATTGTGGTCAGGATTTTGCAGCCACATTCTTAAAATGAAAATGCATTACTGGAAATGCATTTTAATTTTCAAATTTTACATTTCAAATTGAATTTTGGTATCTATTTGCTGGGGCATGTTTTGAAAATTAAATCTCAAATGTCTATTTCTTTTTCATTTTAATTAAGTGAAAGATTGAGCACTCTTGAAGAAGAAAATTAAAATGCAAATAGGATGATTGATTACTAATTTCATTTATGAGTCAAATAATGCAGCCACATTCTTAAAATGCAAATGCATTTCTGGAAATGCATTTGCATTTGAATTTTGGTAACGATTTGCTTCCATACGTATGGGGGTGGGGGTGGGGGCTTTTTGTTTTACGTTATTATTTGTTCTCTTATTTTCGGGTGTGGTTTGTCAATGTACTTTACCAAAATGGTTCCTAAGGATACATTAATACATATTGGATTTAATGTCGGATAGCTGTAAGATAAAATTTACTTCGTGGAATTGTAGGGGTCTGAACAAACTTACAAAGGTGAAACAAGTAATGAGCAGGTTAAAATCCTTGAAATCAAAAGTAGTATTTTTACAAGAAACACATCTGTTGAGTGAGGATGTTTCCAAAATAGCAAGAAGATGACAGGGTCAAGTGTTGTCTGCTCCCTACACCACTCATGCTAGAGGGGTTATGATACTATTTCATAAATCTGTCCCATTACGGGTACAAAATGTAGTTAAGGACTCTGCAGGTAGATATATTATGGTCCAGGGCAGGTTATTATCTGAAACCATAACTCTGATAAATGTCTATGGTCCCAATGAAGATGACCCTAAATTCTATGATAGTTTATTTTTGACTGCATCAAATCTCCCAGGACAATACATAATAGCTGGTGACTTTAATTGCACGTTAGACTCTTCAAGAGACAGGTCGACTGGTTTAGATGATACTCACAATAAGTCGAGAAAGACGTTACACCATTTTATGAAGGAATTAAATCTGTTGGATATCTGGAGACATGGTAAACCAAATGCAGTAGAGTATTCCTGCTATTCTAGCACTTATAAAACTCACTCACGCATAGACTACTTTTTAGTTTCTGCACTACTTGTCTCCAAAATTGACGAATGTCATTATAGTAGTATAGTCCTTTCTGACCACGCAGCTGTATCCTTGACCTATGAAGATACTAAATTAGTGAGTGATCCCCAAAATGGCGTTTTCAACCGGGATGGCCCACATTCGTAGATTTCTTAGATAAACAAATAGACCTGTATTTTGAATGTAACAAGTCCCAGACCTCTGCTAGTACAAGATGGGAGGCTTTCAAGGCCTTTATTAGGGGCCAGATCATTTCTTTCACTAGCTCAAAGAAAAAGGCTACACGACTTGAAATGAAGACGTTAGATGAGGAAATTAAAAAGCTGGAAACAGAAATCTACTATAACAGACATATAGCTACGGATGTACATTCAAAACTGCTACTGCTTAGATCTCAGTACAATGAATTGGCAGCTAACAAAGCAGCTGCTGATTTAATGAGACTCAAACAGTCCTACTATGATCAGGGGGAAAAGCCCGGAAAACTTCTAGCATGGCGCATTAAACAACAACAAACAGAAAGATCTATTAATTGTATTGAAGCCCCAAGTGGTAGAACTATAGTGGACCCGACAGAGATTAATGAGACCTTCAGTCTTCTATGAGAAATTATACAGCTCTGAGTGTTCTCCTACTCTGGACACGCAGACACAATTCTTAGACAACCTTGATATTCCCAAAATTTCGGAAGGAGAAAGTAGAGCATTAGATCAAAATGTAACTGTATTGGAAATTGCAGAAGCGATTGGATGTATGAAGGCTGCTACATCGGCCGGCCCAGATGGCATTTCGATAGATATCTATAAAAAATTTCAAACCAAATTAATATCACCCCTTTTGGAGATGTTTCAGGAATCCTTTGAGAATGGTCTTCTCCCCACATCTATGAGGGGCGCCTTAATCACTTTACTTCCAAAGCCAGGGAAAACAAATACAAAATGTGAAAATATGCGTCCAATTAGCCTTCTAAATTCAGACACAAAAATACTTTGTAAAATTTTAGCAAGAAGATTGGAGGATCTTATACCTAGGGTGGTGGGGGAAGACCAAAATGGGTTTATTCAAGGGAGACAGGGTTTTCATAACGTCAGACGAGTGCTCAATATTTTATACAGTCAGAGAGAGGCCACAGACACGGCCTTACTTTCACTTGATGCAGAGAAGGCTTTCGATCGTGTTGAATGGCCCTATCTGTTTGAGGTGTTAAAACAATTTGGCTTTGGAGGTACATTCATTAAATGGATTAGATTGCTTTGTACAGGGCTTACTGCAGAAGTTTTGACTAATAGTAAGGTTTCTAAACCTTTTAACATCTGTCGAAGTTGCCCGCAAGGGAGCCCTTTATCGCCATTGCTTTTTATCCTTGCGATTGAACCATTTGCTATAGCGGTGAGGTCACATAGCGATATTTATGGAATTCGAGAGGGTCATTTAGAACATAAGATAGCGCTCTTTGCCGATGATGTAATATTAATGATTAAAAATCTACATAGATCTATCCCAGCGCTCTTAAGTCTTATTGAAACATTTGGAAAAATATCCGGTTATAAAGTTAATTACTCAAAATCATCTATAATGCTACTTAATGAAACAGAGAGGAAAAATAGTCCTGTATATGCTTCTACTTTCAAGTCAACAGATAATTTTACATATTTGGGAATACAAATTGTCCCTGAGGTGAATAAGATTGCTCAGATAAACTTTGACCCAATTCTGGAAGCTAGTATTTCCTCAATAGAGCGTTGGACATCCTTACCTATCTCAATGATTGGCAGGATTAATATTCTAAAAATGAATATACTCCCCAAATTTCTTTATTTGTTCCAGAATATCCCTCTACCCCCTCCCTCATCCTTGTTCACAAGAATCAAGAAACTGTTTACCAACTTTATTTGGCAAAATAAACGTCCCAGATTACGTCTATCTTTACTTTATCTACCATATGATCGAGGAGGCCTTAAATGCCCAAATATCCAATGGTATTACTGGGCAGCTCAATTGCGGTCGATCATGTTTTACTTCTCTTCCGGAAATCCCCCTGCTTGGATTGATTTGGAATCCTGCTCTGTTAAACCGAGTTTACCATTGCACCTGTACTTGTACTCAGCAGGCCGTAAATATCTGAAGAAAAATACAGACAACCCCATTATATTGAATATGATTGATGTTTGGTTCGACACTTGCAAATATTTGAATATAAATTTGTCCCATTCACGCTTCAGTCCTATTTGGGGTAATGCCAACTTTGAACCAGGGCTAAAGGATAGAGGATTTAAACTATGGTCTGAAAAGGGATTAGGGAAAGTACAAGACATGTACAGGGAGGAGGATGAAGTGTTTATGTCTTTTGCGGAAATATCTACCAAATATGACATTCCAAATAATAACTTTTTCAGATATCTTCAGCTTAGGAGTTTTATATCTTCATCTCAAAACCATTCATTAGATATACCGACCATTTCTGCATTAGAAGTAGCAGTCACTAGACACTGTTATGGCAAAGGTTTAATTTCAACTCTGTATGACTTGTTTGTGTCTGGATCTATTGAATCATCAGAATCAAAACTGAGATTATGGAATGAAGATATAGAGGAGGAAATATCTTTAGAAGATTGGAGAGAGGCTTGTAAAGAGGCACAGAGGCAGTCAGTCAGCAGCAACCTAAAACTCCTACAGTATAAATGGCTGATGCGTACATATATAACTCCTGTGAAATTGCATAAGTTTAATGATAATATTCCTGATACCTGTATTAAGTGTGATGAGGCAAGGGGGACACTGTTTCACTGTATATGGGAATGTGGGAAAGTGAAAACCTTCTGGCAAGATGTTGTTAATATGATTGATCAAATTTTATCAAAGAAATTACCATTGAATCCCAAGCTTTTTATTCTTGGTTTATATCCTACCATACCACTTCTACAAAGCAAAGAGTTCAGATTCATAGATATGTGTATATTACAAGCTAAACGTATAATTGCTCTTAATTGGAAAAGTGTTGATGGCCCAAGAATTGGTATGTGGGTTAAAGAAATGGCCTCAAACATGTCAATGGAAAAGATAACGTATATTGTTAGACGTAAACAAAATGTTTTTGATAATACCTGGGGACCTTTTAGGTACTTCTTAAGGCATAATACTAATGTTGGTAACTTGCTCCAGCAAGAACAGGCTCTGGGGGAGTAGGACAACTATCTGATTATGTACATTGACTAGTAGGAAAAACAACAACAAAAAACACCCATTATTCAGTGTGTAAAGTATGCTTTTATGTTTCTTTTTATTTTCTTTTTATTATCTGTTTTTAATTTAACTATTATTTAGTTACTCTATTATTATGGGTGGGGGAACAGGGTGAAAATGTTTGCTGTGTATTGTTCTGTTGTTATTCAATTTGATATGACTTGCAAACTGAAAAACAATAAATACATTGTTTAAAAAAAAAAAAGATTACAAGTAAACGATTTGTGGGTGAAATTATCATTAGGCTACCTGTGGTTTCAAACCAGTGTAGCTCATTGCAACGCTGTAGCCTACGCGAGACACTACAAAAACATCTACACAGCTGTTTAGGAAGTCAAACGGCGACAGAACATGTTCGGCACTCCCCTTACTTAAATCAAAAGTCTATTTAACTACTAACCTGAACTTCATTGCCACAGCCTAAACTTTGTCAATCTGTTCATGAAAATAATACATTTCAGCCTAAACCGTACAACGGAACGTTAAATCGAATTCAACCAACGCAATCGCTACCAAGACGAACACAGCAGTAGTCTAGTACTGTACCGTAGTCGTACAATTTACCGGGGCAGCTTCTCGCTTTTTGCGTTGTTACTGACAATGATCGCTACCAGCAGGGCCGGATTAACAATTGTCTGTGCCCTGGGCAACAAGGCTTAAGGCCCCCCCCCCCCCTGTGTTTGATGTGATTCTAGTTACGGATTTCAAAAATGAATGCGAGCGCGCATATTTTTTGGGCCTTTATTTGAGCGCAAAATAGTTTTTTGAGCTTTATGTAAAATAAACATTTTACAAGCCGTTTTTCAATTGGTAAAATCTTGTCAGACAGGAGGTAAGAAAGTAACAGCTAGCTGGCGTCAGTTACTTGTAAAATGCATAGATAATGTTTAACAGTAAAATCTCAATCTAGTTTGCACCTAAATAAGTTAAAACATATTTGAGTGTGCTAACATTAGCAATAACGTCAGCAAGTTTGAGGTGTATGCATAGGCTAACCATTAAATTAGCAGCACATTTCCCGTATTTAGCAATGATTAAACTTACCTGAAAGTGATGCACGGGCACTATCTCGCAGTCTCTTTCTTTCTTTTTTCCTTCCCCTGACTCCTGTTATCTTTTTAAGCCCATTTTAGAAAAGTTGACCTAGCCTACTGTCAAAGTTCGTCAGCCCACTGAGGGAAGGGCACCCACAGCGAGCTTGGGAAGTTGAGTGTAGCCTATTTGTTTATGTTTTGTTTGGGGGGGGGGGGGGCACCATCGTAACTTTTTGTGAGCATTTAAATACATCTCTTGTTCTGCCTGTTTTGTAATATACGTGTCTAACATTTCTATACTAAAATAATATCGGTATTATAACTATGATGATTTTTCAGTTGGCTATTTTTTGGTGCCCCCTCAGGAGTTGGTGCCCTACGCACAGCGCGTAGTGAGCGTTATGGGAGCGGCGGCACTGGCTACTAGACTACACAAACACTGTTTTTGACATGATTTAACATAACATTTTGATCGAACGAGTTGCAATAAAGTACTCACATTAAGGAAAGTCAGGACTGCGTTCATAACGTGATATAACATTTTAGTTGACATTGTCCAGGGCCCCTTAGATGTCATGTGCCCCTGGGCAAGTGCCCAGTTGCCCTAATGGTTAATCCGGCCCTGGCTACCAGTGAGTTTTTTATGAATGAGCGATTTTCCACTAAATAAATGTCAAGCTTATTTACGTTTTGGGGGGCATATTTTGAGTTAGCAGATGGTACTGTTTGAATCGCGATTCCATCTTCTAATCTACAGTACTGCCGGTGTTGGACCGAATTCTCACTCCCCTACGCGTGAACGCGCACTGCCTTCCCAGCTAACACATGACGTTGCGGCAACGTTGCCAGTAAGTGCTCAGTTGGTAACCCGCGACGTTACCTTCTGGCAACTGCCAAAGCTAGTCCTCAACTAGGCACAGTGCTATTCCGGCTGAGTGATTAAACAGATCCCACAGGTTTACAATGTGTGCTTCAACGTTATAAAAATAGTTTTATGTTTACTCTAGAACAATGCAAGAGCCTCTCATTACTGTTCCCTATGGTCAAAAGACGCAATGTTTTAACCTCAATGACTATCTACAAGGGAAGATGTCGATTATGAAGAATTTGTTTGCTCTACTAGAAGTTCATACTGATAACATTGATTTCATTTTTCTGGGAATGCTACAGCAGATGTGGCAGCAAAAGAGCTAGCCATACGAGATGTCTTAACATTAGGAAATGTGGATGAGACCGTCTTGAGAGAGATGCAAGAAGTGTCACCTAAATGGTGGGTTATGTAAATTAACAGGAGGAACTTATGTTACTAAAGAATCTATTTCGTTATGTATTGATTTGAGCCATGGGATGAATCATGTCTCAAACAGGAGGCATGGAGATAACGAGAGTGTTTACAGCATATGGATTTACAAACTATTCAAGAGAAACTTTAAGAAAAAACTTTTTTAGCATACCCTATTTGAGAGAAAACATAATATGCCTGAACTTTATTGAGTTTTAATCTTGATAAAAGTTAGAAACTTTTCTGTGGAATATAATGTAGGTACAAGCACTCCTATCATGATACGTTCTACCAGTTACGTAAAGATGTTCCAGTTGATTTGTTATGTTCCAGGGCAGAAGTCTGAATGCTTTGAGAACAGTTATAGACTGTCGGGAAGAGGTGATAACAATACTGTTTAAATTATGTGACTTAATGAAGTATTATTTTGGAGTTGCATTAAAGCTTAATGTTTAGTTTTTGAGAAACCTGTTTGTACTACAGAAAGTTGATATTAATTTGAAAAGAAACGGAAATTTAGAACATGTAAGGAAATTTCAGGATGTGTGCCAAAGTGATGTGTCTTATCATGAAGAGGTTGTAAAAGAGTTAGCAGCAGGCTGGAGAGAAATGTCTGTTGACCCAAGGTCCTAACCGCTCTGTAGGAGATCACCTTCGGGAAGGGTGAGCTTCTGTTGCCATCTATGAAATGGACATAAGTTGCAGGGGAGTACATCTGGAGACAAAATCTGGGGTGACTTAAGGGTTAAACAGGTTTTTGTTTGGTTAAATTAGGTTTATGACTCCTTGACCTGGAAGAGAAATGCTTATCATCGGACTTGGAGAGGAGCTTTGACATCAGGTCCTGGGTTCAACTATCACTGTACTGTCTTAGAATAACCTGACTGACAGTTTAGTGAATGGTTGATTGTTTTAGTGATGACCATGTATCAGCAATTGCAGGACCGTGCTGATGATGACTGACAAGATGACTGATCATGCTCATGACACCTACGATGATGTATGAAATTCAAAGATGTTGAGTGAATTCACCATGATTCGTTTTAATGAAAATCTGACGAAGTGTTAAACGATGATATTGCCGACAGGCTTGAAGAAGTACCAACATTTTTGTTTTACGTTATTGTTTTTATACCATTGCATATGATGATGTGAGTTTATATTTACATACTCTTATTTTACGTTCTTATATTCTGTTCCTTTTCTGTAGTCATTTCTTTGATTATAGCTTGACTTCAGGCATAGTCGTGTTGTTAAAGACATCTGGAATATGTCTGCTATGAGGTGCATAGACGTCGAATGACCACTGGATGACTTTATTCCTTTTACTTATGTTTTACTTTTTATTAACCATGGTTTGATGTTATCACCTGTATGTTTCAGTATATTCAGGGGGGAGCTGTCGGAGAAATTTAGAATGGAACATTATATTCTGAAAATACTGGTGCTAGCATTCCTTGTCAGTAGAGAACCCCCTCCCCACATGACCTATAGATGACACTAGGCTTACGTAAACAAACTGACCTAGGTTGACCATTAGCATACTAGAGGTGCAATAAATGTGTTAACCTTATGTGTTGAGTGAATCATATGGTCAAGCCTAGGGTCAGAAAACTCTGTAAGTTTCCATGTGCACGCGCACTCTGTCTCTGGGATTGATAATATTGACAGCTGATATGCTGAGGAGGGGACTTCTCACCAATAAATGGTCTTACCTGAAGACTGGGGAGCTAGACAAACTTTGTTTTGCGATCAGACTTTGTCTCCTTGCTGGCAAGCAGTAAACTATTGTACTTTCTTTGAATCCGACGACTCTGTGCATTACTTGATAAAGAAATTAACCTAACAGACTGGGCACCCCATCTCGGTTCCTTACTGGAGCACTGCAGAAACATGAAAAGTCCTTTACCTCTAATTTCTGTCTGTACAATACATTTGTCACCCAAGTGTCAATCATCTGTAGTGCATATTAGGTAAATGTATTTTCTGTGAAAGAGGGTCTCTCTCTTTCTCTTGCTGCTTTCCATTCCTGCTACAACCTGTCTATACCTACTCGCTTTTTCACTCACCTCTGTGCCCCTCAATAGGTGGTGTCAGTTATGTCAGCAACATGAAAAGCTTCTGGACTCCATATTCAGTACTTTTCAGAAGTTACCGGAATGTACGGTATACTATTCAGTTTCCATGAATATAAGGTTAGAAACATCAAGCATGAGTCATAGTGTAATACCTTGTGGAAATGAAAGGTACAGAGAGGAACTGCACATTGTGATGCTGGTGAAACTGCCAACAAAACCTTGTTACATCATATCAGCCATTCTCTTGTGAATTGTTTTGTTTGAATGGGCTAATCACATGTTTAATGTAAACTGTATCATAGCATTGTATTGACATTCATTCTGCAGAACATCTCTTGCTCTCTCCTTTACACGTTAACACTAGATATCCACAGAAACGTAAGGAAATCAAGTCAACCCCTTTTCCACCACACACACAAAGACATTGGCCCCTTAAAACTATCTGAAACACAAGTATCAAACGCAAGTAACTTTGTGGGCGGAAATCGGGCGCTGTTGCTGTTATACCAGCGGGAATCTAAAATGGGTTGGTCTGAAGTAGCTACATTAGTCATAGGTGAGGTTTGGGCATAACGTGCAATAAACCAATCAGAGCGTCATCTCAAATTCCCTTTAAAAGCAGGCGTGCTTGTTCCATGGCGGATTACTATTATAATGGTGGATTGCCACTATTGGTCAAACAGGTTTTATCCGTCATTACTGCAATTAACCTGAATAATTTGGGTAAATGTGTGATTTCCCTCGTGTGGTAATATTTTGCCTTGTGGGGAGTTAGGTGGCTGAGCGGTAAAGGAATCGGGCTAGTAATCCGAAGGTTGCCAGTTCGATTACCGGTCATGCCAACTGACGTTGTGTCCTTGGGCAAGGCACTTCACCCTACTTGCCTCGGGGGAATGTCCCTGTACTTACTGTAAGTCGCTCTGGATAAGAGCGTCTGCTAAATGACTAAATGTAAATGTAATTATATATGGTTTGCAAAAATGGGAACTGCTGCGTCTGTGTAGATGAGAGAAGGAAAGTGTATGCGCCTTGTGCACACGCTACATTATGGCCAAGCATGCGCCCTTAAAATAGCATCTGAAAAACGCGCCACTGACTTTAGACTACGTTTTTCCTGGTCTGTGGCGGAATTGTTTTCTGAAACTGCAAAATAGCACCAGGGAACGTTTGCGCCTGAACACGCCTCCTCTTTTTGCTGAACCGCCTCCGGGAGCGCAAATTCATTCCCTAATTTACCGACGTGCGTCTGTGGAGGGAAAAGTCCACTGTGCATCAGGTGCAAAAGTAGGAATGATACATGCGTCGGTGTACAAAGTAAATTGCGCTGGGTGCAAGATAGGGCCCATTATCTCTTTCTCGCTCTGTCTCTCCTTCAGTGTTCTGTCAGACAGAGAACTGCAGGATACCATGGATTACCAACCAGAACCAGGAAACGGTCTGTCTAGAGGGCAAGCTGGTTAATCCAACTGGTTAGTCCTGGCAACGTAATTTTGTGACTGGCCAGGGGCGTGGTTTCCCGACACGCGAACCACGTAATGGCGTGGGCCCCGCGGGGCTAGGGGGCCCCCTGCTGCCTAGTAGCAGTGTTACATTACTGCCTGAATTACAACAAAATCCTTATTTTCTCAGATGAAGTAAAATAATATCCACATTTGATTTCATAGACCACACACACCCTGTCTGCACTTCTATATATTTACAAAGGTAGGCTAATTTTATTCAGCGCACGTCATGACCAGGCCCTAACTTAATTCGCGCGCAGAATTCCGACGAAAACCCTCAGAATTTCAAATAGAATGCATTGGTCTGGGGCAAAATTTAAATAAACTTGTCAACTCATATTACGTCTCAAATATTTCTAAATATTTAACCTGTACACAGAGACCATTGCCACCAGTGTAGGTATGTGATGGCAATAGAAGGAAGTCTGTCAACCTTGAAACTGATACAGTAACGTTCACGTCAGTCTGGCTACTGTAGCCAATATTAACCCTTGTGTTATCTTCGGGTCATTCTGACCCATCAGTCATTGTGACCCACCGTTGTATTGCGACAACTTTACCGCATACAAAAACAAAGTGAAGCATTTTCTTTTAACCGTTGGGCTGTCTCAGACCCCCCACATTGCAAAGGTTAAAATAAAATTATTTTTATTTGTTTTTGTATTGGGTAAAATTGGGTAAACACAACGATGGTTCGTTATGAACCTTTGGGTCATGTGGGTCGTAGCAAAATTGTTCTCATTGGTGGGCCAAATTCTCTGTGCGGACAAAGCAGAGAAAGGGGAGGTAACCTTCCCTCTTCTGATGACAAGAGAAGATTTTCAAAACCGAGCGTTTGAGCTTTCATTTTCCCAAAGGCGGAGAAGAATACCCAGGGCTTGGTTTACACCTATCAAAATTTCTAGCCACTGCGGGACCAAAGGCAGGCTAGCGGAACTCATAATAATGTTAAATAACCTCCTAAAGGGAAATGTTCATGTTATGGGACCTTTAAAACCAAAAATGCAGAGATTCAGCCCTGAAGAATTGGCACAGAAACACTTATCCAACAAAATTATAGCAATAGACAGGGCCATGGAGTTTTCAGGCGATCTTTAAGAGTGTAACAAGGTTAAAATGAAGCTAAGTTTCTTTAGTGAACTTTCTCCAAAATGTATTCTAATCTATTTAATATTTGTTTTGGTTCCTATATTGGGTTCAGTGTTGTTCCGGGTGGGGCGATAATTGAGGTTGCACACATTCAAACTTTCCCGCTTGTGGAAGTTTGTAACAGTGGTAAGCTGCGTTTTCTCATCCTCTGTGAACAAAAAATAATTTATAGTGTATATCTTGCCAAGTTTTCAATGACATGTATTTCTTTTGTGATCTAAGATTGCCTTTATTATTCTGATAATTTGTATTGTGTTAAATGTACAAATTAGCTTAAAATATACGTGTTGTTGAATGTTTGTTTAGCCGTCAAGTAAGGGGCTAATTGGCTAATTACATTGTTGTAGGATGATTGACGTGTTCTACTGTGTGTGAGCCTACGTGATCGCTTCACCATTCCTGTTACAGGTATGTTTGCCTGTCTGTTAAAATACTGTAAAGCTACCTGCTATATACTTTCTTTTTAATTCTGTCATGTTTTATACTATACGATCAAATTGTGTAGCTAGCAGTCTGTAATGTGTTATCTTATAGTTGCCTACGAAAACTCGCGCTCCCCGCTTGTGGAAGTTTGTAACAGTGGATGATTGACGTGTTCTACTGTGTGTGAGCCTACGTGATCGCTTCACCATTCCTGTTACAGGGAAATAAACCTGATGTCCGCGACTTCACGTCTCTACGTTTCTACACGTCATACAGCTGACCACAAAAAATACTTTGTTCTTTATAGTATTGTAGCGGACTAGTTAAAGTCTGTTACAAGAGGATGGCTCAATACTTTCTTGCAAAGTCTGTCAACATTAAATCAACCATATTCGGCATCAAACTGTTGTGGAACAATCTTCGGTCGCTCCGACATAAGAATCAGAATCAGAATGGGTTTTATTCGCCATGAAAGTTTGCACAGACAAGGAATTTGCTTTGGCAGGAAGGTGCAAATATTAAGAATCTAAAATGTAAATATGAGGACTAACTATACTAAGGGTACATAACTAGAAAT
Organism: Osmerus eperlanus; assembly: GCF_963692335.1. Taxonomy (NCBI): domain Eukaryota; kingdom Metazoa; phylum Chordata; class Actinopteri; order Osmeriformes; family Osmeridae; genus Osmerus; species Osmerus eperlanus. Next base: position 8,424,197 of record NC_085024.1, read on the forward strand.
ACTTAGTGGAATTAGAATTAAAACTAGAGAGGGTACAATTTCTGGGGAAATTGTAGGCTGTGCTTGCTTGCGTCGGTTGCACAGGGGTCCGTTTTTGAATGACATTTTTACAACTGATATTTCTGTATATTTTATATAAAAATGCATACTTATTATTCATGAAGATTACATAGATTTAAAAGCATTTTTTTTGCTGCTCATTTACAACTGAAAATACGTGAAGTGTAGAATGAAATGTCTTTTCATTTCCCCTGCAAGAGGCAGCCTCATCGTTGAATCAAAACGAATACATTTGGCAGACCGGTGTAAAAATTGACCTAATCTCTATGACTTAAGCGTCCTTTTAAGTTTTTCACTTCTCGTGATATTTTCAGGCATTTAGCCTACTCATTGCATCCATTCATTAATAAAGAACCCCCTTTGAAGATTATTCTACGACGTTACCGGCAGTACTGTAGATTAGAAGATGGAATCGCGATTCAAACAGTACCATCTGCTAACTGAAAATATTCCCCCCAAAACGTAAATAAGCTTGACATTTATTTAGTGGAAAATCGCTCATTCATAAAAAGCTCACTGGTAGCGATCATTGTCAGTAACGCAAAATGCGATATAGCCCTGTGTGGAAAATGCGAGAAGCTGCCCCGGTAAATTGTACGACTACTGTACAGTACTAGACTACTGCTGTGTTCGTCTTGGTAGCAATTGCGTTGGTTGAATTGGATTTAACGTTTCGTTGTACGGTTTAGGCTGAAATTTATTATTTTCATGAACAGATTGACAAAGTTTAGGCTGTGGCAATGAAGTTCAGGTTAGTACTGTAGTTAGACTTTTGATTTAAGTAAGGGGAGTGCCGAACATGTTCTGTCACCGTTTGACTTCCTAAACAGCTGTGTAGATGTTTTTGTAGTGTCTAGCGTAGGCTACAGCGTTGCAGTGAGCTACACTGGTTTGAAACCACAGGTAATGATAATTTCACCAACAAATCGTTTACTTGTAATGTAATGTCATAATAAATCCTACAACGAAAATGTATTTGTGAGGAATGTTTATTTTAACGATTGAAAACGGATGCATCATAGACCGCTGTCGTTTGTGTTGCCCGGGCAACAGAGGATAATGTCATGATGCTAATAGGTTCGTTCGACTTAATGCAGCGCCGGCGTCGCCTGCAGCCCGGCTGACTTGAAGCAGCCAATGGCATTCTCAGCTTCAAGGCAGCCGGCTGCAGCCGGCTGTCGGCGACATTGATATATATAAACACTAGATGTCTTACGGCGGAGTCTAGAACGTCCGCACATGGCGGCCATATTGCGACAGTCAACTCGCTCACCCATAACATTGTGTTGAATCTACATGTACTTTTTAAATGACCATAACTTGCTCAATTTTCAACCGATTTTGAAACGGTTTGGTTTGTTATCAACGTCAGAGATGTCGTTATGCCACTGCATACTTCTATTCTATAAAAAAAAAAACATATTCATAAGTATGCAGTGGCATACCGTTCGACTCCGTTGTCCGGCAACGCGGACAAGACATCTAGTGTTTATATATATCTATGGTCGGTGCCGCCGGTGCTGCATGAAGTCGAACATACCTAATACTTCAGTGAAATAGTAGACTACTGTTTCCGAAAGTAGATGTACTTCCTTAATAATATCAGCTTATATTGTACATTACACATCACAATTGTGTGTCATATCACAAAGTAAAATGAGTAAATAGTTATCACCCTGGCCTCTGCTTGTGGCGTTTCTGCAGCTGCCTTGCAGTAAAGCAGTTAGCTTAGCTATCTCCCAGAAGTTAACGAGCTGCTAAACTAATGTTCTGCTAGAGGTAGTCACGCGAGTTTTCGTGACGTTAGTGACGTAAGCAGCGTCATTGACTGTGGCTAGCAAGTTAGCCACCGTTAGCTTCACTTTTCGACACAAAAACTTAATTTCTACTTAAACCGTGCAACGGAACCTAAATCCCAATAGAAGCAACTCAATCGCTACCAAGACGAAACTTTTGACACCTAGGTTGTCTATGTAGGCCAAATATTGACTGAGTTTTAGGGGGGCAAAAAGAATAATAACTAGAAAAGGCTGTTCCTGCGAAACAGCAGTGAGAATGCTGAAAACCTGAATGGGGATAGCTGACCATGCTAAAAAAGCTGAAAATAGTGAAAATTTTGTAGAAAGTTATAAGCTGAAGCTTCAAAGCAACCGAAAGGTATTTTTGAAAGGGGCTGGAGCAGCATTCCAACAATCATTTGAAAGGATTTACCATTACTTTTAAAGGGAGAATAATTTGCAAAAAAACCTTAATATTTTAAAAAGTATAAAAGTGAGAAATGAGAAAATACCCGCAAGCTGAAAGCTGAAATGAATTTCAAAAATGTGTGAGTCACACAAAAGAGGCAGTGTGGAAGCTGAACTGCATCATCTAACAAAGCTAAGAGCTAAAATAGCCTACAATGCGGGAGAAGCTGAAAGCTGAACTGTTAAACATAAGAAGAAGTAGGCTAGCTAGTCGTAACAAGAATATTATCGTTTTAACAGCTGAAATTATAGTTGGGATAGTAATAGCAGTATCAGATGTAGCCTACCATTGAGTGCGTTTACTCGGCTTTCTTAGTAGGATTCAATGTGTTGATGGAATGAAACATACAGCAGTAGGGCCGATACAGGAAGACACGGCGACACTTTGTTGCAGAAGGATGATGGTGCAAGTTTTGTCTGTGGAGCATACAACGATTAATAAAAAAGAATCATGTAGACGCGTTTATTTAGTAATCGCATAACTAACTAGAAACGGCTGTTCCTGCGAAACAGCAGTGAGAATGCTGAAAACCTGAATGGGGATAGCTGACCATGCTAAAAAAGAGGAAAATTGTGAAACTTTTGTAGAAAATTATAAGCTGAAGCGCCTGAAAGGTATTTTTGAAAGGGGCAGGAGCTGGACGATGGTATAAAACTACAGAAAAGAGATGAAAAATGCAAAGAGAAATAATTCTGAAGAATTTGAAAATTTAGCAGAAAATTATTTGCTGGAGTTTCAAAAGGCCTGAAATGTATGTTAGAAAGGACCTGCAGCAAGATGAAGGCAGAAAAGTACAGAAAAGAGAAGAAAAATGCAAAAGTACTGGCAGTTGGAAGGTACTGCTGTGAAATGTATTTTTGAAAGGACCTGGAGCAAGATGAAGGCAGAAAACAGAAGAAAAGAGAAGAAAAGAAGAAGAAAAATGCAAAACAATAAGGGCAAAAATTCAGAAAGATGAGCTGCAGGAAAATGTGAAAATTTAGCAGAAAACCAGTTGCTGAAGTTTGGGTTGAACGAATTTGAAGGTAAAAGGACAACACTGGAATGACTTGAACTTGCTGGAAAAACATAGCAACCGTTGGTCATTGGCAACAGACTGGCAACATTTCTAACCTAGAATCTAGGTTTCAGGTTCAAGACCGAGGAGAAACTAATCATGTGTGCCTGCACACCCAGTCCTGTTCAGACACTTAATTTCCCAGCTAACACAGTTACGTTGCCCTTACGTTGCCGCAACGTCACTCGATGACCAAACATACGTTGGACCGTGCATCTGTGGGACGCCAGAAGGTAACCGCAACGTAATCTTGTGACGTTGCCAGTCCGTGACCGCGACGTCGTGGCAACGTTATTTTCCGACGTTGCCAGTCCGTAACCGCGACCTCCTAGCAACGTAATTTTGTGACGTTGCCAGTCCGTAACTGCAACGTTAATTAAGTAACCTATATTTCTCAATTCTACTGCTTATATTGGGGCGGTTCATATGCAGACCTCATTTGCCCAAAATGCTACTTGTTCTTGTATAATAGGCTACATGGTAGCCAACTTTAGCAGGACTTTGTTTGTGTGATGTGTAGCCTAACTCAAGCTAATCATAAACGAGGCAGCATTACCATGTAACATTCAATAATTTTATTTCAAACAAAGTGCCAAACAGTGAATTAAAATCTCCTGCCAGTCCCCGCTACAGGTCATATCTGTTGGCCCTGACAATGAAGCACAAAATAAGTTAGTGTCCTATCAACATAATTGCATGTGTGAAAGGGGCTATACAAGTCATAAAAAAATCACATCTAAAATAATATACATCATCAAAAAAATATTATGGGATTATAGTTTTTTGTCACATAGCCATGTGAAAGGTTGGATATGGAAGCTGCAATAATGATTCATTCACCTTGCTCATTTTGAATGGGCTGCCAGGGCGTGTTTGAGTGTCTCCGCTATGACGAGCTCCACAGCCTTCTCTCCCAGTCCCGTCTTCCACTTCATCACAGCGTCTGCAATTAGAAGTCATGAACTTATTGTCAGCACCAATTTGAACGCTGCGTATAAGCCATAGTTCATGGCATCTCCAAACACCTACCACTCTCTTTCGGAACTCCAGCACCTTAAGGCGCTCCTCAAGGTCTTGGAGTTCAGCCTGTGTTTGGGCCACCTGTAGGTCCATCACTGGCACCTCTTCAGTGTGTCTGCCCTGTAGTCGCCTGAATAGGAGAGCCTCTCGCTGGTTCTCCTCCAATGTCTCCATCTTCCGGAGCATAACATGTGTCTGTAATTAAGGACAAATAAAACAAGTTTACAAGAGTTTGCATGATTGGCATACACTGTGGTTCTTCTAGATTAGCTGTAACATTGATGTACATAACAAATGTTACCTTGAATGGTCTTTGCCCAAGATGGTACAGCTGAATGGGGTATACAAAGCATTAGTATGACAACATTTGTTGTTTTGACAAATATGTTTCCCCCCACGATCAGAACAACTTAGGTATGCCTTACAATGAGTTGGCAATGGTTTGAGTATTTTTTTTGAGTGTCTTATATTTGCACTTGCCTGGCTGCCAGCTGTTTTCCTGGGCCCCCTATGGGTTCTCCTCCACCAGACCACAGTTGACACCTAGGGGTATGGCATCTGGTGATGCAAAAGTTTTAAGTCATGCTTTTGCTTCAAAACATAGCCTTTAGGGTTGCCATGGCTCATACAATTATTGTCACTGTTATAAACGGTCATTCATTACTTTACCATAATTTCCAAGGGACACAGTGCTAGTGATGGTGGTAGGATCATCTGTACAGAAATGAAAGTGGAATGTAGTTTATGTACATAGTATTAGCATATTGATATTGATATTAAAGGAGTAGCACCGCACATATGTGATCGTTCGAAAGCAGGGCCCCACAGCGTAGCGTCACACGTGTGATTCTGAACATTCCAACCGACTATTTTCCGATAGACAAAAAATATATGACAAACGCTATAGTATGGCTTCAACATTTACAATTAGTAGGATAACAAGTAACACTAGCAAGTAGTAGCATTGGTACGAGTATTATGCTAGGTTGCTAGGTAACAGAAGCTAATTAAAGCTACCTAGCTTCCGTTTTGGAAAAATAACTCATGGAAGCGTCGGAAATATTTAGAAATCACGCATCTAAAGAAGGTTAAAATGAATACACTTACCCAAAAACAGATGTCATGTACAAATTGGAAAAATTAGTGACATGATACTCTTATAGACGCCATTGCTGTGAATGCCATGACCGACTGTGATCAAAACGTGATCAGCCACGCGGTACCTCCACAGTCTTTGAAAATTCCGGGCTAAATAAAATATTTTGGGACAAGGTTTTCATTTATTTTCACTGATTCTTTTGTGGGTGATTTGTGAGACGCTAAACTTTGATAACATATAGGCCTATGCATTTTCAGTATTTCAACATAACATTCTGGAGGGTTTAACCTCTAGCTAGCGAAATCCTAACGTAAACAATGTGAATCTGATAGCACATAAACAGGCTAAATAGCCTCAATTTCATACATATACGTAATAGCATGCCCCATCCAATTTCTGAAAATATGTTTATATATTTAGGGTTCCTCCGGTAGGAGGGAACCTATTGTATTCGTTAGTTTTATTATTATTAGGGTTCCTCCGGTAGGAGAGAACCTATTGTATTCGTTAGTTTTATTATTATTATTAATCTTCTTCTCCTTGCGCCACAATAACTCAACATTTTATTGGTAACAAATTTTCTAATTTGGCACATTGATACTACATCCAAGTGGGTACCCCCACACCAAATATGGGACACCTTCGACTGTAGGGGGCGCCACAGGCCACGCCCTAAAGTCCGATTTTCAAAGTGATGGCATTTCCACCCCATTGCTCCAATTCTTCTGAAACTTGGTGTGCATGGCTCATTTTTCATGAGGAACAAAAAAGCCTTAAGGACCCATAAAGCGCCATGATGGATTTTCCTGTACAGTGATAATTTGGGAAAACCTTCAAAATTCCTCTTCTCTTGAACCAAAGCTCTAATTGAATCTACTTGAAATTTTGAACAGATATGTATCTAAAAACGTTACTTAAGACAGTTGAATCTTGTACTTATGTAAATGTACACATTGCCTCAATACGTTTGTGTCACTAAATCAAAAGTCATTTTAAATTATGGTTTTTCAAACCTAATAGGGTTCAAGATGACATCACTCTGAAGTACCATAAACAATTTCACCTTGGTATGTCAAAATATGATTGAATTAGAGCTGTTTCAACCTTGGCTGAATCTAACAACGCTTACCACAGGAGAAACAGCTTACTTTTTCATACAGTAACTGAACATGACAATATTCAACACTGAGAATAGCTCAATGGGCTGGGACGGTGACCTGCTAAGTATAAGGTCGTAGGTTCGAATCCCGCCACAGTGGTTGAGCCTGTCTTAAATTTGAATATCTGTTTAGTTAAACAGGATGACATCGTTCTGAAGTACCATGCACAATTTCACCTTGATATGTCAAAAGATCATTGAATTACAGCTGTTTAAACTTTGGCCGAATCGAACAATCCGTGCTACAGGAGAAACGGCTTCTTTTTTTTGTACAGTAACTGACCACGTATTCTCATCCTTGAGGGTAGCTCAATGGGTTGAAATGGTGTCCTACAAAGTGCAAGTCACAGGTTTGAATCCAGGCAGTCTTTTGGCCTGTCATAATTTTGATTACTTGTTTAGTTAAACAGGCAGACATCATTCTGAAATACCATGCGCAATTTCACCTTGAAATGTCAACCGTTTCTTAACCTTTGTCCCAAAGCTGACCAAAAACTAATACTCATATCACGCAGTCGGAGCACAGCTAGATAATCAGCGTCAGCACCCTTGGGTACCCAGTATGCAGTGCGGCATGTCAAAAAACGCAGACTTGTGGAAAATAGTTTGGTTACAACAGCCGTGCGAAGGATTTCAGTTGTTGTGTTCGTTCAGTTAGATGTTTGTAATGTTATTGTTTGTTAGTTAATATAATCTTGTTGGTCACCCTGATTGTGCATGTTGTGTAGTTTAATGGGACAAGAGTCGGCTGCTGTACTGTCACAGGCTATTCTCACAAGGAGCTGAATATGAGCACTGCCCTAGCCCAGTTGCCCACATGACTATTGTTAGTTGTGCATTGACTGAGAGTCTGGAAAGAGATCAACTCAAGAAGTTTCAGTACCCTATAAAAAGTTAATACTCAGCCCTTACTAATCATAAAATCTCAGCAGTTGGTGTGTAGCAGAGAGGCTAGAGAGACTGACTAGTAATCTTATGCTCATGAGTTCAAATCCCTGTTCAGCCTATTTTTGTTGGCCAAACATTAAGTAGTTTTGCTCTCTTGTTGTCCAAGTCTCGATCTTCTACAGTGTACATGTTTATAATATTTTGCCATTTTACGGAGGAACCCGCATCGCTGCTTGCAGCTATATTTAAAACTATTTCTGTAAAGAAACTCACCTTTGAAGTAGCTAATTTCCAGTTGAAATCCAATGCGTACAAGACGGTTGAACCCCTGCAAAATCTCTTCTGAAACCCCAGTTTCAGCGATGCGTTGAAATGGGCATGCGCAAAGTTGTTGCTCAGGGGCAGACTGAGGGGCAGGTTTGCTAAGGAAGAATTGTAATATTCTGTGATGACTTGTCTTTGGAAATGAAACTCTTAAAAGTCGCTTACCTTTTGGTCACATTTAACAATCTTGTATTACAAAATTATTGGAGCACAAATTTGCATTGTGTGTCATACAGCTTTGGTGTGCTATACAAAGAATGTTTGCTTAATCATGTTACACATCACACATTGATTGCTTTTGTACATGTTTATAGTAAAGAATGAAATACTACATTATATTCCAAATTCAGTCTTTTATTTATTAGAGCTATGTTTCTGCATATGTGAAAATTGATGACCAATGACATGCTGGGGCTGAGCTGCACATGAATTACATGCATTTTCTACATTTATACGTGCTGGGTGCAACATTTAATATTGTGTGTGATTGAAATTCATGTAGACTATGGCTACATTGCAAAAGTGTCAGAACTGTGATCTCTCCATCTCTGGATAAACCACTATATTGCACTCGAGATCCGTTGTCCTGCGACCAAAGAGCGACTTAACCGCAACTTAACCCATGGTACCAAAATTAATGTATCCAGCCGACCAAGGTACAACGTCACGGCAACGTTGTCCACGGGACCAAAATTAATGTATCCAGCCGACCAAGGTACAACGTCACGGCAACGTTGTCCACGGGACCCAAAAATAACTTAACCAGCCGACCAAGGTACGACGTCGCGGCAACGTTGTCCACGGGTCTAAAAATAACGTAACCAGCCGACCAAGGTACAACGTCTCGGCAAAGTTGTCCATGGGACCAAAAAATAACGTAACCAGCTGACCAAGGTACGACGTCGCAGCAACGTTGTCCCCGGGTCTAAAAATAACGGAACCAGCCGACCAAGGTACGACATCGTGGCAACGTTGTCCATGGGACCAACTGGCAACATTCCCTTTATAACGTTGCTATGACGTTGCCACGACGTTGCCAGAAGGTAACGTCGCGGACGTTGCCGCAACGTCATGTGTTAGCTAATTTAAGATGACATCAAAATCATAATTCATAGTGCAGGGTTGCCAATGTTGTCGTTGTCCCTGGTGAGTTTTTTATACTTAAATAATAAGATCATGCTATATCTAACCAGCGGATCATTTCTTGCAAGTGTGTCAAAGTGGTATTTTTACAGACTGTATTAACACCGTAGGCTTGAATAATAACCGAAGGCGTGAAGCTAGAGAGAGGATGCAATGGAAAATTTCCTACATAAGCTAGATCTACTGCTTCAAATTGAAAACGGAGACCATCTTTTGATTAAAGACAAGTTCCTTAACCTCTGTTGTCAATATCGCCAATAAAAAGTAAATACTCTTCAGTTACGAAGCGTTTGTTTGTAGCTAGGTAATGAATGATAGTTATTAGACCGTATGTGAGCTGGTTTCGCCGTTCTATTAGCAGCCATGATGACAGTAGCGTCACTAGAATGGCCATAACTAACAAAAGATCAAATATCGAATCTGTCCGCTGGTCTACATTACCCACATAATTACGTATATTTCATTCCAAGACTCTGCCGAAACCATAGATATCCTTTATGTGTCTGTGCGGTCAGAAATACAACTCCTTTGGCAGTTTCAAAAACGTTCATGTTGCATGTCTGTTTGGTTGCCACGGTGATGGTGCAGCTATGATTGCTAACGCGCTGAGGGCAGAGAATAAGAGAAATGTAGCTAGAATCCACACCTCAAACAAGATAACCTAGACGCAAAACTGTACGTCCAATCCAAAATATAAGGATATTTTCCGAGACCCAAGACTCTGCCGAAACCAGATATATTCTTTATATGTCTGTGCAGTCAGAAATACGACTCTACCTGCAGTTTCAAAAACGTGTTCCTTCTGCTTTCCTGGTGCGTGTTTGTTTGGTTGCCACGGCGATGGCGCAGCTGTGATAGCTAACGAGCTAGGCAGAGAGAAAAACGAACATTTACCTAGCATCCACACCTCAAACAAGTTGACCTAGACGCAAAACTACACGTCCAATCAATAAAATTAGGATATTTTCCGAGACCAAAGACTCTGCCGAAACTAGAGATGTCCTTTATATGTCTGTGCGGTCAGAAATATGTCTCTACCGGCAGTTTCGAAATCGTCTTCCTTCTTGCTTTCTCTGACGGATTTTACCCACCTCCATTGAAGTTAGTGAGAGAATTTGAAAGGCTGCTCTCGCTTCAAGGCTCATAGCTGAAAATGTGAGCTCTTTAGTAGTTACATTGGCTGAAAGAGGACAATTTTTCCTACATTTTAAGGTATAACTTGTTTCTGTAAGTTAAACTATATGAACGTTAGAGGAATTTGTTTGACAATTTAGTTGAATATCAAGAAAAGAATAGCCAGCAGAGCTCATTCATAAAAATCAATCATAGTGCAGGGTTGCCAATGTTGTCGTTGTCCCTGGTGAGTTTTTTATACTTAAATAATAAGATCATGCTATATCTAACCAGCGGATCATTTCTTGCAAGTGTGTCAAAGTGGTATTTTTACAGACTGTATTAACACCGTAGGCTTGAATAATAACCGAAGGCGTGAAGCTAGAGAGAGGATGCAATGGAAAATTTCCTACATAAGCTAGATCTACTGCTTCAAATTGAAAACGGAGACCATCTTTTGATTAAAGACAAGTTCCTTAACCTCTGTTGTCAATATCGCCAATAAAAAGTAAATACTCTTCAGTTACGAAGCGTTTGTTTGTAGCTAGGTAATGAATGATAGTTATTAGACCGTATGTGAGCTGGTTTCGCCGTTCTATTAGCAGCCATGATGACAGTAGCGTCACTAGAATGGCCATAACTAACAAAAGATCAAATATCGAATCTGTCCGCTGGTCTACATTACCCACATAATTACGTATATTTCATTCCAAGACTCTGCCGAAACCATAGATATCCTTTATGTGTCTGTGCGGTCAGAAATACAACTCCTTTGGCAGTTTCAAAAACGTTCATGTTGCATGTCTGTTTGGTTGCCACGGTGATGGTGCAGCTATGATTGCTAACGCGCTGAGGGCAGAGAATAAGAGAAATGTAGCTAGAATCCACACCTCAAACAAGATAACCTAGACGCAAAACTGTACGTCCAATCCAAAATATAAGGATATTTTCCGAGACCCAAGACTCTGCCGAAACCAGATATATTCTTTATATGTCTGTGCAGTCAGAAATACGACTCTACCTGCAGTTTCAAAAACGTGTTCCTTCTGCTTTCCTGGTGCGTGTTTGTTTGGTTGCCACGGCGATGGCGCAGCTGTGATAGCTAACGAGCTAGGCAGAGAGAAAAACGAACATTTACCTAGCATCCACACCTCAAACAAGTTGACCTAGACGCAAAACTACACGTCCAATCAATAAAATTAGGATATTTTCCGAGACCAAAGACTCTGCCGAAACTAGAGATGTCCTTTATATGTCTGTGCGGTCAGAAATATGTCTCTACCGGCAGTTTCGAAATCGTCTTCCTTCTTGCTTTCTCTGACGGATTTTACCCACCTCCATTGAAGTTAGTGAGATAATTTGAAAGGCTGCTCTCGCTTCAAGGCTCATAGCTGAAAATGTGAGCTCTTTAGTAGTTACATTGGCTGAAAGAGGACAATTTTTCCTACATTTTAAGGTATAACTTGTTTCTGTAAGTTAAACTATATGAACGTTAGAGGAATTTGTTTGACAATTTAGTTGAATATCAAGAAAAGAATAGCCAGCAGAGCTCATTCATAAAAATCAATCATAGTGCAGGGTTGCCAATGTTGTCGTTGTCCCTGGTGAGTTTTTTATACTTAAATAATAAGATCATGCTATATCTAACCAGCGGATCATTTCTTGCAAGTGTGTCAAAGTGGTATTTTTACAGACTGTATTAACACCGTAGGCTTGAATAATAACCGAAGGCGTGAAGCTAGAGAGAGGATGCAATGGAAAATTTCCTACATAAGCTAGATCTACTGCTTCAAATTGAAAACGGAGACCATCTTTTGATTAAAGACAAGTTCCTTAACCTCTGTTGTCAATATCGCCAATAAAAAGTAAATACTCTTCAGTTACGAAGCGTTTGTTTGTAGCTAGGTAATGAATGATAGTTATTAGACCGTATGTGAGCTGGTTTCGCCGTTCTATTAGCAGCCATGATGACAGTAGCGTCACTAGAATGGCCATAACTAACAAAAGATCAAATATCGAATCTGTCCGCTGGTCTACATTACCCACATAATTACGTATATTTCATTCCAAGACTCTGCCGAAACCATAGATATCCTTTATGTGTCTGTGCGGTCAGAAATACAACTCCTTTGGCAGTTTCAAAAACGTTCATGTTGCATGTCTGTTTGGTTGCCACGGTGATGGTGCAGCTATGATTGCTAACGCGCTGAGGGCAGAGAATACGAGAAATGTAGCTAGAATCCACACCTCAAACAAGATAACCTAGACGCAAAACTGTACGTCCAATCCAAAATATAAGGATATTTTCCGAGACCCAAGACTCTGCCGAAACCAGATATATTCTTTATATGTCTGTGCAGTCAGAAATACGACTCTACCTGCAGTTTCAAAAACGTGTTCCTTCTGCTTTCCTGGTGCGTGTTTGTTTGGTTGCCACGGCGATGGCGCAGCTGTGATAGCTAACGAGCTAGGCAGAGAGAAAAACGAACATTTACCTAGCATCCACACCTCAAACAAGTTGACCTAGACGCAAAACTACACGTCCAATCAATAAAATTAGGATATTTTCCGAGACCAAAGACTCTGCCGAAACTAGAGATGTCCTTTATATATCTGTGCGGTCAGAAATATGTCTCTACCGGCAGTTTCGAAATCGTCTTCCTTCTTGCTTTCTCTGACGGATTTTACCCACCTCCATTGAAGTTAGTGAGAGAATTTGAAAGGCTGCTCTCGCTTCAAGGCTCATAGCTGAAAATGTGAGCTCTTTAGTAGTTACATTGGCTGAAAGAGGACAATTTTTCCTACATTTTAAGGTATAACTTGTTTCTGTAAGTTAAACTATATGAACGTTAGAGGAATTTGTTTGACAATTTAGTTGAATATCAAGAAAAGAATAGCCAGCAGAGCTCATTCATAAAAATCAAGGAGCCAGTTTTCATGTATTTGAAACTGTCAATTCAAAATTGGCTGAATATTTCAAAAAGATGAATCATTTGGGAATAGCTGAATGTCTTGTGAACATTTTAAAGGTTGAATGGTTTCTCTAGCTGAAAGTATGCTGAAGTAGTTACTTGAAAGAGGAGGAAGCTTTTTTAACTAGAAAGTGCATTTCCTGCAGAAAATGCGTTGGAATGCTGAAAGATGACTTATTTGTTTTTAAATCTCTGAAAATAGGTTACAGAATTAGAAAATACCCGCAAGCTGAAATCTGAAATGAATTTCAAAAATGTGTGAGTCACACAAAAGAGGCAGTGTGGAAGCTAAACTGCATCATCTAACAAAGCTAAGTGCTTAAATATAATGCGGGAGAATAAGTTTGAACGTTGTGAAGCAATCGAAGAAATAGTAGAATTTCAAGAGGCAGTGTGGAAGCTGAACTGCATCATCTAACAAAGCTAAGAGCTTAAATAGCCTACAATGCGGGAGAAGCTGAAAGCTGAACTGTTAAACTGTAGAAGTAGTAGAAGTAGTATATTCGTTTTAGTAGCTGAAATGATAGTGCTCTTAGTCTTTTAATGAGACGAGTTGACTGAATAGCTCTGTCTTGTGACTCCACTAATCAGCTAATACAAATCACCTGTGTGAGAGACTGAGTGGTGCGTGTCTGTCGTTGCCACGGTGATGGTGCAGCTATGATTGCTAACGCGCTGAGGGCAGAGAATAACAGAAATGTAGCTAGAATCCACACCTCAAACAAGTTAACCTAGACGCAAAACTATACGTCCAATCCAAAAAATAAGGATATGTTCCGAGACCCAAGACTTTGCCGAAACCAGAGATGTCCTTTATATGTCTGTGCGGTCAGAAATACGATTCTACCGGCAGTTTTAAAAATGTCTACTTTCTGCTTTCTCTGACGAATTTGTCCCAACATTTGCATTAGTCTCTATGGGGCTTGAGACAGACTTTGTCTCACTCTCGGGCTCCTGACGCAAAAAGTAAATAACTGTGGGTTTCCATACCCATATGAGTCCGACCAGCACAAGCACGGCATCGTTTTGATCCAAAATGAAGCCTGAAAAGTTAATATTGTGGCCGTGAGGGCAAAAGTGCCATTTAAAAAACGGTTTCGGACTCTGCTGTCACTCTGAATTTGCGCAACATTCCAATGCCTCACTCTAGCTCTCTACATAGAAACCCATGTCAATCTCAGAAACGGTTTGAAAAACTCATGAAACATAATCAGTGATATTGAAAAAAGTTGAATAGATATCAAAAAGCTGAATTTTTAAAAAATAGTTTAGGATTTTGTCAACATTTTAAAGTTTAAATGGTGGCTCCAGCTGAAAGATTGAGGAAGAAGAAGGATTTGGAAGTTGAAGAAGTTTTAAGAAGTTTGAGAGGATTTGAAAGAAAACTCCATTGGAAAACCATGTTAAAAATATTATGAATATTGATTTATATTAATTCAAGCATAAGAGGTACAAAGCTGAAAAGTCATAGCACCCATGGCCTGAAACTGCTGAATTTGTTGATAGCTGAACGGTTTTAATAGCTGAAGATTTGAAGGCGCTGAAAGGTGCCACGGAAGAAATAAAAGATAAATAATAATAATAAAAACTAGAAATATTTTAGAATATTGAAATGCTTGAAAAAGTCATGAAACATCAGTGATATTGAAAAAAGTTGAATAGATATCAAAAAGCTGTATTATTTAAAAATAGTTTAGGGTTTTGTCAACATTTTAAAGTTTGAATGGTGGCTCTAGCTGAAAGATTGAGGAAGAAGAAGGATTTGGAAGTTGAAAAAGTTTAAAGAAGTTTGAGAGGATTTGAAAGAAAACTCCATTGGAAACCCATGTAAAAAATATTATGAATATTGATTTATATTAATTCAAGCATAAGAGGTACAAAGCTGAAAAGTCATAGCACCCATGGCCTGAAACTGCTGAATTTTTTGATAGCTGAACGGTTTTAATAGCTGAAGATTTGAAGGCGCTGAAAGGTGCCACGGAAGAAATAGAAGATAAATAATAATAAGTTGAATAAAGATTCAAAGAACAATACTTTGAATGCTGAAGCAGCATTCCAACAATAACTAGAAAGGCATTTCCTGCTGAAAATGCGTTGGAATATTGAAAGATAAATTATTTTTCTTAAATTGCAGAAAATACAGAAATGAGAAAATACCCGCAAGCTGAAATGAATGTCAAAAATGTGTGAGTCACACAAAAGAGGCAGTGTGGAAACTGAACTGCATCATCTAACAACGCTAAGAGCTGAAATACAATGCGGGAGAAGCTGAAAGCTGAACTGTTAAACAGAAGAAGTAGGCCTAGGCTAGCTAGTCATAAAAAGAATATTATAGTCTTAACAGCTGAAATTATAGTTGGGATAGTAATAGCAGTAGCAGATGTGTGCATTGAGTGCGTTTACTCAGCTTTCTTAGTAGGATTCAATGTGCTGATTGAATGAAACATACAGCAGTAGGGCCGATACAGGAAGACACGGCGACACTTTGTTGCTGAAGGATGATGGTGCAAGTTTTGTCCGTGAAGCATACAACGATTAATAAAGAATCATGTAGACGCGCTTATTGAGTAATCGCATAACTAATTACACATGTAAACTGAGTAATCGTATGGCATAAACTGACAATTGCTAGTAATCGGGTTTCTCATGGTCAAGTAAACGCACTCAGTGGCATAGTAGAATAAAACAGTTCCATTGGCAATAGTAGTAAAGGAGATATTAGCAGCACCTGCAGTCACCTCTTGTAAATTGTATTAGGTTGAAATACTATCAAACTCTGTCTTGTGACTCCACTAATCAGCTAATACCAATCACCTGCCTGAGACTGAGTGGTGCGTGTCTGTCGTTGCAACGGCGATGGTGCAGCTATGATTGCTAACGCGCTGAGGGGAGAGAATAACAGAAATGTAGCTAGAATCCACACCTCAAACAAGTTAACCTAGACGCAAAACTATACGTCCAATCCAAAAAATAAGGATATTTTCCGAGACCCAAGACTCTGCCGAAACCAGAGATGTCCTATATTTTTCTGTGCGGTCAGAAATACGACTCTACCGGCAGTTTCAAAATCTTGTTCTTTTTGCTTTCTCTGACGATTTTGTCACCAGATTTGCATTGGTCTCTATGGGGCGAGAGTTGGACTTTGTCTCGCTTTCGTGGGGCTCTGAACAAATGTGTACGTCTGTTGGATTCAACAGACAACTGTGTACGACCAGCACAAAATTAGCTATCTATTGATCCAAAAATGAAGCATGAAGAGCGAAAATTGTGGCAATTCTGGCAAACTAGAAATATATAACGACATCCGAAGCTGCCCTCCACTCTAAGCGTTTCAGTCTGCACTCTAGGGTTTCACGTAAACACCCATGTAAATCTCAGAAACGGCTTGAAAAAGTCATGAAACATAATCAGTGATATTGAAAAAAGTTGAATAGATATCAAAAAGCTGAATTACTTAAAAATGGTTTAGGGTTTTGTCAACATTTTAAAGTTTAAATGGTGGCTCTAGCTGAAAGATTGAGGAAGAAGAAGGATTTGGAAGTTGAAGAAGTTTAAAGAAGTTTGAGAGGATTTGAAAGAACTCCATTGGAAACCCATGTTAAAAATATTATGAATATTGATTTATATTAATTCAAGCATAAGGGGTACAAAGCTGAAAAGTCATAGCACCCATGGCCTGAAACTGCTGAATTTTTTGATAGCTGAACGGTTTTAATAGCTGAAGATTTGAAGGGAGGAGATCTTGTCCCAAGCGGAGGAGTTCAAGTATCTCGGGGTCACGAGTGAGGGAAGGATGGAGCGCGAGATCGACAGGCGGATCGGTGCGGCGTCCGCAGTGATGCGGGCTCTGCATCGGTCCGTTGTGGTGAAGAAGGAGCTGAGTCGAAAGGCGAAGCTCTCTATTTACCAGTCGATCTACGTTCCTACCCTCACCTATGGTCACGAACTGTGGGTAGTGACCGAAAGAACGAGATCGCGAATACAAGCGGCCGAAATGAGTTTTCTCCGCAGGGTGTCCGGGCTCTCCCTTAGAGATAGGGTGAGAAGCTCGGTCATCCGGGAGGGGCTCAGAGTAGAACCGCCGCTCCTCCGCGTCGAGAGGGGCCAGTTGAGGTGGCTCGGGCATCTGATAAGGATGCCTCCTGGACGCCTCCCTGGTGAGGTGTTCTGGGCACGTCCCACTGGGAAGAGGCCCCGGGGAAGACCCAGGACACGCTGGAGGGACTATGTCTCTCGGCTGGCCTGGGAACGCCTCGGGGTCCCCCAGGAATAGCTGGTGGAAGTGGCCGGGGAGAGGAAAGTCTGGGCCTCCCTGCTTAGGTTGCTGCCCCCGCGACCCGACCCCCGGACAAGCGGAAGATGATGGATGGATGGATGGACAACGGGATTGGTGTAGTGGGTTGTAGCCGTAGGGCCATAGTTTGACAGATGGCTACCTCATTAGTGCAGTGCTTTCTGTCATTGGACCTACCAGACCAGTGTCGTAAGATAGACCTGTTTTCCATAGCGGATCACTTCGGCATTACAGCGCCAAAAGCCATTGTTAAAGCAGCTAGTGTTGACGGGGTTGGTCGCAGCCCATGTACTGGATGCGCCGGTGAAGCTAGGTACTCCCGTCTCTAGTGTGCCGGCTAGTCTCCACAGATCTGTGTCTGACCAGGGAGCGGGGGTAGGTTCTCCTCCTACCTTACTGCGGTATGACCCTGGTTCTGGTTCGGCATCTATTGTTGGTTTAGGTGATACTGCACGTACTCGGGTAAGGCTAGCCCGTCTCCAACTGGAAAGGTAGGCGAAAGAGAGACAGATGGAGTTAGACTTTCGCCTAGAAGTCAAGCAGCTTGAGATAGGCTGACAAAGCCGTTCAAATCAGAGAACTGGAGTTGCAGGCTGAGAGAAATGACCCACTGCCTGTTGCACCAGGGTCTTTTGATGTGAGTAGGAACATTGCCTTAGTTCCACCTTTTAGGGAGGCAGAAGGGGCTTCCTATTTTAGTGCATTTGAGCGTGTTGCAACGTCTCTGCGTTAGCCCAAGGAGGTGTGGCCCGTGTTGCTTCAGTGTAAGTTGCTAGGAAAAGCTCAGGAAGTTGTTTCGTCTTTGACTCTCGAAGACAGCTCAGACTACAAGGATCTGAAGGCTTCGGTGTTACGGGCATATGAACTCGTCCCGGAGGCTTACAGACAGAAGTTCAGGCACCATAAGAAGTCCTCCATAAAAACCTATGTTGAGTTCACCAGAGAAAAGGAGTCTCTGTTTGACAGGTGGTGTGCGGCCAGCAGGGTTACGGACCAGTATGCATTGAAATAGTTAATGCTGTTAGAGGACTTTAAGAACTGTCTGCCTGACCGTTTAGTGGTGTACCTGAACGAGCAACAAGTGATGTCACTCGCTAAAGCGGCCGTGCTGGCAGACAAGTTCGTTCTCAAAACTGTTTTTTCCTTAGCACACCCCGAAGGCAGGGAGGTGGTTGACCCTGTGTCTCAGCCCCGCCGTGGTCCAGTAACATATCAACGGAGTAAGGGGGACCGCTCGTTTCTATTGTCACCGGGTAGGTCACGTTATTGCCGACTGCCATATGCTAAAAGGGAAACAGTCAAATAGCCCTGTAGAGGGAAAGCAGAAGAGTGTTGGGTTGGTCAGTACGGTTCACCCACCGACTGTCCATGCTGTTTCGGAGCGGGTTCCCGACCCTACATACGCCCCATTCATTTTCGAGGGTCCGGTGTCGTTGACTGAGGGTCAGGTTGGAAATCGAATTAAGACACTGAGAGACACGGGCGCTGCTCAGTCTCTCGTTCTGGCCAGTGCATTGCCGTGGTCAGATCTGTCATATTGTGGATCGAGTGTTTTTATCCAAGGAATAGAGATGGGAAGCGTACCGGTGCCTTTCCACACCATCTACCTACAGACTGACTTGATAAGTGGCAAGTTTAGAGTCGGGGTGCAGCCTCAGCTCCCCGGCAGTGGGGTGTCAATGATCCTAGGGAATGACATTGCTGGTGGCCGCATCGTTCCCATGCTCGAGGTTCTGAACAAGCCTATGTTGTCCAACGGAGATTCGCTGCCCGTAGATTTCCCTGGCATGTTTCCCCACTGTGTGCTTACGCGCGCGCAAGCCCGCAGACGGGGGGACGACGTGAATGACGTCTATCTGGCTAGCACAGTCCTTGCTCATGTTTTCGCCGGTGGTAGTGTTCCACTCAGTTCTCTTGTGTCTCGTGAGTCTGTCGACCTTGTGACGAATGATTATGTGGAAGCCCTGTACTAAGAGGGCCCAACGCATGTGCCTGTGGTTGTACATGCGCTGTAGGAAGACCAAAGGATTGTGGTCTGTAAACACCTCGAGAGGCTGGGAGCTGGAACCCACATAGACCTCGAACTGTTGTAGGGCTAGCAGAAGGGCCAGGGTCTCTTGCTCTATGGTGGAGTACCTAGACTGGGCCTTGGAGAATTTCCGGGAAAAGTAACAGACAGGGTGATCAATTCCATCTGCGTCTTCCTGGATCAGCACGGCTCCGGCCCCTGGGGCACTCGCGTCCACCTCCAGCTTGAAAGGCCTGCTAAAGTCACGGGCAGAGAGAACAGGAGAACTACACGAAAGGGCTTTGACAGTAGCAAACGCAGACTTGCACTCATCAGACCAGGTAAACAACAGAAGTCGACCTTCTCTGCGTCGTCTAAATGCTTGAGGTACGTTGGGAGAGAGCGCAGCACTGCCGAGTTGTCGAGCCGGGCTCCTTGCTGAGGTAGCTGGCGCAACAACGACACATCATCCTCAGCGTCGTCAACAACTACGCTCAACACCGGCACGACTGGGGCCGCGGGTTCCCTAGCATGGAACAACTTCAACATGTTTACGTGACATACCCGTGACCGACGCCTGCGATCGGGCGTCTTCACTACATAATCGGTCACACTGAGCTTTTTCTCGATGACATATGGGCCGGAGAACCGGGCAGAGAGAGACGAACCTGGTACTGACAACAACACCAAAACCTCGTCACCAGGTTTTAGGTCGCACAAAACAGCCACTTCGTCGAAGCGCTTCTTCATTTTCCCCTGAGCCACCTCCAAGTTCTGTCTAGCCAGTTCACACGCTCCGTGCAACCGTTCCCTAAACTGACTAACGTAGTCAAGCACAGGACGGGGACCCTGAATGTGGGACATAACGTGGTCCTTCAATAACTTCAGCGGACCACGGACACTATGACCGAACACAAGCTCGGCTGGGCTGAATTTCAGTGACTCCTGTACGGTCTCTCTGGATGCGAAGAGCACAAAAGGCACGCCTTCGTCCCAATCCTTGCTTGTATCTATACAGTACTTCCTTAGCATCGACTTGAGTGTCTGATGCCAACGCTCCAACGCACACTGGCTCTGCGGGTGGTAAGCGCTGGAGACCTGGTGCTGGATGGCGAGCGTCTTCATTACTTGAGCAAACAATTTGGACAGGAAGTTCGAACCCTGGTCGGTTTGTACCACCTTGGGGAGACCAAAGGTGGCAAAGAACTTGGTCAGGGCAGAAACAACCACCTTGGTTGTTATCCTGCGCAGAGGGATGGCCTCTGGGTAGCGGGTGGCCATTATCGTTAGCAGATACTGGTTCCCAGACCTCGTTTTCGGTAGTGGGTCAACGCAGTCAACGGCTCTCCCATCACCGGGATAGGGCAGAGCTGAACGGGAGGAACAACCTGATTCGGTTTTCAAAAGAAATGTTGTAGAACTCGAAGGTATGTCTTAGTAACACCCAAATGCCCTGACCAGGGCAGGTCATGAGCGAGGGTCAACACACCCGACCAAAAAGCGAGTTGTACTACTATCTGGAACACAGAACTCCAACTCTCATCCTCCCCCTTTTGGGAGGCCCACTTGCGCAACAGGAGCCCATCCTCCAGGAAATACTCAGTAACCTGCCCCCTAGCTTCCACCTGGTCTACCACTGAAGAATAACAGCTGGCCAAAGAGGGGTCTTCTCGTTGCGTACGCAAAAAGAGCTCTCTGGACACAGGAAACACCTCCCTCGTTGTTTCGGGAGGGTCCGTGTGCCTCTGGTCGGTGCTACAGGGGGACAAACCAGCTACACTGTCCTCGCGGAACATGGGGCCCAACACCGTGTCGTCCAAACCAACCACATCATCACCCAGCCTACGAGACTGTGAACGCGTCACCACGCATGCCGGAAACACAGAGGAAAGCAAGCTCTCCTCGGGCACCTGTGGTACATCAAGAACTTCTAGCACTGGCAGAACCCGACCCCCTGCAATGTCGTTCCCCAGTATCAGTGAAATCCCGGCTACAGGGAGAGTTGGCTGTACCGCCACCCTGAACCGTCCAGTGACTAGTTTGGTTTTCAGGTGCACGTAGTGTAAAGGCACCGGCGCGTAACCCATCTCAATACCATGAAGTAGAACGTTGTAGTGGCATGAGGACTCAAAAGACCAGAGCAGCACACCCGAGAGAATAACAGACTGCGCTGCTCCCGTGTCTCTCAGAATCTGAACGTTAACACGCTGCTGGTCATCGTCGGACAGAGAAACAGAGCCAGTGAAAATGAAAGGTTCGAAACCACTAGGTGGGGCCAGGGAAGGGACCGGAAACAGAGGCTTAAGCAAGCCCACAGGCTTAGGGTGTTGGTCGGGACGAGGGGTGACCGGTCTCCGCTGTAGCTTCATACAGTTGGCTACAACATGACCCATTCGATGGCAATAATAGCACTCCCGCTCGCCTGTGCGGCGAGGTGGGATGGTTGCGAAACCATGCTTGAACGGGGGGCTGTGGGCTGTGGCTGGGGGCGAGGGCACAGCGCCCCGGGTGGCCGTCTCTGAAGCAGGGTGAGTGAACGCTGTCTTGTGGGTAAGAACAAACTCGTCAGCCAAAACCGCAGCCTGGGCTAAGGACGCTACCTTTTGCTCCGTTACATAGACCACTAACCGATCAGGCAGGCTGTTCTTGAACTCTTCTACCAGTACCAAGCCACGGAGAGAAACAAGAGTCACAGCCAGTGGCCATGCACCATCTTTCGAATAAAGTTTCCTTCTCACTTGCGAACTCCACAAACGTTTTGTGTGGACTCTTCTTGTGGTGCCTACATTTCTGGCGATAGGCCTTGGGCACCAGCTCATACGCCCGTTGAACAGCAGCCTTCACGCAGTCATATTTCACACTATCCTCGAGAGGCAAAGCCGAAACCACCTCTTGTGCTTTACCTGTCAGCCTGCACTGCAGCAGAAGAGGCCACATCTCTATGGGCCAGTTCAGTGTGGCTGCAATGCGCTCAAGCACGCTAAAGTACGAGTCAACCTCGGACTCCCAAAACGGCGACACTAAGGCAATGTTCCGGGTGATGTCAAACTGGGCAGGCGGAGCACGAGGCTGCCCAGGATCAGAAGGAGGCGACCGTACCTGAGCCAGAGCTATCTTTTCCTCCGACTCTAGTTGCCGCAGTCTGAACTCACCCTCAAGCTCAAGCCTCTTCACCTCTAGTTTATACTCATACTCTGCCTTCCGAGCGTGCTCCTTGTCACTCCTCTCCATCTGGAGACGGGCGATGCGAACCTTGTGCCCACTGAGCTCCCTGGCGACAGGGGCTGGGGGTGTGTGTGGTCGAGACGGAGTGGATGGGGCTTTTACTTCCTCACCGCCCTCAACGCTAGCACTTGCTTCAGGCAGCACCTCCATTTCCGTCAGTGCATCACAAACGCCCTGCCTGAGCACCAACTTGACTTTGCCCTTCGCTACGGGCAGACCATAATTTACATTTAGTCATTTAGCAGACGCTCTTATCCAGAGCGACTTACAGTAAGTACAGGGACATTCCCCCGAGGCAAGTAGGGTGAAGTGCCTTGCCCAAGGACACAACGTCAGTTGGCATGACCGGGAATCGAACTGGCAACCTTCGGATTACTAGCCCGATTCCCTCACCGCTCAGCCAACAGACTCCGACATAATGGTCAATTAATGCACACAGGTGCACACAATTAATGCACACAGGTCAGCCGTGCGACACTGGTCAAGCAGTTCGCTGGACGGTGCTTCCAAAAACCGCTGTACGATGGTCGGAGCCATGACCAAACACAGAACACAGAAACACGCGGAAACACACAACCCTGGCTAGCCGCAGCAGACCGGTACTACAGTGAGCAGCATCACAATGTATCCCGGACGAGCCCCCAATGTGTTACGACCCTCCCTGGGCTGACCAAACTGCGGAAGGCTTCCGACGTCTAGGGGCAAAGGAGTGACTAACAACTAGCAGCCAACACGAACACAAACGAGGGTGTATATGTAACTGTGCGTTTATTACACAAACAGATAAGGCGTCACAGGAGAACAAGGGTACCATGAACGGTGCCAAAGGAATGAAAACAATAAAAGTGCTAAATACCCTGCCTAACCCAAATAATGCCTCTCTATCAAAAATTACATGGGGCGGCACCGTTCCTTGCCTAGTGCGTTACATTTACATTTATTCATTTAGCAGACGCTTTTATC
The DNA here is from genome assembly GCF_963692335.1 of Osmerus eperlanus. Classification (NCBI taxonomy): domain Eukaryota; kingdom Metazoa; phylum Chordata; class Actinopteri; order Osmeriformes; family Osmeridae; genus Osmerus; species Osmerus eperlanus. Next base: position 8,447,769 of record NC_085024.1, read on the forward strand.
CAAAGCAACTTCCAAGAGAGATCTTTACAAAGTGCATAGGTCACTGATCATAACAACAAGATAGCCACAAAACATTGCGAGTAGCCAAAACATGAAGCACACATTGTGAACAACCAAAGTAAGTGCCAAAGGGAAGAACCATAAGAGCATGTAGTTAAACAAGTTACAAGTAAACAACATGAACTGCTATAAGTGCAAGTGTACCTGTGGAAAAAAAACAAGCAACAATAATAAAAAACAATATATCACAGCGAGTACAACATTTTTTTATCAGTTACCACTAACCACAAGAGCAACAAGTCTCTGAGCAAGAGTCATGGTGATCCTTGAGGAAACTAACATCGGGTCAAGCAAACCATTCCTAAGTACCGTTGTACTCCCGGAACAAGTGTGTCTTGAGCCTTTTCTTGAAGGTGGAGTGACAGTCAGTGTCTCTGATGGAGGTGGGGAGTTGATTCCACCACTGGGGGGCCAGACAGGAGAAGAGCTTGTGTTGGGACCGGGCGGTCTTGAGCGGTGGGACCACCAGGCGGTTGTCTGAAGAAGACCGTAGGTGACGGGTGGGGGTGGAAGGCTGCAGGAGAGACTTGATGTAGACGGGTGCAGTCCCGTTCACTGCTCGGAAGGTCAATACCAGGGTCTTGAATCTGATACGGGCCATGATAGGTAGCCAGTGGAGAGAGATGAGGAGCGGGGTAACATGGGAGCGTCTGGGTAGATTGTAGACCAGGCGGGCCGCTGCGTTAACAAGGGAGTAAGCTGCGTGATGGGAGTGTAGGCTCATGGGCGGCTTACTCTCCTGTGAGCGACCAACGAACAACACAAAACACAAACACAATGACTCTGTTACCGACAGAACTTAGCAGGAGCACAAACAGAACGCGAATGGTTGACTGCCAGCTCTGAAGACAGTTCCGGGGTCTTAAAGGCAGTGGGGAAGACGGACGGGATCGGGATTGTGCGGAATCCGGATCGAGCACAGCCAATCGCGGACAGCCACCTGTGGACAACGACAGGGAGGAGAACAAAAAGGGAGGGGCAAACACAATAGGGCAGACCAACACTAACACCAGGCCCTACAGGCCGTAACACTGATACAGAGCCAGAGGAGGACAGGGCAGCCCCTGTCGACCCTGGGGAGTTTAATCTGCCCATCACACGATTGGAACTCATAGCGGCTCAAAACTCAGACGTGAGTTTGGCCAAATGTTTTACCTCCGATGGACAGCCCGCCAGAAACGACAATCTGGAGAGTGTAGACTATTTCTCTGACCATGGGTTGTTGATGCGCTGATGGAAACCCAGAGTGGGACCTGAATGGAACACTGTAGTCCAAATAGTGGTGCCAACGGTGTTACGCAAGCGAGTGTTATGTTTAGCCCACGACATACCATGGTCGGGCCACCTTGGCGTCACGAAAACCTATGATAGACTTCTCCGTCATTTCTTTTGGCCTGGCATGAAAAAGGACGTTTCGACTTACTGTCGGACGTGTCACATGTGTCAGTTTACCTGAAAACCGAACCAGGTAATCCCTCCATCTCCTTTAATGTGTGCCGCTACTAGGTATCCAGAGGCGATACCTCTGCGTAAAATAACCTCGAGAGCTGTGATGGCTGGTATGACCAAGTACTTCTCCATTTTTGGGTTGCCAAAAGTTGTGCAGTCAGATCAGGGAACCAACTTCTTGTCCTCCCTATTTAAACAGGCGTTGAAGTCCTTGTCCATCACGCACCAGGTTTCCAGTGCCTACCACCCAGAAAGCCAGGGAGCACTGGAGCGGTGGCACCAGACTTTAAAGATCCTGTAAAGCAAATTCCATGATTTGCTTCTCAGTACATTATATACGTGTGAAATGAGTTCCTAAAAGCATGTGCAACGCGTGAAAACTTTGTCGCACTGAAATGTGGAGTTAGACCGTAGAACAGTTTCTCTTCCATTTTCAGATCAGGTTTTAATGGGCGGAGCCAAAAAAATACCTATCTACGTCAGATCACTGAATGGTTCCTCCTGCTGTACTGTTATTGTAGCCTACATCAGCTAGCTAGCTAGCTTCAGGATGTCTTCCTCCACCCGGATCTGCATCTTCCCTGGATGTAAGAACTTCAGCTGCGCTGCAACGCTATTTAATTTCCCGATTGATGAGGAAAGGAAAAATAGGTGGATTGATTTTTTGAAGAGCCACGCTGATGGAGAGCTTCGGATAAACTCCAACAGCCGCCTCTGCACTGACCTTTTCATTCACGGCGGATAGTTTTAACATGGACCAGAGACAGACGGGGTTCAGGGACACACGGCTTCTCTTGCAGCGCGGAGCCGTACCGAGCGTCGCCCTCCCGGCCCTTCCTCCTCCGGTCGCACCTGGACCATCCACTGCCGCCAGCAGTTCATCACTCAGTTCTGTGTGCTTGTTATAATTATACTAGATAACTTTTCCAAAGGTATCTCTGCTATGAGTTAGTGCAAACCGCTAACTTGATATTAGGCTGTAGAATGATGGTATTTTGGTGAAATGGTAGCTAATGTGCTAGAAGTAGTTGAAGAGCTCACTGTCTGCTGTCTCTGGTGTCCATTTTTACTCCTGTGTTACAGCTCAGGGGAACATTTCATTTATATGCATGTCTGTATGTTTCAGTCATTGAACAAATAAATTCTAAGTCCATACTGTTTTGTTCGGCTTGACGTAGCGTCCATGATCTGGGTCGTAGGTAGGCAGCAAGGGGCGGAGCTTCAGCTCCTTCAGGCGACACGCCCCCCCAGTCTCAAGCAAAGAAGAGTGCTGATTTTCTCACGATTTCAAAGCCTAATTTAACATACTTGTCTGTGTCTTTTTTCATTCAAATTTGGATGGGTAGTTAATAACACATTCTTCTGTGGTGTGGTCAACTTAAAACTCTCATTTTCAATTCCACTTTACAGGATCTTTAAAGTTGATGTTACGCAAATACTGCATGGACACAGAGAAAGACTGGGATGAGGGCCTACCTTACGTTCTGTTTGCTATCCGAGAGACCATCCAAGAATCCCTCGGTTTTAGCCCGGCCAAATTAGTTTTTGGGCATACCGTAAGAGGCCCGCTAAAAGTGTTGAAGGACCACATTGCAGACTCTACCCAACAATCAATCGGGGTGTCGGCATATGTCTGTCGAATTCGTGAGTGGTTAGTGAAGGCATGCGAGATAGCCAAGGGTTCTCTGTCTCTTACCCAGAAACGCATGAAGCAGCGTTTTGATAGGAAGGCTTCTCCACGTTCGTTTCAACCAGGTGACATGGTGTTGATGCCTATCGCTGGCTCTGCCCTCTCTGCCCGTTTTTCGGGTCCCTATCCGATAAAACAAAAGTTGAGTGAAACTGATTATGTGGTGTTGACGCCAGACAGGAAACGACAATCTCGTGTCTGTCACATAAACTGTCTAAAGAGATATTATGTTTGTGATGAGAACGGGTTAGCTACCGTGCCCCAGACTACCTCTTTTGCTTCAGTGGCTTCATGTTTCCCTGACGTGTTGAGGGATGTGGATGAGGATGGGTTACACCTGCGGTACGCGCCTCAGGAGACTGCTCGGCTTTGCAACACGGAGATGCTGAGGGCTCTCCCCACAAGCCTTGCGTATTTGGATGCTCGAAAGACTGCGGACATGGTGTCTCTAGTAAACGATTTTCCTTGTCTTTTTAGTGACGTGCCTGGTTGCACAAGTGTCTTAGAGCATGATGTGGACGTAGGTAGTGCTCGTCCTGTTAAACAGCACGCCTACCGAGTGAACATGGAGAAACATTTGCTGATGAAAAGGGAAGTTTCTTACCTGTTGGAGAACAACCTGGCAGTACCAAGTATCAGTCCATGGAGTTCTCCCTGCATAATGATCCCTAAACCTGATGGCACCTCCCGTTTCTGTACCGATTACCGGAAGGTTAACTCACTGACTGTTCCCGATTCCTTTCCGTTATCACGGATCGATGATTGCATCGACACCATCGGGTCAGCAAGGTTCGTGAGAAAGTTAGTAGGGCTGCAACTAACGATTATTTTAATAATCGATTAATCTGTCTATTCTTTTTTCGATTAATCGATGAATCGGATAAAAAAACAAAAAAGCATTAATTTCCAACCCTTTATTCAAAAACAGAACTGACAGTGCAAATTCACAGTGCAAAAAATCTTCATAATGTGCACAAACAGGCACACAATTTTGAAAAAGTTATTAACATTAGCGTGGATTTAATGCTATTTTCCAAGATGAGCAATTTATTTGAGTTGTTTAAAACTTTATTGAAAATTGAAAGGTTGTGGAAGTAGGCCAGACTTTATTAGAATAATCTGGTGTATATTTAAGATTTTTTGACACAATTTTGAAAAAAGTTAAGATTTGCGAGGATTAAGCTATTTTCAAAGATTAGTGATTTTCTATCATTTTATTTGAAACTTCATTGAAAAAGTAAAGGCTGTGGAAGTATACCAGACATTGTTAAGATACTCTGGTGTCTGTTTGAGGTTTTATATTCCTAAAAATATTATAAAAGTCTACATTTTTCAAAATGGTAAGGGTTGTTTTCACCCGGTCCCTAACGCGATGCTGCAAAGTAGCGTCTTCCGAATGTGAGACGAATGTCGAATATGAAACTAACTTCACCTCGGTCAATTAACACACTGTTTCGATGTATTTAGTGTGAAATGCTCCCACACCTTGGATGACTTGGGTCGTACTGATTTCTCTGCCTCCGCCATGTGTTTCAGAACAACGTTACTCAACAACGTCTCTCCGATGGCCTGTCCTCCACCTCCGCTCCGTGCTCAACTAAACTTTTTTTTTTTATACTCAAACATCTCCGCGACATATAGAGTGGCGTAATAATCGCGAGACACAACGAATCGATAATGAAATTCCTTGCCAACGCTTTTAATAATCGATTTTAATTGATTTAATCGATTCGTTGTTGCAGCCCTACAAGTTAGACCTGCTAAAGGGCTACTGGCAGGTCCCTCTAACTCCTCGTGCCTCTGAAGTTTCAGCGTTTGTTACACCTGACAACTTCTTGCAGTATACCGTTATGGCGTTTGGGATGAGGAATGCTCCTGCTACGTTCCAACGTCTGGTAAATATAGTACTTCGTGACATCCCTAACTGCACGGCATATCTCGATGATCTGGTGGTGTACTCGGTTACGTGGCCTTAACACCTGTCCTCTTTGAGAGCCGTGTTCAATTGTTTATTCAAGGCGTCCTTGACCTTGAATCTGGCTAAGTGTGAGTTCGGGAAAGCAACCGTAACCTATCTGGGTAAGGAAGTCGGTCAAGGCACCGTTCGTCCTCTAACCGCTAAAGTCTCTGCTGTGAAGGTGTTCCCTCTGCCGACCACCAGGCGTGAGCTGCGACGGATCTTAGGCATGACAGGCTACTACAGGGTTTTTTGCAGAAACTTCTCCACCGTAGTGGCCCCACTGAAAAGTCTGTTAAGCCCTGCTGCCAAGTGCGCGTGGTCCATTGATTGTCAAAGGGGGCGTTTGAAGCTGTGAAAACGTTACTTTGTTCTTCCCCGGTGCTTGTAACACCTGACTTCTCAAAACCATTTAAGTTAGAGGTAGATGCTAGTATGGTCGGTGCTGGAGCTGTCCTCTTACAGGAGGATGTGGATGGAATTGACCATCCTGTTTGTTACTTCTCCCGAAAGTTTAATAATAGTTACATTATTCAACCCATGTCCTTCATTTGATTGAATTAGTTTTGTGTCCGTGTAGTAGTGTTTGTGTTTCTGTTTCGTTCTGTTCTCCTCTTTGTTTTCCCCATCAGCTGCTTGCAGGGTGTGTCTGTCCGTTGTGTCGGTGGTTGGATATCAGCGTGACCTGCGGCCCGCCCCCAATCGGCCCACCTCCAATCAGCGGTTCAGCAGCCCATGTAAAAGACCGGCACGGTTCGGGAGGGCAGTGTTCTTTGGGTTGGTCGAGAGCTGTTGTTTGTTTGAGAGAGGAGAGAGTTCATATAGTCTGTGAGGCCTTTGGCTACGTTTTAGTTTTGTCCTTCTACGTAGCCTACTGTTAAGAAGTAAGCGTTAAAACCTTGTTTTTTCTGTTTTGGTTCAGGCCGATACCCGGTATCGTGCTTTATGTTCGATATTTGTTTCCTCGCACAGGGGGAAGGGGGTGGGGGGGGAGAGCTTTGGAATAGGCAAGCTGGCCATGGGCTTACACACCATCAGGCAGTAAACCTCCTGTTTTACACACTAGGTAAGGAACGGGTGCCACCCCATGTATGTTTAGTCTAGGGACATTTATGGTTTCTTAGACAGGGCACTTTTCAGTTTTTTTCTTTGGCACCGTTCGTTGTTCCATTGTTTCTCTCCCCTGTGACGACCCTGAAATAAATCATAATTGTTCCGCTAACGCTGCGATTCATTTTCCCCGCACCACCATTCCCTCTGTGTTAGGCCAGAGGGGTCGTAACAATATCTATATAAGGATCCCTTAACCCTTGTGCTGCCTTCGGGTCACATGACCCAAAGGTTCATAACGAACCACCGTTGTGTTTACCCAATTTTACCCAATACAAAAACAAATAACAATTATTTTCTTTTAACCATTGCAATGTGGGGGGTCTGAGACAGCCCGACAGTTAAAAGAAAATGCTTCACTTTGTTTTTGTAGGAGGTAAATTTGTCGCAATACGACGGTGGGTCACAATGACTGATGGGTCAGAATGACCCGAAGATAACACAAGGGTTAAATAGATATTGGGGGGGGGTCAGATGTCTGAGCGGTTAGGGAGTCGGGCTAATAATCAGAAGGTTGTTGGTTCGATTCCCGGCTGTGCCAAATGACGTTGTGTCCTTGGGCAAGGCACTTCACCCTACTTGCCTCGGGGAGAATGTCCCTGTACTTACTGTAAGTCGCTCTGGATAAGAGCATCTGCTAAATGACTAAATGTAAAATGTAATCCCTACAGAGATGGACCTTTCTGTAAAAGTGATCATTTTTGTTTAACATTAAATAAAGGGTCCATTTGTTTAAGCATTTGTTGAAAGTTTCCTTGATTTTTTTTCATTTATAGATATATAAATATATATGACTCATTGTCTGAGAAATTTAGAATGTAAGGTTATATTCTGAAAATACTGGTGCTAGCATTCCCTTGTCAGTAGAGAGCCCTCTCCCCACATGACCTATAGATGACACTAGGCTTACGTAAACAAAATGACCTAGGTTCACCATTATCATACTAGAGGTGCAATAAACCTTATCTGTGTTGAGTGAATCATATGGTCAAGCCTAGGGTCGGAGAACTGTAAGTTTCCAAGTGCACGTGCACTCTGTCTCTGGGATCGATCATATTGACAGCTGATATGTAGGGGAGGAGACTTCTTACCAATAAATGGTCTTACCTGAAGACTTGTGAACCAGACAAACTTTGTAGCACAATGGCGTGTGATGTTTTTGTCTCCTTGTGGGCCGGCCGCAAGCAATAAAGCTTTCTTAAACTTGTTCACCGACTGATAGAATATTTCTGACTCTCATATTGCTCAATATTAGCTCTGGCACTGCTCATTTTCTTTCCTAATGAGAACAAAATGAGCCATTAATGAGACTGAGCAAGTTATCTCCTTCAAGTCTCAACTATGAATCCTGCTAATATTGCTCTGTCTCACCTATTGCTCCTAGTGAATTTTAGGAGCAACTGTGACAAAGTGGGTGAGAACATGCCTGGACTCACCACTTGTCACGTTGGGGCCATGAGGTCTGGTGAGTCTTACCAGTTACATTTGTACATACTCTACTTGGTTTAGGTGGGAGTATTTGGTTTCAGTTATTGTCAAACACAGTCACAATCTTTGATTAGTAATGATACCTTTTATTTATGTTGCAGGATAGACAGAACAAATGTTGTTTCATTTCTGCACACTCACGGTTCTTTGTTTAGATCCACCATTCAGGACTCCGGTTTGGGAGGGGGCTGCCCAGCACTTCCTGATTTTATGGTGGAGGTGATGTCAGAGATGACATCACGGGTTGAACCAAGTGGAGGGGGGTACTGTGTGTATTCATGTATGTGTCTGTTGCATCGGATGGCTGAGATCACCCGCATCTTGGTTTGGGCAGTCTGAAGAGGGCTAGGGGTAGGGGACCCACCCTATAAAGCCAGTGAAGGGTTGCTTGATGGGGAGGAAGGTTGTGCTGCCACAACGAGGTAATTTTGTTTTGGTTAATTATGATTTGAACCTGCTAAGTATTTTGGGTTTTTGCTTTTGTTTCTGTTGGGTCGTGGAATGAAGAACCTCTTTATTAAATCCTCAATTCATGCAAATCTCCTGAGTCCACCGAGTTTGCTTGCCTTCCACCTTTCTGGACGTTTGAGCCACATTATTTTACAAATGGTGGCAGCGGTGGCTCCAGGCCAGTAGGAGGCAGCAATGCAGAAGTCGGTGAGAGCGAAGAAGCTGATAGATGGGGCAAGAGAGGAGGTCATGGAGGATGTTGACCAGCGAGGTGCGAGTGGTGACCAACCTTTATGTTCACTCGACTTGGCTGAATTTTCTACCCTGGTACGGGACATGATGCAGCAACAAACTTCCCGGGATGCAAACTTGGAGCATGACAGACAGGTGCAGGAGGAGCGCTGGAGGAGAGTCCAGCACCAATTTGCCCAGCTCCAGCAGGAGGTACAAGCAGATCGCCGGGAGCGCCAGCAGTTGATGGAAGGTGCAGCCGCTGACCCCGGACTGGGCCTGAGGTCTACGGAGGGACAATCGGGGCCTGTGCAGCCAGGACTAGACCCCTTGGAGACTTCAGGGGGGGCACAGTCTTCCGGTCCGGTGAGGTTTCCAGGTTGGAAAGGCCCAAAAATGCTACGTATCAGGAAGCAGAAGATATTGAACACTATTTAACAACGTTGGAGCGAATTGCAAGGGCGTGCCAGTGGCCCCTAGAGGACTGGGCAGTGTATTTGGCACCACTTCTCAATGGTAGGGCACGGGCTGCTTATGTAGCAATGGACATGGATGATACAATGGACTATGCCAAGGTGAAGGGTGCTGTGTTGGAAAAGTATGAGATAAACCCTGAGACTTACCAAATGAGGTTCCGCTCTGCTACGGTCGGAGACAATGAGACCCCCAAGGAGTTGCAGACACGCTTGAGAGACTTGTATGACAAATGGATAGTGCCAAAAGAGAAAACGAAGGAACAAATAGGGGATGTGATCGTGATGGAGCAGTTTCTGAGAGTCCTCAACCCTGACCTTTGCACCTGGATAAAAGGGCGTAACCCAGCCACTCCAAAGCAAGCTGCGGAACTGGCAGAAGCTTTCCTCGCTGCCCGACGGCCACTGAAGGGTTATGTCACTAACAGATCCAGTCCATGCTCTGCATTGGCAGGGACAACGGTGGGTGGGAATGAACAGAGGTTCAGAGACCCAAGACAAGGTTACCAAACTGCAACCGGGAGCCAGGCTAGGGACTTTAAGTCCAGGGGGTCAGCACAGTGTCACTCGTGTGGGCGTACAGGTCACTTGAGGGCAGAATGTCCGGGCCAGCAGGTTAGTAAGACGTATATGAGCTTTTCACCAGAGTCTTTGGAAGTTCAGCAGAGGGAAGTTGAGATGGTAAAACCTAGTGATCAAGAGCTTACCACGTGTGTTTTTATTGGAGACAGGCCGTGTGTTGCTCTATTAGATTCAGGGAGTAACCGTACTTTTGTCAGACAAGATTGTCTCCCCAGGGACGTCATCTTCAGTGGTAAAGTGGAAGTCTGTTGTGTTCATGGTGACAATGTAGAGTATCCCTTACCAATATCATGATACAAGTTAAGGGCGAGCTGTACGGTCTGTTAGTGGGGGTAATGGGTACGCTGCCCTATCAAGTGGTATTAGGTAGGGATCTGTCCGTTCTTAGGGAGTTGATGGTGCAGGGAGAGGATAAGGACTCTACTGTTTCATGTGAGGGTATGATGGCAGTCACCAGATCCATACACAGGAAGCAGTGCATGGAGCCAGATGTAGAATGGAGTGTATTACCTTTTGTAGAGGGAGAGGTCCCGGAGGTGGAGGGAGCCAGACAGGGTGTTGCTAGGAAGAGCAGGGTTCAGAGGAGACAGGATAAGGTGAGGGGAACGAAGCGAGTGGAGCTGGTTCCAGAGCCAGAATGTGATGATTTAGTGGTCATACCTGGAGATGTAGCAGAGCTTCAAAAGCAAGACCCCTCCCTAGCAGCCCTGTTTTCAAGGTGTGTTCCTGAGTCAACAGAGCTCACAGACTTGGTCAGAGAGGTGTTTCTTTTTAAGGGGGAGCAACTGTATCGTCGTAGCAGGTTTGGAGATCAGTTGGTTGTTCCTGAGAGTTTGAGGCCCATAGTTTTACGACTGGCACATTCAGTGCCGTGGGCAGGTCATTTGGGTCAACAAAAAATGTTCGCCAGAATGTTGACTCGCTTCTACTGGCCACAGCAGTTTGCTGACACAGTTCAGTTTTGCAGGTAATGTCCGCAGTGCCAGTTAACAGCGCCAGGGAGGAAGGGGGATAGAGCTCCACTTATACCCATGCCAGTCATAGACACCCCTTTCTCACGTATAGCCATGGATATTGTGGGCCCACTGGAGAGGAGCAGTGCAGGTCATAGATATATTTTGGTAGTGTGTGATTATGCGACAAGATATCCAGAGGCATTCCCCCTGAGGAATGTCAAGGCTCGCCAGATTGCAGACTGTTTGATACAACTGTTCTCCAGGGTTGGGATCCCCAAGGAAATTATTACGGACCAGGGTTCAAATTTCACCTCTACCTTCTTGAGGGAGATCTACAAAATGCTGGGAATCAGAGGAATCAAGACCAGTCCTTATCACCCACAGACGGATGGCCTTGTGGAACGTTTTAACAAAACTCTCAAGTCAATGCTGAGGAAATTTGTGGAAGACTCGGGCGGATTGGGATCAATGGCTTCCATTTTTACTTTTTGCTTACAGAGAGGTACCGCAGGCCTCTACAGGGTTTTCTCCATTTCAGCTCCTGTATGGTCATGCAGTACGGGGCCCACTGGATGTGCTGAAGGAGGCATGGGAGGGACCAGAACCCGGGAACCAATGTAGTGTCCTTGCTTATGTACTAAAAATGAGGGACAAACTTGAACAGTGCCAGGAACTAGCCAACATTCATCTAGTCAGTGCGCAGCAGCGCCAGAAGAAGGGCTACGATGAAGGGGCACGTGGGAGATGCTTTCAAGAGGGCCAGGAAGTGTTGCTCCTTCTGCTAACATCAGACAGCAGTCTATTAGCCAAGTGGCAGGGGCCCTATGTGATCAACAAGAAAGTTGGTCCCGTTTCCTACGAACTGTATATGTCAGATCGCCGCAAGAAGTACCAGGTGTTTCATGTTAATTTGTTAAAGGAATGGATTCGCAGGCCAGCCGCATCAACACAGTTATGGGCTCGGGCGGTGGCAGAGACAGAAGAGCCACCGGAACAGTTCTTCCCCTCTGCAGGTGGAGGGCAGTCATTCCCAGAGCTGGGGCATCTGGCATTGGCCCAGCAGGAGGAATTAAGGGACATCATGACAGGGGGACTTTTTAGCGACAAACCGGGGTGCACGGACGTCATCCAACATGACATACGCCTGCGATGTCCCAACCAACAACCTATTAGGGACACCACCTCCAGGATCCCAGCTAAGCTGTTGCCAGCGGTGAAGCAAGAGGTGGAGGATATGCTTGCTATGGGGGTCATTGGGCCATCTAGGGGGGAGTGGTGTAGTCCGGTGGTACTGGTTCCCAAGAAAGATGACACAAAACAGAGATTTTGCATTAATTTCTCAAAGCTGAATGCAGTTTCGGCATTTGATGCCTACCCGATGCCAAGGGTGGAGGAGTAGATTGAGCGCCTGGGAAGGGCCAAGTATCTGACAACACTGGACCTGTGTAAAGGGTATTGGCAAGTGCCATTGACAGAGTCTTCGAGGAACTTAACCACGTTCAGGGTTCCAAGTGGGCTGTATCGTTTCAGGACAATGCCTTTTGGACTGCACGGAGCTCCAGCTACGTTTCAAAGGCTGGTGGATGAGGTGCTGAGAGGAGCGGATGGCTATGCGGCTGCATACATTGACGACATAGTGGTGTTCAGTGGGACGTGGAGGGAGCACGTTCAACATCTCTCTGATGTACTTCAGCGAATCCGCCAGGCTGGGTTGGTATGCAACGTGCGCAAGTGTCACATTGCCAAGAAGGAGGTGGAGTACCTGGGGTACATCATTGGGGGTGGGGTCATCCGCCCTCAAGTGAGTAAGATTGACGCTCTTGCCTCTTATCCTCCTCCAACTACCAAGAGAAGGGTGAAGTCGTTCCTGGGCTTGGATGGCTGGTACCGCCGATTCATCCCCAATTTTTCTGGCAGGTCGGCTGTTCTTAGTGACCTAACTCGTAAGGCTAGCCCTAACAAGATCAACTGGACTCCGGAGTGTGAGGCTGCTTTTGTGGACTTAACCCTTGTGTTATCTTCGGGTCGTTCTGACCCATCAGTCATTGTGACCCACCGTCGTATTGCGACAACTTTACCGCATACAAAAACAAAGTGAAGCATTTTCTTTTAACCGTTGGGCTGTCTCAGACCCCCCACATTGCGAAGGTTAAAAGAAAATTATTTTTATTTATTTTTGTATTGGGTAAACACAACGATGGTTCGTTATGAACCTTTGGGTCATGTGACCCGAAGGCAGCACGAGGGTTAAAAGACTGTATGTGTAGGGAGCCTGTGTTGCAGTGTCCTGACTTCGCTTGTCCCTTTACCGTGCAGACGGATGCGTCTGGGGTGGGCCTCGGGGCTGTGTTGCTGCAGGGCGACGGGGTCAATCAAAGGCCGGTGCAGTACATCAGCCGCAAGCTCTTCCCTAGGGAAACAAAGTATTCTACCATTGAGAAAGAAGCCTTGGCGGTGAAATGGGCACTGGACACTTTGAGGTATTATCTGCTGGGGGATGAATTTCTGTTGGAGACGGATCATCGGGCATTGCAGTGGATCAGCAGGATGAAGGATACTAATACAAGAATTGCTAGGTGGTATCTCTCTCTGCAGCCCTATCGTTTCAGGATCCAGTATAGGCCGGGACGCCAGAACGTTGTGGCGGACTTCCTGTCACGTTCCTTTGAGGAGTGACTGTCTTAAGGGGGGGGGGGGGTGACAAAGTGGGTGAGAACATGCCTGGACTCACCACTTGTCACGTTGGGGCCATGAGGTCTGGTGAGTCTTACCAGTTACATTTGTACATACTCTACTTGGTTTAGGTGGGAGTATTTGGTTTCAGTTATTGTCAAACACAGTCACAATCTTTGATTAGTAATGATACCTTTTATTTATGTTGCAGGATAGACAGAACAAATGTTGTTTCATTTCTGCACACTCACGGTTCTTTGTTTAGATCCACCATTCAGGACTCCGGTTTGGGAGGGGGCCGCCCAGCACTTCCTGATTTTATGGTGGAGGTGATGTCAGAGATGACATCACGGGTTGAACCAAGTGGAGGGGGGTACTGTGTGTATTCATGTATGTGTCTGTTGCATCGGATGGCTGAGATCACCCGCATCTTGGTTTGGGCAGTCTGAAGAGGGGTAGGGGACCCACCCTATAAAGCCAGTGAAGGGTTGCTTGATGGGGAGGAAGGTTGTGCTGCCACAACGAGGTAATTTTGTTTTGGTTAATTATGATTTGAACCTGCTAAGTATTTGGGGTTTTTGCTTTTGTTTCTGTTGGTTCGTGGAATGAAGAACCTCTTTATTAAATCCTCAATTCATGCAAATCTCCTGAGTCCACCGAGTCTGCTTGCCTTCCACCTTTCTGGACGTTTGAGCCACACTATTTTACAGCAACACATGAGAAATGGTTCAGACAAAATTGAAATTAAAACGAGGCTGAACTGAGAGTCACTGTTTTGTCTCCTGAGCTGTAGAATAGTAGCCTGGTCCTAACCAGACCCTCGTACATTTCATTTGTACAGAGGGTCTGGGATCGCTCCATTGACAAGCGTTAACTTCCTTGAAGGCGGGTACTCTGTTGAAGTTTAAAACTATTGGATCTACCCAGAGCACTCTGATCTGCCATAACCAATCACTAGCGTTCGCCTTAGCCAACTCCTTCACCACTACTGTAATGGAGCTAGCTGCCGTAGCTGGAAAATCAAACTTTTCCTGAACCCCGTGGGGAGGAGGGCCACAACATCATGGCCACCAACAAAACTTAGCAAAGATTGTTCTTGCTCCGGCTTTAACTTTTGGATATTCGGCAGCGACTCCACCGCCATTACTGAACTACAACTCAAACTAGCGAACGACATCAATGTAATCGTTCTCAGCCACTCCCTCTGTTCGCTGATTGGACCTCCCTTACAAAGTAGTATACTAGTATATTAAAGTATACTATAAGTATACTAAAATATGGATAGTACACTTTTAGTTCACTTTTGATATACTTTTAAGAAGTATGCTTAGAAAATAGTTCACTTTTGATATACTTTTAAGAAGTATACTTAAATAGTTCACTTTTGATATACTTATAAGTATGCTTTGAAAATAGTTCACTTTTGATATACTTTTAAGGAGTATACTTAGAAAATAGTTCACTTTTGATATACTTTTAAGGAGTATACTTAGAAAATAGTTCACTTTTGATATAATTTTAAGTATGCTTTGAAAATAGTTCACTTTTGATATACTTTTAAGAAGTATGCTTAGAAACAGAAAATGGTATACATTTCTTCTGGAGTAGGATGTACGTTTTCTATTATTATACAGCAAAAACAGTCAAAATAATTTTTAAGTACATTACAGGTTACATTTTTTAGATCCATCTCATTCTAATTATTCATGTCTATGAAAATCTATTATGCATTGCACATTGAATCTTTTTTGGTACTGAAGCTGTAATCTTAATTACTGCCAAAATATTCTGAAGCCCTATAATCTTATACTAATAATTATCAATTGGAGTATTAATGGAAAAAAAAGAAAAAGCTACTTAAGAAGCAGACAGAAGGGTTGCATTATGCATTTGAAGGTTATACTGTCAAACTGACTGAAGAACGAAATAACGATGTGAAAAAATGAAGATAGCGTGGCTCATTGGCTGGTCAATTCCCATGATGCAAGACGATAAATAATGTTAAAATTTGCTGATAAGTTTGCCGTTTGTTTGAAATAAAAATGAAACTTCATGAATTTCGTTTTTTAAATGTGTCTGCTTAGAATGTAGTGTTTTGTTGCGTGGTCATCGTTGTGGTGGTTTACCATTGTAACCATGAGTTAAATTACTGTTACGTTTCATAAGAAGAGCTATATTCTTAAAACATCAACACTTGCGCAGTGAATAGCTTCTTTCAGCTAAGAAACTGCAGTGTAACTTAGCAAGGGCCCCCGTTCTCGCTAAGTGATTTATAATCTGTGGCGTTTGAGGGGCTCCTAAACATTATAATATATTAGTAAGTAATAGCAAAATTTTATTTATTGAGTTTACTTCTTGAAATACTTACATTAATTGAAAGTACTTACATTAATTGAAAGTACTTAAAAGTATTGCAAAGTATACTTTGAGGCTCTTTAGGAAGTATACTTTATGAACTGAAAGTGCACTACACAGGCTACTTTAGAGTATTCCAAAGTATACTTTGAAGTACTTTAGGAAGTATACTTGATTAACTGAAAGTGCACTACACAGGCTACTTTAGAGTATTCCAAAGTATACTTTGAAGTACTTTAGGAAGTATACTTGATGAACTGAAAGTGCACTACACAGGCTACTTTACAGTATTCAAAAGTAAACCTTGAAATACACTATAAGTGTACTTTAAAGTGTACTAAGTGACCTAAAAAGTGGGCCAATTCAGTTTACTTAGTACAAAAATAGTATATAAATAAGTACAAAAATAGTATATAAATAAGTACACTGCTAGTATACTTTAAGTAACATGATAATAGTATACTTTTTATACTAAGTATACTTACAAAATAAACTTGAAGTATACTTCTTTTTTGTAAGGGCTACAAAAATGTTGTTTCTGAAAACCGACTAATACACCGAAATCCCAGACCTAGTACAGAAGCAAAATCAAAATTGAGCGGAAGTACGTAGGAGGGCAGAGCCAGGCTAGTAGAATAGCAACCTTTGAGCAATAACATTTTCCTCTGGGATTGTGTGTGGCTTCTTGCTTTTAGCAATCAGTTGAGCCACCAAATAAGAGTTTCTCTGAAGTTGTGGCCAAGTTCACCATCCGTGTTTTCTGGCGGGTGTATCCCTCGCTCCTTTGACAGAAAAACCATTTAGTTTTGTTATCAGATGTCGCTTTTGCTTGGCTGGCTTCATGGCTTCGTTTGCTAGCACGTGAACACACATGACCCATTTTGGTCTCCCATCGCTGTTCTCAATAAAACCAAAGTCAATATAACTGTCGTCATATTTTCTCAATTTATCTAGATTGGCCTGAGCGTCACTTGACAATGTGGACTGACTAAAATATGTATCCATGCTCGCCAGCTAGCTAGCTGGCTAACAAGCCAAGATAAGTGGGAGAAGGAACGGTTAGTCGCGCCCCGAGTGAAGCGAGGTAGGCCTATTCATGACAGATTGATGTGGTGTGTCACAATCATATCAGTTTCTATTGGCCAAACACTAACATGGGTGGGAGTAATGGACACAATATGCTTGTTGTATTGTATTCATCAAGTCCTTGTTCTGGACATATGTTCTTCTAAATGTTTGTTGGTTATTTTAAACAGATTATTCTGTTTATATCTGCGTGATCAATTAATGTTGCAAACAAATAACAATGGCTAAGAACTGAGCCTGCACAAGTTGCTGTTAAGAAAGTTACCTATCTCTGTGTTATCTGAAAATAAATTCAACAACTATGGTACAAATAACCACTGAACCACTCCGGAATGTTTATCTGTATCAGCAGTTAAGGGGTTGTAAAATAAATGTTGGGCCTATGTACAATGAATGTGTTTTAAGAGAAGTTTACAGTTGGATAAAAAGCTTGATACAATGAACGTTGATTCAACTCCATTTGGTAGAGATGCCACCTGTAGTTTTATGACACCTAACTAGGAGACGTGAAGTCTAGAGACGGGAAGTCTGGGTGACCTGGAAGAGTTCTTGTCACCTGGGGGGAAGAAGCAGTTGGTCTGAAGACAATGTGGATTCAACTGTATTGTTCTAAGGATTTAACCAGTGACAGAAAAGTTTTGGTATAGCTGCATGTCTGTAAGATGGACCAATGACTTTTGAGAACTGTCGTATCTATAAAATGGTCTGTTGAAGAATGTTCTGGGGGGTTCAGGGCCATCAGCTGCGTAGTGCTGGTGGGCTGGATTCTTCCGGTTCCATTCTAGAATGCTAGATGGAGCTGTATGGAATTGTCTTTGTTAATGAGTGCGTTTACATGACCATGAGAAACCCAATTACTAGCAATTGTCGGTTTATGCCAATAATACGATTACTCTGTTTACATGTGTAAGTAGTTATGCGATTACTCAATAAACGCGTCTACCTGATTCTTTTTATTAATCGGTGTATGCTCCACGGACAAAACTTGCACCATCTTCCTTCTGCAACAAAGTTTCTTCCTGTGTCGGCCCTACTGCTGTATGTTTTATTCAATCAACACATTGAGTCCTACTAGGCTAGCTAGCTACATATTACAAACTTCTGCTCGGCGTCGCTACTTGTTACTAAGTAACAACTTTGTTGCACGAGCATGCTAGCGCCACAAACACACGTTAAACACAGTTATCCTTTCTCCGTGTTAACAACTAGTTATTTTGCTTATCGTTTGAGGATAGCTTATTGTATGTTATTGTAAAAAGGATGTTACTTTATTTGATGCAGAATCAAATGACAACGGCGTTCATGTTACTTTAAATAGAAACGGAAAAGTGGAAGACGTCGTAATCTTATGATTCAGGAATCTACGCTCAGTACGCCTACGCTAGCTGTAGCTCTAGCTACCCATCACAAAATGCAGATGTTTTTAATGTATGTGGTTGTTTATTTAGATAGGCTAGGATAAATTAAATCATACGCGCTGTGACTTCAAAACAAGTGGCAGACATGCGCAGTTTCCAAAACCCGCAAGAAAGCCGAGTAAGGTGTTTACATGCATCAAAGAATCGAATGATTGGGCAAAAATCCAGGTGTCTTTATCGGGTTATGAATACGCCGATTAAGACCTTAACCCGACTTTGGAAATGAGATAAAGGTGTTTACATGATCAGTTTAATAATCGCATTATTGCCATTATCAGGTTATGATCGGCGTATTAGTGTGCATGTAAACGCACTCATTGTCTTATGTTTGTGTGTCGATGATGTTATGTTGATAACGTTATTATGTTTATTACGTCATACGTCAAATAAACATTAACTCTGTACTTCACCCGACTTCAGCTTAAACGATTGATTCTCTCAAAAATTGCCACGACAGGGTACAGTTCCACAAGTGGACACATCCTATTCACTTCACTTTTCTACAGAACTAAGAAAACAACAAAGCTAAGTGACGTATGAACAGCAGCCCTGCTATTGGAGATGCCGGCCTAAATGGAATATGTACATGGATCAGGTGAAAATGGGGTTGAGGGGAGTTAAGGGACTGGTCGGATGTCACCGAGTCACAGTGATCAAAGACTTACACAGGGTGAGAGTCACAATGTGCCTCTGGCCCCACGAAACGCAGAATCACTGGCTGTGCATACTTAATCAGCTCAATCTAGCCATAAAGCTCCTATCAAACATCTCCTCTGCACTCTGGAGAGACCAGGTGGATCCTGCCAAAGCCCATTACAGTGAGAGAGAGGCAATCCGGCACATCATTTACTCAGGTCACCTCTCTCATGGATTCTCAATTTTTGTAGAGAAAGAATGATTGATTAGAGGAAGAGATCATTCTGACCATTTATACAAGCAAAGAGAAGTCAAGTCACTCTATAAAACATTCACATGGTGAGAACAGTGTCAAAGTTACTGGGTAAAAAGGTTTGGAAAAAAGCAGGCAGGGAACTCACACAACCAGCACACTTGGTGAAACAATGGAAATAGGAATGTGTCCATGTATCAAGGGAGACTATAACTATAGTAAATTATCCAATTCATGCTGGAAAGGAGCATGAATCCAATGGCATTGGATGTTGTATATTATGGTGAAAGCAAACAACGGAGCAGACGTAGTGTAGAACTATCTTTACTTCACTTCTTCATCCCTCAAACTTACATACCTTTCCTCAGGTCTCTCATTATCCTAGCGTAGCACCCCTAGTGGATTGTAAGATATACCAGTCATTCCCTCTTTCTTAACCCTTGTGTTATCTTCGGGTCATTCTGACCCATCAGTCATTGTGACCCACCTTCGTATTGCGACAGATTTACCGCATACAAAGACAAAGTGAAGCATATTCTTTTAACCGTTGGGCTGTCTCAGACCCCCCACATTGCAAAGGTTAAAAGAAAATTATTTTAATTTGTTTTTGTATTGGGTAAAATCGGGTAAACACAACGATGGTTCGTTATGAACCTTTGGGTCATGTGACCCGAAGGCAGCACGAGGGTTAAAGAACATCTGCCGGTGGCCGATTGTACAACTAGCCTACCTATTAAGAACTTCATTAGGCAGAACAATCACAACTTCAGTATTGACCATATACTGCATGTATTTTCTTTACCTTAAGAGACTGTACTTCAACCTATAAGATTTAACATGTTCAGTATTTAAACCTTGAGCATAATAAAGAATGGGTTTTGAGTCAGGTGGCTGAGCAGTTAGAGAATCGGGCTAGTAATCAGAATGTCGCTGGTTCGATTCCCGGCCATGCCAAATGACGTTGTGTCCTTGGGCAAGGCACTTCACCCTACTTGCCTCGGGGGGAATGTCCCTGTACTTACTGTAAGTCGCTCTGGATAAGAGCGTCTGCTAAATGACTAAATTATATGTTTTATTCGCCATGAAAGTTTGCACAGACAAGGAATTTGTTTTGGCAGGAAAGTGCAAACATTAAACATAGGAATCTAAAATTTAAATATGAAGACTAACTATACTAAGGGTACATAACTAGCAATACTAAGTGGAATTAGAATTAAAATAAACTATACAATAAAATAAAATATAAGTTGCAGTAATTTACAATATAAAAATACAAATATTACAAAAAACACAAATGGTACAAGATTGTGTTGTGCAGTGCAAAAAGCAGTGTGTTTTAAGGACATTGAGTCATGAAGTCAGTGTGAACCCTTGGCCTAAAGCATAACGTATGCAGAATATTAACAATCACAATGACAACAGATCAATGTCATTCAGTGCACACAGCTCTAGAACACAATGTAACAATTTTTTTTAAAGTGAATATCTCTTCCCTCTTCTTTTTGGAAAAGTGTCTGTTACATAGTCCTTGTGCCATTCTGGAACACAAACAATTCTCCTAGATGGCAATGCAGTAGCAGGCGGTGTGACCTGCAGCAGCTCATGCGTCTCATCAGGATTATGTGGAGTGGGAGGCACAGGCATGTTGACTGGCAAGGCAGGGGCAAGATGACTTGCGTTACAGATTTTGGTTGCAAGGCCTCTATTCAATGATTTGCAGTGGCTTTGTAAACTTGTGAGCACTTTTCTTTATCAGAGTAGGCTTTTTAAAGCGCACAAAGCCACCAACCTGAAAAGTCGGGATCTGTGCACTGCGGCGTTTGCCAGTGTACTCCTTTGATTTGAGTTGTTTCTTCTTAACAGTGTCTCCGTTCTGCATCGTCCAACTGCAAAAGACGTGTAGGCAAGCCCCTAATGTTCAATTTGGTGTTCATCGGGCGACCATGCAGCAGTTCAGCAGGGGAGACTTGGGTGATTGCATGGGGAGTAGCACAAAACAAGAAATCAGTAGTAAACTGCTTCCAAGGTTTACCCTCAATGTCTGCTGTCTGGAGGCAGTCTTTGAAGCATCTGTTCCATCTTTCAACTTCGCCATTGCATCGTGGATAATAGATGGAACTACGGCAATGTTTAATGTCTCGGCGGGCAAGGAATCAGGCATGCAATCAGGCATGCAAACAGGTCAAACCCCCCCCCCCCCCCCGAAAACTTTAATTTTAAAGTTAAACGCATCAATCTAGTGCATTTTGAGCGCAAAATTAAGAGGCTAGATCAATGTAGAAAACCTCTCCCCACTCTGCCCCTGATTGGCTGTGAGGTTTATGCATTAAGAGTGACGGTTGGTTCCAGAGACAGTTGTAAAGTTGCGAAGCACGGGTAAAATGCTGTGTTGGCCAAGGACACAACCCCCCCCCAAAATATTTTCTCATCGGATCTGCACAAATGTCGTAGGTGACCCATTTTGGTTTCAAAAAGGTGAGTCTCATCTAAAGGTGAGGAGTTTGCATGCGTGTATAATGGAAACAGCAGATCCTGTGTCAATTAGTAATTTCGTATTTACACTAGTTGAGTTGCTGCTTGAAGTGACACATTGCACCACAGTTTATTTGTCTGGAAATCGTTTTAATTCCCAATGCTTAACACAGTGACATCTGAAACTTCTTTTACAGTGGATGCAGGCATGCTTTTGCAAACTTTACCGTAATGTCCTGTCTTGTGGCACTTGTTACAGGTAAATGACTTGGCAGGGCATGAAGAACTGTTTGCCAAGTGACTGGATGATCCACAACGGTAGCACTTATTTCCCGCGGAGGGATTTGCAGTTTAATTTTACTTGGGCGCGAAACGGAAGTCGATGCAATGATGCTGCGAGGTCTTTCGTTTTCCTCCGCCGCGAAAAGTAATTCCCTGGACAGCCCCAACAACTCCATCATCTTTCTTAGTCATCGCTTTTGCCTCGGCAAGCACAGTTTCTATTTGGCTAGCAAGGCGTGACAGCCTTTTGTAAAGTCAATCCAGATTCTAATAGCAAACGTTCTTGTATTCTGGAACTGTTGGTTTTCTTGACCAGTTGGTCTCTAATCATGTCATCTGTCACCTCCCCATACTCGCAGGTGTAGGCGAGCTCGCGCAGGGCAGCAATATAGTGAACAACAGACTCACCAACGTTTTGGCTGCGTAGACGGAACTTGTTCCTTTCAGCCACAAGGTTAACTTTGGGCATGAATAAAGCCTTCAAGGCTTTAATAGCTTCTTCGTATGATGTCCCCGTTTCGAGATTGTAGAAAATTCGTTGTGCTTCCACACCAATGCAGTGAATCAAGAGCGCGCGCTTTCTTTTGTCCGCCAAATCCTTCTCGGACAGTGCAGACAAGTACGTCTCAAAACTTTTCAGCCAGGTATCAAAAGTAATTGTAGGTTCACCTGGCGATTGTAAGAATGGTAGAGGTTGTGTCAGGCTGAGTAGTGCCATATCCTCGTCGCCAATATGTTGTATATTATGGTGAAAGCAAGCAACGGAGCAGACGTAGTGTAGAAATATCTTTACTTAGGGTGACCAGACATCCTCTTTTACCCGGACCTGTCCTCTTTTCGAGACCTAAAAAATGCGTCCGGCAGGGATTCCAAAATTGTCCAGGATTTTGCCTCGTCGGATATTTGTGTTTTTCTGGGTCTTTCACAAACTATTACGCCCTTACAAGTTTTGGATAGGGCATCTCCCTTACTTTCCACCTTCTTGCGCAAGCTCTGACTGTAGAGAGAACTGTCATTTTGATCAGATAGTGCGGCATGCAATACACGACCAGCACTCCCCCCTCGACGAAGTGTCCCCTTTTTCACAAACCCAAATCTGGTCACCCTATAGTTAACTCACCTATCAGTTAATGTGTTAATATCAATAGAAATTGATACATGATTCCGGATTTAATTAATAGTAAATCATATGTGACTCCCTATTAACAAATGATGTGTTCATGATCAGTGCATAATTAAGTACTTTCTGAGTTATGTATCACCTGATGATGATTCATGCATTAGTCAAAGCATTAATGAACGCTCATTAGTGCACCCTTATTGTAAAGTGTTACCCATAAAATAAAATAAGTTGAAGACTTCTTACGCAACCATTAGTGGTTTTGCGTATGATGACATATGTTACAGAAAAACATAAGTTTACGATCTAGGAAATA
The DNA here is from genome assembly GCF_963692335.1 of Osmerus eperlanus. Classification (NCBI taxonomy): domain Eukaryota; kingdom Metazoa; phylum Chordata; class Actinopteri; order Osmeriformes; family Osmeridae; genus Osmerus; species Osmerus eperlanus. The sequence goes on from NC_085024.1 coordinate 8,470,826, forward strand.
TATATATTCAAATACCGGTGGTACTACATTCCTGCATCTATCCCTCCAAACTCTGTCTGAGGTCAATAAACATACCTTTGCATTTCTCTTTTTTTCATTTTCTTGAGACCCCAAGAGGTTGCCTACGAAAAGCAATGTCTACTTTGTAAAATCCAAGTGCCATTCTGCAAAGGAAGTACCTGCGCAAAACGGAATCTGAGCAAGACACACCAAGTGTGACCAAAAAAATTGAATTCTAGGAGCGTTGGTCGTTAGATGGCTGCATGACCAAAGAGCAGCAGCATGGTCAAAGCATTCTCTTTTCCTGCCTTTTGCAGTGAATAATTTGTGAATCCAGCTTGTTATTTCAGTTTCCCTTGGCCACTCAGATAGCCTACCTGATACACCTATCCCTCTATTCAACTAGGGAAATTACTGTAGCACAGTCCACAGACAAAGCACGGTACCATCACACCTTCTCCTACCCCCAACAAGGAAAGGGTCTTCCCCCTTTGTCCTTCTCCCAGAGGAGAAGCTTCAAAGCTTCTGACCCAGCATGGGGTCAGATACAGAGGCCACACGGCCCACAGTATCAGACAAAGGATTTATAAGGAAGAACTTTCTTATGTGGATTTACAAATATATTCTCAAGGACTACCGGGCTCATGGACACTATTTCAATGACAGTAGTTGATGTGTTATAATGTGTGTTTTTCTCATTTACTTAGAACGTTGTTTAATTGAGGCTTGATTATAACTTCCCTTCAAGTATAGTTAAGTCAGCCAATCCTGATATCAAAATGATTGTACCATACTAACAAAACCATTTATGAATGTTGTATTGTTATATTCTTAAGTTTAAGCATTCCATGGACAGTTGAAATAACGGAACTCAAAAGGTACAGCCACTTCACACCTAGGCAGATCTCAGGACGACGCCCAGGTGGGGGGAAACTGACCAATGAAAGAGGTCACCTTCACGGGGACCCCCCCTTGTTCTTTGGAGTATAAAACCCCCAAACGTACAATCACCCCCGCTTGTTCGTAGGATTAAACTGAAGTGCTCGCGACATTTCTAAACTATTCCTCTCAACCTGCAAATTCACTGAGCGCCCGGAACTTTGGCCAAAGATTCCGTTGTTCTATTTTCGTTGGACGATAACGAAACCATTGACTCTACCCTTCTTCAAACCGACAAAAGTAACTACGATTTGCAATATTTCTTACCTGTGACATATTGGCATGTTGTGATTGAATTGTTGATGTTGATTGTATTTTACAAATGAGTTAGCTTAACCCTTGCTAAGTCAGTTGCCCTTGCTCGTCCATTGTTACCACAAAGGCCTACCTGTCCCTCTCTACCCCTCTCTCACTCTCTCTCCCTCCCCCCTTTACACGCGCTCTACACAGCCATTGTGTTGCTCGCCCTCATTTGCATCCAGCCACTGTACTACTCTGACTAACCCATAACTTATCTTGTATTTGTTCATTATAATTACATTCTCCTAAATAAATCATTGTGTATAATATTCGCGTATCACTCACGTTATCTGATCTGCTCTACTTTCATAGAATTCACGATTTAAGATTAGACTGATTATTACGAAGGCTATTATTTAAATATTATTCAATAAGGTTTCCTCTATCCCTTTAACAATAAGAGGTGGTGCCCTAAGAACTACATACTTTATTATTAAATTAAGTATTACTAATCTTAAACGAGCAAACCCCGCTACATTACTATTATCAGCAGCTTCTGGGATAACATAAGCAGCCTTGATGAGAGACAGCCATTGAAAGGTGGAGAGCGATATAGTTGCCAATTATGGGGCAGTATGTAGGCCTATAGAGACAACTAAAAACATGCACTAGGCATTCATCCATCAATGTCAATGAAAGTCTAGTAATTACATAAAATCAGCATCACTAGTTGCGAATGTACATTTGCACAGATAGGGTGATAAGTATAGTATGTTCTAATCCATGTTACATGAAAGGACGGCATGCTCAGGGGCGTCTTAACCCGTTAATGAGTAGCGTCACACATATGTGATTCTGAACATTCCAACCGACTATTTTCCGATAGACAAAAACTATATGACAAACGCTATAGTATGGCTTCAAAATTTATAATTAGGAGGCTAACAAGTAACACTAGCAGGTAGTAGCATTGCTACGAGTATTATGCTAGGTTGCTAGGTAACGGAAGCTAACTAAAACTAGCTAGCTTCCGTTTTGGAAAAATAACTCACTTGAGGCCCCTGGGCTATGGACTTTTTTTTTTTTCATTTTTTGAGGCCCCCCACACGCTAATCGCACAAGTTGCTTGTGTTGTTATTTACATTCCGTTGCACGGTTTAGGCTGAAATTCAGTTTTTGTGGTAAAAAGTGCCTTGTGTCAACTAAACGAAGGGAACTCAGTGCTAGCCTACGTCACAACGTCAGCACACGTTAGCAACGACGCATGGATACAACGTGCATTGCTGTTGCACAGCAAGTACCGTATTGTGCTGTCGTGTAATAGCAGCATTATACATTTAAGCAATTCAAGACTTGCATGTACAGTAAGTAATGTCACAATAAATTATGTATTTAAACTCAAGCTTGTGTGGTGCGTCGCTGTATTCAATGCCACAGCCTAAACTTTGTCAAAAGAAACGTTAATTTCTGGCGCATTCAAACAATCCCCTCAGTGAAGTTTGGCTAGCAACAGCAGCTAGGCTAGCTTGCTCGTAGCACAATTCAGCTTCTCCACGCAGGGCTCTAGACTGAGACCAAAAAGTCGCGTTTGAGGGCATATTTTCAGTTAGCAGATGGTACCGTTTGAATCGCGATTCCATCTGAAAAATACTGCCGGTGACAACGTTGTTAGAATAGCTTGTCTCAAAGGGGGTTCAGCTTGTTTCATATTAAATGGACCCATCTGCAACCGACGCAAGCAAGCACACCCTACAAATTGTACCCTCTCTAGTTTTTGTTACATTTTGTTTAGATAAGGGGGAGGGGGGGCCTCCCCTGCCTCCACATACAACACCAGATGCCACTGTAGAGCAGAGTAATGACATCGCGAATACGGACGTTTATCATCATTATTATTTTGTATTATTATTAAGAGGCCCCTGATTGGTCGAGGCCCCGGGCTTAAGCCCAGGTAAGCCCGTGCATTAAGGCGCCACTGGGCATGCTTCAGACTTAATGGAGACCGCAACCATATCTGCTCATGCAGACTAGTCAACATGTTATGTACAGGTCTGCATCTCAACCAATGCATTCAACCTGACTGTACATGACATTTCTGCGACCGTGTTGTTGTTAATAGCAATTGCACAATAACTTCCATTTATACCATTAATGGATTTACCAAAAGTACAAACCAATTACTGTACTCAAGGATATTATTTGGGATATATATATCCAACTTGCTGAAATGAATCATTGCAATGCAATGATAAACTAGTGACGTGCCAAAATGAAGTAATGCTTGGGAAATAATAACTGCAGCCTCTGATGGAATTGTAACTTGTTTAACTGCATGCTCTTATGGTTCTTCCCTTTGGCACTTATTTGGTTCTCACAATGTATGCTTCATGTTTTGGCTACTCGCAATGTTTGGGGCTATCTTGTTGTTATGATCAGTGACCTATGCACTTTTGTAAAGCTCTCTCTTGGAAGTCGCTTTGGATAAACCTATTTATGAATCACATTTTAGTTGTTTTTCTCACACTTTTTATTACACTTGAAAAGTATGAAGAAATTGGCTGCTGGATTTAATCGGCAGATATCTTGATTTGGGGTTAATTATCAGGCTACACTGCAATGATGGGTAGGTTATAAATCGGATAAAGTTGGATGTTATTACACATCAGAAATCGTCCTCTGCAAGTTGATCTAGGAAAGCGGCTTAAGCAGTAATTAATGAGTGATGAAGGTCATGAATGCAGGCGTGCAGAAGGTGTTTACAACACAGCCCTCCATATTAATGTGTGGGAGTTGATTTAAATAGTAAAGAGAAAGAATGTTATTGGATCTTGTTCCAATTACCGTGAGAGATGTTAGCTTTGATACAACGAAATGAAAGGACAATGTTAAGGTTCTTGATCCAATATTTGCATTTGTTGTATGAATATTTGATCTCAGTGATTAGACATGAAGAGGGAGAAAAGTGAAAATTCAACATCAAAGGCAATGTGTTTTCAATCTACTTCAACCCCTCCCGAGTCATTGCCTATTAAAGATCCTGTAAAGTGGAATTAAAAACGAGTTTCAAGTTCACCACACCACAGAATAATGTGTTATTAACTACCCATCCAAATTCGAATGAAAAAAAAACACAGACAAGTATGTTAAATTAGGCTTTGAAATCGTAAGAAAATCAGCAATCTTCTCTGTTCGAGACTGGGGGGGCGTGTCGCCTGAAGGAGCTGAAGCTCAGCCCCCTCTCTCAAGTAAGCTACCTACGACTCAGATAATGGACGCTACGTCAAGCCGAACAAAACAGTATAGAATTAGAATGCATTTGTTCAATGAGTGAAACATACAGATGCATACAAATGAAATATTCCCCTGAGCTGTAACACAGGAGTAAACATTTACAGCAGAGACAGCAGACAGTGAGCTCTCCAACTACTTCTAGCACATTAGCTACCATTTCACCAAAATACCATCATTCTACACCGAGTAGCCTAATATCAAATTAGCGGTTTGCACTAATTATAGCAGAGATACCTCTGGAAAAGTTATCTAGTATAATTATAACAAGCACACAGATCTGAGTGATGAACTGCTAGCGGCGGTGGATGGTCCAGGTGCGACCGGAGGATGAACAGCCGGGGGGGGGGGGGGGGGGGGCGATGCTCGGTACGGCTTCGCGCTGCAAGAGAAGCCGTGTGTTGGTGAACCCCGTCTGTCTCTGGTCCATGTTAAAACTGTCCGCCGTGAAATGGTCAGTGGCGCAGAGGCGGATGTTGGAGTTTATCCGAAGCTTTCCATGCGCGTGGCTCTTCACAAAATCTATCCACCTATTTTTCCTTTCATTAACAACAGGGAACTTAAATGGCGTTGCAGCGCAGATGGAGTTCTTGCATCCAGGGAAGATGCAGTTGCGGGTGGTGGGAGACATTCTGAAGCTAGCTAGCTAGCTGATGTAAGCTACAATAACAGTACAGCAGGAGGAGCCATTCAGTGATCTGACGTAGATGGGGCGAAATGACGTAGATAGGGCATTTTTTGGCTCCGCCCATTAAAACCTGATCTGAAAACGGAAGAGAAACTGTTCTTCGGTCTAACTCCACATTTCAGTGCGACAAAGTTTTAGTGCTTTGCACATGCTTTCAGGAACTAATTTCACACGTATATAATGTACTTAGAAGCAAAACATGGAATTTACTTGACAGGATCTTTAATAAAACATTGACAGGAGAAAAAAACTTGACTTAAACATCATGGTAGTAAATTAAACCATCTATCTCACATTTTAAATATAATCTCATCTGGAAATAACAGCATAAATAACAGACCACTGGGGAACCCAGCGCTGTATGTTAACTGTATGCACACTGATCTGACATTACCTGAGCATCATTGTAAAGGTTTGGTGCTTCTTTTGAGGAGTCACTGATCCAGACTGCTATTTTGATACCAGTTAATCTTTTAGTCCTAGCTAGAGATGCACCGATACCGGTATCGGGCCTGATACCAGGCTCATGTACTTGTACTCGTAAAATCGGTCTTTGGTATCGGGGTATTTTGATGTTTAACGTTCACATGCATTCTCGCAAAGTAACTTGTGGGGAGTCAGGTGGCTGAGCGGTGAGGGAGTCGGGCTAGTAATCCGAACGTTGCCAGTTCGATTCCCGGTCATGCCAACTGACGTTGTGTGGGCAAGGCACTTCACCCTGCTTGCCTCGGGGGAAAGTCCTTGTACTTACTGTAAGTCGCTCTGGATAAGTGCGGCTGCTAAATGACTAAATGTAAATGTAACTTGTGGCCAAAATGATTCCTACTGTGTTTATTGATTAACTTAATTAATATCAGCATAATACAAGTAATCTTTGTCTCCAGTTTCAGTTTCCTGGGTGTCCCCATATCTGAGGACTTCGCCTAATCCCTCAACACCCTTCCTGAGGACCTCTGCTGGTCCCTCAACACCATCCAACTCAGCCCAGCTACAGTTCCACGTCTGCCATCATTACCTTTCCCTTGTCATTTATCACCATTGTCTCCACAACCTTCAATAAATTAAACATTATACACTTTTGACTGTCTACCAGTGTACTGATTGTAGCCTAACAATTTAGGTTAGTTGGGGTTGGTATGAACAGAAATAATGCTTGATAGTGCTGGTAGTGTTCAATGTTGGTTATGGGGATAATAATCACCTGGTATTTCTGGTTGGATTTCCTCTTCCATGAAGTGGCTGTGAAGCCATGAACGTTTCATCTCTGGCTTGGAACAGTGCAACCACCTGATAGGACTGCTATAAACACCCACAATATAAACATGGGGTACACATCTGTCCCCCCCAACTCAAGCCTGGCAAGTTCCATCAAAGACATAGGTATCAGCACAAGAGCGTGTCTACTTCTACCTGGAAGAAAATTAAATCAAAACATACATAATATCAGCCTGCCTTATGCAACAAAGGTAAATGAATAAAGGAATCTATTAAACGGGTCTGTTTAATAAATAAACTTTATTTTTCACAGGTTTTGTGACAATTATAATCAATATAAATTCATAAGTAAAAACATGGAGGGGGGGAGAAGCAATTGTGTAATTTTCCATTTTAAACTTCAAAACCAGACTTGTTCTTGTTGAACAGAGTCCCTTTACCCTGGAGTTTTTTAAGAGGACACACACAGTCGTCAGTTGGTTAACTGAGCTCACTATTGTCATGGGTAAGACTCAAATATGTGATACTCTTTAGATCCTCTTAATGGCACGCTTGACATGACTGCATAGTCTGGCTATTGCCTGTGTCTCTCACCTCTTCTGGGCTGAAATGTCAATTTTAGGCCTAAAAAGGCTGGGATCACAAGGGAAACATTTATTTCAGATAGAAGGTCCTTGATGACAAAGCTTGTTAAAGAAAAACAGGAAAATGTAAAAATAACACAAAACCAAAAAACATGTCCGACATAAATGAATAGGCATACACATAATCAATCGTGTCTGTTAAAAAATAATCTGTAATCATAGATTAATCATGTTGACAACAACAATGTTGATATTTGCAAATTAAAAATAATTATAATGTAAATGTTCCACGTCTTTCATGGACGTCCAAATGACGTCCAAAACAATTACCCAGTTTAAAGGCAAAATGTTGAACGTCAATATGACGTCCACGTTAGGTCACAGTTGGACGGACCAAATAGTGGACCTAGTTTGGACGTCGAACAGATGTCCAGGATTAGTCATGGACCGACGGACCCAATATAGACATGACCTGCACGTCTATCCTACAAACTCCATTAGCCAACCGCCAACGTGCTTGAAAGTCAAACGAAAATAGAAAATGATAAATAAAATACAATTCTACATTTCATTGAAATGTGATTTATATGATTGCTTATTGACAACACAAAATAGGCATTTAATTGGTATTTGTAATACAAATATATATGAAATTATTCTAAAGATTTTAATGCAAACACTTTTTGCCCAACCTACCTGCAGCAGTTATCTTTTCTTCTGCTGCAAGGCCGGATATGCTACTAACATGTGAACAATATTTCAAAATAAAAGTCTTGACCCAATGATGCAGGATTTAACAACCGCTAGCAAGGACTGTATATACAACTCCGTTACATACACCCCCCTTAAATTCTGCTAAATTGGAGACATACCGGAGAAGTACTAACAGACAAGAAAAGAGAGAAGGAAAGAAAAAGAGAAAAGAATTTGACCAGGATGTCACCAAAAAGTATCACAAGCCGTCGATTAAAACAATCCTCCAACTAAGGAGTACTTAAAGAATGGAATGGCGCCTTACCCCAGACTGAAAGTAGACCCAAGAGATGCCTGTTACACCTCAAATTCTGCTATTCTATATCTGATACTCATCTCTAACTGTTCCTTAGTCAGGTCAGACTGACTAGAATGACATCTGTTACTACAATAAGAATTTCAAAATAAGCTCTTAACTAGAGAAAAAAAAGAGGTCACTGTGGACCCTGAAGTGTCAAGCACCTGCTCATTCATCTCACAAACAAGTCTCTGTGGTGGATTGATAACTCTGCCTCGTCTCGTTCGGGCAACTGTGTTCTCAAAGCCCCGAGGTTGAATGCACACAACAAGCTCATCCGAACCTCTATCTTCATACGGGAGCACTACTTGTTGGGACTCAACATCGGATGGGTCACTGTTCGCAGAAGGAACATCACTGTTCTGCTTCCTCGCTTCACTCATGACGCCACTGGCTGAATCAAACGGCCCTGGCACACAATCAGCTACCTCACGCACTTCAGAGAGACAAGTCTGATGATCCTCCATCTCAAAATGGTCATGTCTAGAGAGCACCCAGTGCGCAGTTCGGTCACCGCTGCCATCCACCTCGGCTGGAGGGTTGACTTCAGGAACCATCTCGTCACTGCCATCCATCTCGACTGGAGGGTTAACGGGGACAACCTCATCACTGTCACTGGTCTGGGTTTCCTGTCCATCGTCAATCGGTAAGAAGTTCACAGGAAGCAGTAGATTTCGATGGATTACTCTCAGTTTGTCTGAGTTGATGTCTTTGATCTCGTAGACATGGATGTCAGGCTTAACAGCTACAACTTCATACAGAGCAGACTCCCATTTGTCAGCTACCTTCCGTTTACCTCTTTCACCTCTGTTTGCAACGAGTACTCTGTCACCAATGGCAAGTGGCGAACCCTTGATCTTCCTGTTGTAAAGCCTGGCGTGGCGAGTCTGCTCTTTCTGACTGTGTTTCTGTGCAATCTGAACCGCCTCACGTAGATCTTTCCTGGCGTGACACAAACTCATTGTGATCCACCACTACGCCATCAGAAAGCACATGTTGGAACAGAATGTCAACCGGGAGACGAGGGACCCTGCCAAACATGAGATAGAACGGTGCAAAGCCTGTTGTCTCGTGCTCCGTGCAATTGTAGCAGAAGGTGAGTAGCTGCGGCATCTGAGGCCATTTGGCTTTGGACTTGGGTGGCAACGTTCTTATCATGGATCCGAGGGTCCTGTTGAATCTTTCAACCACACCATTGCCCATGGGGTGATACGGTGTTGTGTGAGACTTTTCAACACCTGAAAGAGTCAACAGCTCCTTGATCAGCTTGCTCTCAAAATTCGCTCCCTGATCAGAATGAATTCTCTTCGGAAAACCATAGACGAGAAAGAAGTCATTCCAGAGTCTGCGGGCCACTTGCTTGGCAGATTGATTCTTGCATGGGAATGCATGAGCCATTTTGGAAAAATGATCAGTCACCACGAGCACATCCATGGACTTCAAATCACTGACCTCTGCAGACCAAAAGTCGATGCAGACCAGCTCCATCGGCTCTGATGTGCGGATGCTTTCAAGTGGAGCGCAAGCATTTGGCTCTGGTGTCTTCCCGACAACACAGCGATGACAGTTTCTCACATAATCGTCAATGTCTCTTTTCATGCCAACCCAGAAGAATCTCTGTCTCGCCAGAGACAGCGTTCGGCTCTTCCCTTGATGACCAGCTGCATCATGAATCCCATCGAGCGCTTGAGCCTTGAGAGAGTTGGGCACCACAAAGAGAAAAAGTCGCCTGTTTGTGTTCTGGTCTCTTCTCGTCTTGCACAGTAAACCATCGTGAACAACCAGCTTGTCCCAGTACTTTAGCAGCTGACACACACTGGAGGGCTCATCTGCACTTTCATACTTAGATGGCTTTCGTTGTCTCTCGATGTAGTAGAGGACTCGGCCGATGGTGTCATCCTGCCCTTGCTGGTCGACGAGGCTGCTGCGGGGAAAGGGGGAGTTAACCTGCTGCAGTTGAGGAGTAGCTGGACTCGCACCCATGACTTCACTCAAGCCACCAGAGGCATGAGCATCCAGAACAGCTGAAATATCTGGAGCTTCAATTGAACCAGTGTCTGAGGCTTCGTTGGTAGATGTATTGTGTGGATCTTTGCCCAATCTCAGAACCATCTGATGATTGTTGGTGTACTTGAAGGCATGTTGCACTGTGTCATCCACAACACCACTGACATTCCTCAAGAGTGACAGATATGGCTCTGTGACAAGGCGATGGCCTATGCAAGACTGGACGAATGGCTCTCTGCTCAAAGCATCAGCAACAATGTTTCTGGGTCCTGGAACATACTTAATATCAAAGCTGTAGGATGCAAGCTTGGCCACCCACCGCTGCTCACAGGCATCCAGTGTAGCGGGGTTTGCTCGTTTAAGATTAGCAATACTTAATTTATAATAAAGTATGTAGTTCTTGGGGGCACCACCTCTTATTTGTTAAAGGGACAGAGGAAACCTTATTGAATAATATTGAATAATAGCCTTCGTAATAATCAGTCTAATCTTAAGGAATGAATTCGTTCTAAGAGTAGAGCCAATCGTAACATCAGTGAACACGCACGTCAAAATATCTTTACAATGAATTTATTCAAGTAAGGTAAACAGATCTTATGAAAAATTGGATTATGGGTTTGATATGAGAGATTGGTTTCAATGAACAGAATGAAATGGTCTAGCTTAAAGAAAGGCAGAAATTGTACAGTCAGTGATTACATCCTTACAAATCATAAACAGAGCTCACGCCAATGCCATGTCGAGGAGGAAAGAGCGTTAGCCATAGTTACGTTTGATCAGGGGTTGATCAATGATGTTGAGGGCGGTTTGCGCTAAAGGTCCATTTGAAGAATCTGAAGTCACAGCGCGGCTGCGCTGGGTCATGTGACTGAGTCTGCGGGATCTCAGTGAAGTCGCATTTGGAATTGCGTTTTTGGTTCTCCTGTTGAAACGTCCCGATAGTGACGCGTTCACTATGAAGTTGAATCTCAGGAGAAGCTTGGCGATGTCCTTTGGAACGCCAATCCTGATGGCGTTCATGCCATGGTCGGTTTCGCTGGAGTCAGAGATTGATGGTCATCTTAGGGCTTTATACAGTTCGAGGGAGGACCCGTCTGGGGTCAGATGTGGATTGGGGGAAGCTGGGTTCTCAACTCCCCCCTCCTTCCTTCACACCTACCAAAGGTGTGATCTGATCTTTGGCTGGTTCATTCGATGGTTCAAATATTGTTCTGGACATCTTGGTACAGTTACAAAATATAGTTGAATGATTGTTTTATTATGATAGCTTCGTGTAGATACCAAGAATGACGTGGTTATCTTTCAGGAAGAAGGAGTTGTTACTAGAATCAAGATTTCAGTGAACACAACATTAAAACAAAGTAACAAACATAACACAAATATCCCTCTCATAATTCTCCACCTTGTACTCTTGTGGTAAAGGTGAAGTCTCAAGACTTTCCTCAAAAGTTCTGATCAAGGTATGTTCTTTGTTCAAATCGCCGCCGAAACGGATAGCAAATGGTCGCTGGAGACGTGTTGTCTAAATCAGGCCCTTTGAAGCTTGCAAGCTAGCAGGAGGGCTGATTAGGTAGATTGGGGAGGCCCCCCCCCCCATTCTATGGTTCCTTTGCATCGGCGTTTGGTGGGTAATCAGCATACTGAGGGTGTCACAAGGGCTGATTCTGATGTGATTGAATCACTCTTCAGGTGTGGCAAGATGTTGGCTCCGTGTGGTCTTGTGGACCTCACTACATCCCCCCGGATGTCAACTTTCATAGACCGTCGTCGATGAAACTGTTGACATGAAGACAAGAGAAGAAAGACCACAGCAGCGTAACAGCATGTCACCCCCCCTCCCCAGACATTGGCATGGCTATGAGTGATTAAGCTATGACATGACATAGGAAAAAGGTTGAGAGGAAATTATTGAAACAAAAAGAGGCACTTGAAGTGGCTTACAATGGCCGTAGCAATTGAAGCTTTGTGACTAGGGGTCTAGATGAGGGAAAAGTTGTCGGCTTTCCAATCTTTTTAAATCAAACTAGTTTCAATAAACTCATTTAGGTTATGGTTACAATTGACTGCCAAAGACGTATACAAATAACAAATAAAGGTACAAGGTAATTATAGTACATACTTTACACAATTATAGTTACTAAGTAGCTTCTTGAAGTCAACGTAACTAAACCACATTGATGAACTGCATCTAATAATGTAACTTTAGTTTGGCAACCACTGTTATTTTAAAACACAGTTAGCTGTGGGAATAGTCAATGCTCTTTTCGACAAGCTATCGTGGCGGCATAATAGGTTACGGGTAGAAACTGCATTGTTTAGTTGCTTCTAAACAAAAGTCCTTCAGGACTAAGCACTACTGTCTGTTTCCCTGAACTAGACATGTGCACCAACGTATTAGTTGGTTGGTTAATTCACTTAACCAAATAGCTACACTATTAAAATAGAGGCTATAGTAAAGGCTCTTATGCTACTTTCCGTGAAGAGCTGGCCGAGGCAGATTACAACGTAAATGTCGGGGCAGCGGTGTTTCTGAGCACGCGCGTACCTCCGGTCAAACCTAGCCGCTTCCTTTGAGCTAGCTGGTCCCACACACACACTCGTGGTGGCGGTAGGTTACGTGTACAGAACTGCGTTGTTTAGTTGCTTCTAAACAAAAGTCCTTCAGGACTAAGCACTACTGTCTGTTTCCCTGAACTAGACATGTGCACCAACGTATTAGTTGGTTGGTTAATTCACTTAACCAAATAGCTACACTATTAAAATAGAGGCTATAATAAAAGGCTCTTATGCTACTTTCCGTGAAGAGCTGGCCGAGGCAGATTACAACGTAAATGTCGGGGCAGCGGTGTTTCTGAGCACGCGCGTACCTCCGGTCAAACCTAGCCGCTTCCTTTGAGCTAGCTGGTCCCACACACACACTAGCAGCTATTTCACGAAAAACAATTGAATACGCACACAGCCACTGTAGCCCAGGCACAGTAGTATTAAATACATGGTGCTACATACAGTTAAAGCTCGCTCTATTTTAACAGTTCGTTTCACAAAAGTTACGATTGCTCATTTCAATCTATCTTAGCCTCACACGGGGCACCATTATGTAGCGGGGTTTGCTCGTTTAAGATTAGCAATACTTAATTTATAATAAAGTATGTAGTTCTTGGGTTGGGGGCACCACCTCTTATTTGTTAAAGGGACAGAGGAAACCTTATTGAATAATATTGAATAATAGCCTTCGTAATAATCAGTCTAATCTTAAGGAATGAATTCGTTCTAAGAGTAGAGCCAATCGTAACATCAGTGAACACGCACGTCAAAATATCTTTACAATGAATTTATTCAAGTAAGGTAAACAGATCTTATGAAAAATTGGATTATGGGTTTGATATGAGAGATTGGTTTCAATGAACAGAATGAAATGGTCTAGCTTAAAGAAAGGCAGAAATTGTACAGTCAGTGATTACATCCTTACAAATCATAAACAGAGCTCACGCCAATGCCATGTCGAGGAGGAAAGAGCGTTAGCCATAGTTACGTTTGATCAGGGGTTGATCAATGATGTTGAGGGCGGTTTGCGCCAAAGGTCCATTTGAAGAATCTGAAGTCACAGCGCGGCTGCGCTGGGTCATGTGACTGAGTCTGCGGGATCTCAGTGAAGTCGCATTTGGAATTGCGTTTTTGGTTCTCCTGTTGAAACGTCCCGATAGTGACGCGTTCACTATGAAGTTGAATCTCAGGAGAAGCTTGGCGACGTCCTTTGGAACGCCAATCCTGATGGCGTTCATGCCATGGTCGGTTTCGCTGGAGTCAGAGATTGATGGTCATCTTAGGGCTTTATACAGTTCGAGGGAGGACCCGTCTGGGGTCAGATGTGGATTGGGGGAAGCTGGGTTCTCAACTCCCCCCTCCTTCCTTCACACCTACCAAAGGTGTGATCTGATCTTTGGCTGGTTCATTCGATGGTTCAAATATTGTTCTGGACATCTTGGTACAGTTACAAAATATAGTTGAATGATTGTTTTATTATGATAGCTTCGTGTAGATACCAAGAATGACGTGGTTATCTTTCAGGAAGAAGGAGTTGTTACTAGAATCAAGATTTCAGTGAACACAACATTAAAACAAAGTAACAAACATAACACAAATATCCCTCTCATAATTCTCCACCTTGTACTCTTGTGGTAAAGGTGAAGTCTCAAGACTTTCCTCAAAAGTTCTGATCAAGGTATGTTCTTTGTTCAAATCGCCGCCGAAACGGATAGCAAATGGTCGCTGGAGACGTGTTGTCTAAATCAGGCCCTTTGAAGCTTGCAAGCTAGCAGGAGGGCTGATTAGGTAGATTGGGGAGGCCCCCCCCCCCATTCTATGGTTCCTTTGCATCGGCGTTTGGTGGGTAATCAGCATACTGAGGGTGTCACAAGGGCTGATTCTGATGTGATTGAATCACTCTTCAGGTGTGGCAAGATGTTGGCTCCGTGTGGTCTTGTGGACCTCACTACACCAGTCTGGGCTTTGTCAAAATGTATGTCAAAGGGTTGTTGTCAGTCTACGCTGTGAAGTGGCGTCCCTTTAGCCAATGGCTGAACTTTTCACAGACAGCCCACTTCAATGCAAAGAATTCCAGTCTGTGAGCAGGGTAGTTCATCTGTGAACGAGACAGCGTCCTGCTGGCAAAAGCTACTGGTCTCGCTATCTTTTCACCAGGTGGGACTTGAGAAAGAACTGCTCCAACTCCATCAAAAGACGCGTCTACAGCCAGAATGAAAGGTTGGTCGAAGAACGGGTGCGCCAAAGTAACGCTGTGCAACAGACCTGTTTTCAGGGCTTCGAAAGCCTTCTGACATGCAGGTGTCCAGTCAGTAGGAGCGAGTGTCGTGACACTGAGCCTGTTCTTCGACTTCTTCCCATTCCTCCCAGGAGTTTGCTTTCTGGAGGAGCCTGCTGTTAACTGGAAGAGTGGCTTGGCCTTTGCAGAACATCCCTCAATAAAGTGTTGATAATAAAGCACCATACCAAGGAACGACCTGATCTTCTTTGAACACGGTGTCTGCCCGTCAGCCTCCATTAGATCAACCTTCTGTACTTTGCTGATGGCCTCGACCTTGCCTGGATCCGTCCTAATGCCTTCTTCACAGACAATGTGGCCAAGGAACTTGACGGATCGTCTTAAGAAGAAGCATTTCTTCGGGGCCAGCTTTAAGTTGTGACTGGACAGACGGGAGAAGACCATTTCAAGGCGTTGAAGACCCACAGCCTCGGATGGGGCAAACACCATCAGGTCATCCAGGTAACACAGGACACTGCTGAAATTCTCATCTCCAAAGATGGACATCATCATTCTCATGAATGTGCCTGGACTGTTGGAGAGACCCTGGGGAAGTCTGTTGTATTCGTGCAGGCCAAAAGGTGAAGTAAAAGCTGTGTATTTCTTATGCTCTTCCTGCAGAGGTACGTTATAATAGCCTGACGTCAGATCCATGGTAGAGAAGAAGGCGTTTCCGCCCAGCGCGGCCAACACATCAGACTGGTGAGGCAACGGGTAGGCATCTCTGACAGTCCGAGCATTCAACCACCTGAAGTCCGTACAGATACGTAAGTCACCATTCTTCTTCCAGACCAGCACGAGGGGAGACGCATAATCACTGTGCGACTTGCGGATGATTCCTTTCTCCTCCATCTCGTTCAAAGCCAGTCTTAGTTTATCATACTGGCTTGGTGGTATACGCCTGTACGGCAAACGAAAAGGTCTGTCATCAGTCAGGTGAATGCGGTGGGAAAAGCTTTTGGCTTCTCCACAGTCCATTTTGTCCCTTGAGAAGGTAGACTCATATTTCTCGATTATCTGTAGAAGCTTGTCTTTCCAGTGTGCTGACACCTCATAAGACTCCAGGTCGATGTCCGGAAGGTTCAGACTGCACAGGGCTTGCTTCATTTCCTCACTTGATCTGGGTGTTGAAGAAGGGCCGCTGTCAGTGCACTGTACATTTAACTTGATCTGTTCAGGCAATGGCAGATCATCCACCGCAATACAAGGCGACACATCAGCTATTTTTGTGTTTCTTCTCAACACGACTCTGTGGTTGGTTGGATTAATGATTTTCAATGGGATAGAACCATCTCCCCAAAGTGGTGTGATCACTCTACCAACCATTATTTGTCTTGGTCTTGATCTAGACATTGTTGGCTCAATGATGACTGTGCTGCCCACCGACAGGACTGAAGACACGGGTAGCTTTCCCCAAACCAGGTGCTCCGTCTGTGGCTCTAATGTCACACTCCTCTGGAGCTTTACAGTACCTACTCTGTCTGGCACAGACTCACCTCTCCACCTCTCAGTGTTGGAGAAAAGGGACAAGAACTCACAGCATTCATCACTCTGGTTGTGGCTGGGCATGGACATGAGTCTCCAGTAACCACTCGTCTCTCTCAGCAGCGTCAACAGCCTTTTGATGATGTTGGTGCCCAGGATCATCTCCTCAGTCTGACCTGGCACAACTAATGTGGGGACAGTCATTGAACAGCCGTACACAGTGACTGGGAGGTCATAAATTGCCGTTGGAGTAACACGATGGCCTCCACAGCCAACAATCACAATGTCTCGAGCCGACTGCTTAGCCATGCCTGGACTGTATTTCAATAACCTCCGTTCAGCAGACTCACTAAGAGTACATGCCATAGACCCACTATCAAGGAGAGCTTTGAAAGTGAGTCCACTCACAATTGCAGCTGACGTGTAAAATAAACTATCCAACCTTGGAACTGTCTGCAAATTCTGAAAAATAACAGTTTTTTCTGAAGAAATATCGCTACTGTACAATTGACTTAAAGAGTCATAATCTGAAAAAGCTTGAAAGCCAGAGGTGGGAGGTATACTCTCAAGATCTACATGGTCCTCCCCTACACGCAGATCAGTTAGTTTAACGCCTGGCCAGCAGGTGCTGCACTCTTTCCTCTGTGTGGACATCTGTCCCTTGCGTGGTCAGGTGAAAAACACTGGAAACACAGCCTGTTATCTCTACAGTGTTTCAACGCAGAATGAGAGGGGTCTTTGCAGACTAAGCATGGTGAGTCATTAAGGCCTTTAATACGGGGTAAGTCACGCATCCTCCCACTCGTCGGTCTGGACTGGTTATTACTCACAAGAACTTTTTCCAGCATTCCAATTAACCTCTCCATAGCAGAGGGATCTGTGGACGCGAGCTGTGGCGGAGAATGTACGTTACACAGAGGCACTGGACCATTGTTCACCTCCATCCTGTTCACAGCTACGGCCCTCTCCATAACAGCCCCATCTCTCTTTGTCAACACTGTTCTGATAGATGTCTCTGAGTGGTATTCATTCAGGATCTCTTGCACCTCTGAAGCTGACCACTTGTCAATGGTCTTAGAACGAAACGTGAGAGCTAATTCTGAATTTGGGCAGTTCCTTATGAACATGCGTGTGACCTCAACAGACAGACTGTCTTGCTGCTTACCCTGTTCCTTGAGACACTCAGTAGCGACATCAGCAGCACGGTTTAGACGAAGCCAGTAGTCATAGGGATCCTCCTGTGGCTCAGGGAGGGTCGTGTAGAAGTCTTGCAGAGGCAGGGGTGAAAACTGCTTACAACTGAAATGTTTCCTCAAAAGGCTGTATATGGAATCTGGGCTACGTCCGATGTCAACCCCACTAGATTTCACGCCCACTTTCACGACATCCTTGGCCTTGCCCCTTAAATGGATGAGGATCTCTTCACCTTGCTCCTCAGTAGATAGGCCTCCCCTCCTAATGAAAGTACGCGTGATCTCAATCCACTCTTCCAATGTAACAGAATCTGAATTGTCACCTCTAAAAGTAGGGGGATCCCTCAACTTTCTCTGACTCACTACGTGACGCTGAGATGAGGAACTTTCCATAGAGCCATGAACTGGAGTGTGGCTACCACTGTGAACACTAGGAGCAGGCAAAGGTGCTACTGGACTAGGCCTACTCAAGTGTGTGAGAATGCTGTCTGCCAGCTGCTGACCTATGTGTTGTACCATGTCACCCATCTGACCTAGAATGTCTAGAGTATTTACAGGAGTGGAAGTACAGGGGCCCTGGTGGGTGGAAGGACTACCCTGTTGTGGGTGATCAGTGCGTAAATCACCAACTAGCGAACGTGAAGCATGTGCCGCCCTCCCTTCAGCACTACCTACAGATGGACTAAGCTCTGGGAAAGAGATGGGCACCCCTAATAAACCTCTACCCCGACCAACACTAACTGGGGTTTGAAAGCACTGGGCCCCAGTAAACTGTGCGCCAGCCATGGCAATCAAAGCGATAGAAAGAGAAGAGAAAAAAATAGAGAAGTAGAAACTGCCTATATATATATATACAACTACTGTTATATACACTAAAGTTGATACATCAATAACAGTTATTTACATGCTGCGGCGACCATAACCCATACATATGTGTACATTTGTGTATGCAGAAGTATTTGCTCAGCTGATCTCAGGAGCCGTAGGACGAAAACAGATCCAGTTATTGATCAGCGACCAATTTGTAGAAAACGGGATCACGGCACCACTGTAACCTGCGTTGTGTTTTTTCTTCAAGGACTGCAACCCTCAGGATGGACGAAGATGTTTTTTTTTATTTCTGCACAATGGATCATCAAATACAAAGTTGTGGGCATTACTTTGGTCCGCCTGCAGCAGTTATCTTTTCTTCTGCCATATTAATAACTGTGTTCTAATTAATTCCTAATTACTAAAACATACAATCTTCATCCAACATTGTATCACACAGAACAGCACATATCACCCAGTAGACACTCCACTCTTGTGGTGAAAAAAGAGTACTGCATGTAGCATGCACGAAGACGTTACTGGCTAGTTATTCTAAAACGGGAATGCTAGCCACGTCACCAGTACGATAACCATATAATAACAATTTTACCACACAAAATAGAACACTTCAAATCAAAACAACAAATTGATTTTGTTACCTGCACAATGGATCATCAAATACAAAGTTGTGGGCATTACTTTGGTCCGCCTAGACAAAATACATGTGAACATTACAAACTCCATTAGCCAACCGCCAACGTGCTTGAAAGTCAAACGAAAATAGAAAATGATAAATAAAATACAATTCTACATTTCATTGAAATGTGATTTATATGATTGCTTATTGACAACACAAAATAGGCATTTAATTGGTATTTGTAATACAAATATATATTAAATTATTCTAAAGATTTTAATGCGAACACTTTTTGCCCAACCTACCTGCAGCAGTTATCTTTTCTTCTGCAGCAAGGCCGGATGCTACTAACATGTGAACAATATTTCAAAATAAAAGTCTTGACCCAATGATGCAGGATTTAACAACCGCTAGCAAGGACTGTATATACAACTCCGTTACACGAGCATAAAAGAAAACTTAGTGCGGTATTACTGCAGAAGACTAACCGTCATTTAAATAACTCTAACTGATAAAAGTCTGACAAGCGTATCCGGTCTCCTATTGGCTGATCCCACCAGCCTTTCTTACAAGTAATTATGCCCTTTGAAGGTTATTGGACACTCACTGAAATGTGTGCTTTAAGTTTGTGATAAGCACATAAAAATACTTTTTTCATTCGAGTAATAATAAATAAGCTGTCCTACATTCATTAGTCTCACTGTGTTGTGGTTGGAAAACTGCCCATCATCCCCCCAAAAATTCTACATGTATCGGTATCGACGAGTAGCCTAGCTCTGCCCTCCTACGTACTTCCGCTCAATTTTGATTTTGCTTCTGTACTAGGTCTGGCCATTCGGTACGTAAGTCAGATTTTCAGGTTGATTTTCAACCGGCCAATCAGCGAACATAGTCAGTGGCTGAGAACGATGACGTTGATGTCGTGCGCTAGTTTGTGTTGTAGTTCCGTAATGGCGGCGGAGAAAGATGCGAGCGAAGCCATTCGGTCCGTTGTGGCAACGCTGCCGAATATCCAACATCTAAAGCCGGAGCAAGAACAAGTTTTGCTGAGTTTTGTTGGTGGCCATGATGTTGTGGCCCTCCTCCCCACGGGGTTCGGGAACAGTTTGATTTTCCAGCTACGGCAGCTAGCTCTGTTACAGTAGTGGTGAAGGAATTGGCTAAGGCGAACGCTAGCGATTGGTTATGGCAGATCAGAGTGGCTCTGGGCAGATCCAATAGTTTTAAACTTCAACAGAGTACCCGCCTACAAGGAAGTCAACGCTTGTCAATGGAGCGAGGCCAGACTCTCTGTACAAATGAAATGTACGAGAGTCTGGTTAGGACCAGGCTAATCGACGAGTACCAGAAAAGAAATATCGGTACTTGTACTCGGTCCTTAAAAAATTGTATCGGTGCATCCGTAGTCCTAGCCCTTTTCTCTCTAGGAGAGCAGCAAAAGATCCAGCTCTGATTATATAACATGGGAGGATTTCACCAAAATAGGCTACATTGGAAATACAATGGATCTGAGGTGAGGTTCCCGCCACACATTGTTGCGGAGGGATGCCAATTCCAATGGTATAGTACCTCATCTACGTAAGCCATTTTCCAGATTGGTCTGAGAGGAGACTTGTCGAGTATACCTTAGGCAGGGGTGTTGAATGCGGTGGAAGATTTCCTCACTGTTGCACTGCGTGTTATGGACTAGCGTTGAGGTAACTTCCAAAGGTTCAGTACCGGATGGAGGGATAGATAGAAAGAATTGGAAGCGAGAGGAGGAGTCAGATACCCCTCATGATCCCTGGCACAGGTGGAGAGAATGTGAGAAAAGAGAGAACTGAGGCTCAGTCCCCTCTACAGGAGCCCACAGAACAGTACCATGCCAGACCCAGGGTCAGATTCAGCTCAGTCCAAGGTGTATTTATTTATGATGATAATCTTGGTTCACAGCCAATCTTCTCCCCGAAGGAGGAGTTACTCAGAACAGCACAGTTCCATCCAAAATAATGGTCTAACCATGATCTTACTTTGATATGGACGCCATGGAAGCCCATGGAAGGAAAATAAATGTATCTAAAAAACTTTATTGTGTGATCAGATGTGATCAGATTAATCTGTTGCCAGATTGTTGGCCATTAGAAGTTCCAGTGGCAACTCTGGTAATGTTTGAATGGTTTCATGATACTTCCACAAAAACGTTTGTGTCGTATAATATAGTCAAATCTGAAACGAAGTCAGTATACTTAATGCACTTGTCTACCTAGGCTGTAGATCAGTACATCTGCAGGAAATGTGCCTTGCTGTCCAAAGAGGTGGACATTTTCCATTCCATAAAAAAAGTTACAGTTCTGGATCTCTGTTCTCCTACCGACCCAGCTGTCAGCGCAACAACGAAGCACCCATTAGTGAGTAGTCATTTTTAAGCCTTTTTAACACAGGGCCTCCGTGTTCAAAAATTATGAATTAGAATTTAAAAACAGCAGGTGTTCTTAGGAAATGGAATTTGTCCTTAGTCGAGACAAGTCTTATAGATCTCTCTTGAGACCAAGCTGTCTGTCTGTGTGGGACTCGTTGAGGGAAGCCTGTAAGGCTGAGGTGGTGGTTACCATGGCAACCGGCCCTATATATCTAATCTCCACACCTCTAAGATTGTTAGACTGTGCCACAACGATACTTTAGACATCCCTTTGACCAAAAGGTAAGTATCTATGGCCAATGTGAGGGGCACTGGAGGAAAGGTAAAAGTGCAACAAAAGAGGAGTTGAGAGGAGAAAGAGGAGAAGAAATAGTAAGGAGAGAGAAATAGAATATAAAAGAAAGTGAGAGAAAGGTGTCTCTCCTCCTTTTTCCATCTTCGACCTGAAATCTGACTAATTTGCAGCCTCACACCTCAGTGGCCAGGGTCCCCCAGTCTGTGACTCATTCTCATTGTCTCTTCCCCCCTATATCTCTCTCCCTCTCTCCTTCCTACTCTCTCCTCTGTCTCTCTCTCCCTCCCTCCCTCTCTCACTCTCTCTCTAAGTCTGACTCCACCACTCTCCAGTTCCTACTCTTCTCTTCTTGTCTTGTGGGTTCTACAGAGTCACCATAAAATACATAAGTGGACTTGTAGTGTAGAGTAAACCCACAGCATTCATATTGCTGAAGGTGGAGGTTTGAAATGAGATGCTTAATTGGTTCCTTAATCTGGATGTGCTGTCTTTCTTTCCTTTACGCACTTGCCTCCTCTTTCCTTTTGAATATTATTGATTTAATTACACAAAAAATACTTAAATATTTGAGACTTTATTACATCTGCTTTGTGGGATTTTTCCCCTTTCCCAATGTTAGAAAAGCTCTATATATGTGTGCAGCCTGTTTGTCTCTTAGCGTCTCCCCAACTCTATTTTAATGAATCAAGCCCAAAGCTGTTTGCACTGATTCATTCCCAGTTTGTCTTCTGAAGGTCAGCACAAACTCCATAGCAGATGTTAAAGACACATTTACGGTTGGGATGCAAGAAAATGGAATGTTCCCACACAGTACTTTAAAGGAACACGCAAATACACACGCATTCGTAAATGCCCTCTGTTGTCAATCCCTGTCACATCCATAGATCTTTAATCAGACACAGTTTTAAAAACATTCAATTTTCACTGTGTCCTTCATTTTAGATCTATATTTGTATGTAAGCTTTATGAAATAGCTGACATGACACGATTGACATTGTGCTTTCTAACCACCTTATGTTACCTTAAATGAGAGAGTGTCAGTCAAGGCATTGTAATGGTCTCTTCAATTCTTAGATAAATCACTTCATATTGTGTCGCTACCCACTACTATGGATCATTTGGCTTTTTTTCATCTCTACTTAATTTTTTTAGCAGAATACATCGTTTCCCAATTGTTGGAAGCAGAAGGAAGGTGAACATCAAGTAAGACAATCTTTTTACCAAACAATTATCGACCAATGGTCCAATTACTACTGACCTTGCACTAATATTGATACATGTGCATTTGATGTCTGAACATTAGTGTCACTGTACAAGGTAAACATTATTCTAAATGGTATTTATCAACATTGACACTATTTGTTTATAAATCCGTTGGAAAATAGATACTCCTTTGCAATAGGAATTCAATATGCCTTGATAGGTGACTGTTTAAATAGCCTATCTGAAGAGCGCGTGTCAAGATTGTAACCATGTACAATATTACTTTACAAAAGCAGCAGTTTTATCCAGAGTGTCAATCATAGGGGTCAGCATTTACTTATGCAGGGGTGGTAATTGCTGGCTTTTGTCGGCCAAGGAGCACTGCAATCTGAGCAGGTGAGTTGGCAGCTTTGCCATAGTGGTGGTGTTCTGAATGCCAAATAAGGTTTTCTGTTGTCCATAGAATAACCACTTGGAGCATGGCAGGTAACACTAGACAAATTCAAAGATAGTGTGTGTGTGTACATGTGCATGTCTGTTTTTATGTGTATTGGATAGAAAGAGAGTATGGAAGAGGGCCTTAGAAAATCAACAGCCAGTCCATTCCCCTGAGATGCTAGACAGGCCGTGGTTGGCTGAGCCTGCGTCGTGTGAAAGGGGCCAATAACAGGCTGAGTAATGGGATTGTGCCACTGCAGATTGTGTGTGAACAGGTCCTTGGGTGTTCTCGCTCGTCAGGTTGGCCTGGACTGAATAGGACCAAACGTACAAAAGCCCCCCACTCCTGTTTTGTTAAAAAAAAAAAATTCTCGCAAATTTGTGACTTTATAAACTCAGAGGTAAAAATTCACATGCCAAAGTTTTATTGAGCAATAAAATTTCACATTACAAGTTGTAAATTACAAAATGGACACCTGGTTAAAAACGGTCACAGTTTTTAGGTCACAGGGACAGTAGGAGTGAGACATCGGCATCTTTAGCAATTAAAAATTTGAAGTTTAACCAGAGTAAGGTGTTGGGGAGTGCTTGACAGGTGTCAAACACTAGAAAGGGATGCGTGCTGCAAAAAGTTTGGGAACCACTGATCTAGATCTTTCTTTTACCAAAATGATCAGATTTCTTACATTTTACCAAAAAATAAGTGCTTCAACAGCTGGAAATAATTAATAATTTATCGGCTTTAATTTATCGACCAAATTTTCTTATCGGACCGACAACAATAACACTAAAAATGAACATTTATCGGCTAATACCGATATGGCCGCCGATATATCGTGCATCCCTAATTTGGTTTGAGCAGGAGAGGCAGTCTATTTGACAGAGATGTACCTGAAAGGGTAGCAGTCAAGTCTCAGAGACCTTGACAGGCCTGGCAGTCCTGGGGCTCCATCCTGAAGCCAACAGGAGCCTTGGGCTCGCCTCACTCGGCTTGCTCCCGTGTGACCAGAACATGGCTATGTCTGGCTGTGCCTCTTTCTGTCCCTCCCCCCACCTCTTTATCTCTCTCTTTCACTTTCTTAATCATCTTCTCTTTTGCACAAGTGGAATTCGTGTCATTCGTTCATTTCACTGCAAACACGTATCATATTCTCATGTAGGTTAGTGCATGACATGTGCACCAGCAGATACTATTTTAAAAGAAATTCCTGCATTAAAATAATGTATCATGACAGTTTGTATGATTTGGTCATTTATTATCACACTAGCATTTAATTATCACGGCAAACAATTACACTGCACTAAACTGTAAGTGTAAATGTAAAGTGAAAATAACAAAACCAGTCAGTATGATGACTTGAGCGAATATCATTCACGTCTTACAGCGGCCACGCGAAAGGGAATGAGGAAACTGTTTCCTCTACTAAAAAATACAATGCCACATGATAATAAAAGGATCCAAAGACTCGTAGAAAGACCGAGTCGGGAAATGAACGAATCGTTTGTTTCCTCTAGCTACCAGTACATAGCCTATGCAGGTCACGTGAAAAATGATCCAAAGACTCGTAGAAAGACCGAGTCGGGAAATGAACGAATCGTTCGTTTCCTCTAGCTACCACAACAGAGCCTATGCAGGTCACGTGAAAAATGATCCAAAGACTCGTAGAAAGACCGAGTCGGGAAATGAACAAATCGTTCCCTCTAGCGTTTCCTCTAGCTACAACAACAGAGCCTATGCAGGTCACGTGAAAAATGATCCAAAGACTCATACCCGAAGACCGAGTCGGGAAATGAACGAATCATTTCTGTTTATTTGGACGAGCCTATGCAACAGTCCCGATGCGCGGCCACGAGAAAATGAACGAATCACTCTTTGCGAGGACTCGTTACTCCCGAGTCCTTGTAAGGATTCGTTCAAAATGAACGAATGTTAAATACCACAATGGCGGCATCCATGGATTGAGACGGTACTTAATCATTTGTTATTAGTCATGTGCCTCCCCAAGTAAAGTCATAACATAACGATACATTCACTAATCAGTAACTAATTATTCTCTAAAACAAATACTTACTGTTGTTTCAGAGAGACAACATTGAAATAAACTCTATTATGAGTTGGAATCCTGCATTACAATCAAAACTAGAGAGGGTACAATTTCTGGGGAAATTGTAGGGTGTGCTTGCTTGCGTCGGTTGCACAGGGTCTGTTTATTAATTAAATGCATACTTATTATTTATAAAGATTACATAGATTTAAAAGCATTTTTTTTTGCTGCTCATTTACAACTCAAAATAAGAGTGAAGTGTAGAATGAAATAGATGTCTTCCCATTTCCCCTGCAAGAGGCAGCCTCATAGTTGAATCAAAACGAATAAATTTGGCAGACCGGTGTAAAAATGTACCTAATCTCTATGACTTAAACGTCCTTTTAAGTTTTTCCCTTCTCGTGATATTTTCAGGCATTTAGCCTACTCATATTGCATTCATTCATTAATAAAGGACCCCCTTTGAAGATTATTCTACGACGTTACCGGCAGACCGAGGTGAAATCAGTTTCATATTCGAGATTCAACAGACATTCATATTCGTACCTCCGTTCAGGCTCCGCGTCATATTTAGGGACCGGGGTAAAAGAGTAGACAGTCAGAATGTTTCTTCAATATCTTTGTAAAAAATGAACATAGAAAATTAAAACTTGTTGCACATTCTTCTACTACTAGCTGACCAAGTTGTCCAAGCTTTGGTTTGGTGATAAAGTTGATTATTGATTAACCTATAGCCGATAAATCAACAAAAACACCAATATTTCAGTATTTCCTCAATAACTTTGTCAAAAATGAACATAGAAACTTCAGACCTGTTTCACATTCTTCTACTCCTAGCTGACCAAGTTGTCCAAGCTTTGGTTTGGTGATAAAGTTGATTATTGATTAACCTATAGCCGATAAATCAATAAAAACACCAATATTTCAGTATTTCCTCAATAACTTTGTCAAAAATGAACATAGAAACTTCAGACCTGTTTCACATTCTTCTACTCCTAGCTGACCAAGTTGTCCAAGCTTTGGTTTGGTGATAAAGTTGATTATTGATTAACCTATAGCCGATAAATCAATAAAAACACCAATATTTCAGTATTTCCTCAATAACTTTGTCAAAAATGAACATAGAAACTTCAGACCTGTTTCACATTCTTCTACTCCTAGCTAACCAAGTTGTCCAAGCTTTGGTTTGGTGATAAAGTTGATTATTGATTAACCCATAGCCAATAAATCAACAAAACAATAATATTTCAGTATTTCCTCAATATCTTTGTAAAAAATGAACATAGAAAATTAAAACTTGTTGCACATTCTTCTACTACTAGCTGACCAAGTTGTCCAAGCTTTGGTTTGGTGATAAAGTTGATTATTGATTAACCTATAGCCGATAAATCAACAAAAACACCAATATTTCAGTATTTCCTCAATAACTTTGTCAAAAATGAACATAGAAACTTCAGACCAGTTTCACATTCTTCTACTCCTAGCTGACCAAGTTGTCCAAGCTTTGGTTTGGTGATAAAGTTGATTATTGATTAACCTATAGCCGATAAATCAATAAAAACACCAATATTTCAGTATTTCCTCAATAACTTTGTCAAAAATGAACATAGAAACTTCAGACCTGTTTCACATTCTTCTACTCCTAGCTGACCAAGTTGTCCAAGCTTTGGTTTGGTGATAAAGTTGATTATTGATTAACCTATAGCCGATAAATCAATAAAAACACCAATATTTCAGTATTTCCTCAATAACTTTGTCAAAAATGAACATAGAAACTTCAGACCTGTTTCACATTCTTCTACTCCTAGCTGACCAAGTTGTCCAAGCTTTGGTTTGGTGATAAAGTTGATTATTGATTAACCCATAGCCAATAAATCAACAAAACAATAATATTTCAGTATTTCCTCAATATCTTTGTCAAAAATGAACATATAAACTTCAGACCAGTTTCACATTATTCTACTCCTAGCTGACCAAGTTTTCCAAGCTTTGGTTTGGTGATAAAGTTGATTATTGATTAACCTATAGCCGATAAATCAATAAAAACACCAATATTTCAGTATTTCCTCAATATCTTTGTCAAAAATGAACATATAAACTTCAGACCAGTTTCACATTATTCTACTCCTAGCTGACCAAGTTGTCCAAGCTTTGGTTTGGTGATAAAGTTGATTATTGATTAACCTATAGCCGATAAATCAATAAAAACACCAATATTTCAGTATTTCCTCAATAACTTTGTCAAAAATGAACATAGAAACTTCAGACCTGTTTAACATTCTTCTACTCCTAGCTGACCAAGTTGTCCAAGATTTGGTTTCTGTTAAGTTTCTGTGATCATTGTTGACAAAGATATTGATGAAATATTGGAAAATGTGTTTTTCTTGATTTATTGGCTATAGGTTATTCAATAATCAACTTTATCACCAAACCAAAGCTTGGACAACTTGGTCAGCTAGGAGTAGAATAATGTGAAACAGGTCTGAAGTTTCTATGTTCATTTTTGACAAAGTTATTGAGGAAATACTGAAATATTGGTGTTTTTATTGATTTATCGGCTATGGAGTAATCAATAATCAACTCTATCACCAAACCAAATCTTGGACAACTTGGTCAGCTAGGTTGATTATTGATTACTCCATAGCCGATAAATCAATTTCAGTGCTTTGAAGTGCCTTGCCCAAGGACACAACGTCATTTTGCACGGCTGGGAATCGAACTGACAACCTTCAGATTACTAGCTCGACTCCCTCACCGCTCAGCCATCTGACTCCCTGAACCACACACCACAGAACAATGTGTTATTAACTACCCATCCAAATTCGAATGAAAAAATAACACCGACAAGTATGTTAAATTAGGCTTTGAAATTGTGAAAAAATCAGCAGTCTTCTCTGCTTGAGACTGGGGGGGCGTGTCGCCTGAAGGAGCTGAAGCTCCGCCCCTCGCTGCCTAGTGCCTACTTCCGACCCAGATAATGGACGCTATGTCAAGCCAAACAAAACCGTATAGAATTAGAATTTATTTGTTCAATGAGTGAAACATACAGATGCATATAAATGAAATGGTCCCCTGAGCTGTAACAGTAAAAATGGACACCAGAGACAGCAGACAGTGAGCTCTCCAACTAGGCTACTTCTAACACATTAGCTACCATTTCACCAAAATACCATCATTCTACACCGAGTAGCCTAATATCAATTTAGCGGTTTGCACTAACTCATAGCAGAGATACCTCTGGAAAAGTGATCTAGTATAATTATAACAAGCACACAGAACTGAGTGATGAACCGCCGGCGGAGGTGGATGGTCCAGGTGCGACCGGAGGATGAACGGCCGGAGGGGCGATGCTCGGTACGGCTCTGCACTGCAAGAGAAGCCGTGTGTTGGTGAACCCCGTCTGTCTCTGGTCCATGTTAAAACTGTCCGCCGTGAAATGGTCAGTGCAGAGGCGGCTGTTGGAGTTTATCCGAAGCTTTCCATGAGTGTGGCTCTTCACAAAATCTATCCACCTATTTTTCCTTTCATTATCAATAGGGAACTTAAATGGCGTTGTAGCGCAGCTGGAGTTCTTGCATCCAGGGAAGATGCAGTTGCGGGTGGTGGGAGACATCCTGAAGCTAGCTAGCTAGCTGATGTAGGCTACAATAACAGTACAGCAGGAGGAGCCATTCAGTGATCTGACGTAGATAGGGCGAAATGACGTAGATAGGGCATTTTTTGGCTCCGCCCATTAAAACCTGATCTGAAAACGGAAGAGAAACTGTTCTTCGGTCTAACTCCACATTTCAGTGCGACAAAGTTTTAGCGCTTTGCACATGCTTTCAGGAACTCATTTCACACGTATATAATGTACTTAGAAGCAAAACATGGAATTTACTTTACAGGATCTTTAAGCACTAAAGTGCTTAACTGTAAACATACCAATCAGGTGTAAGCACTTTAAAAAGGCAACAGGCAATGTTGCAGGAAGAGGGAGAATGAGGATGAGAGGAGGAGCCCATGGAGGATGAGTGGTAGGGAGAGGTAGACCTGGAGGCCTTGGAAGAATAGGGTCAAATTTACACTATCTAATGAAATTCAAGCAACATTGGTTGACCATATTGTGAACCATGGGGCAACATTGAGAGAGGCTGGACAGAGAATTCAGCCCAACCTCAGCAGATATACTGTTACAACAGTAATTTGGACATTTCGACAAGAGCAAAGGTGAAAACTACTTTTCTCTACTGTCTCCAGTACAGTACAGTCAAATGTAGCCTACTATATGCACTACATCAGTAATTTTTTTGTACCCATTCACTGCAGTCCATGATTGAAACGATGTACTGTAATTCATTTGCTGTATGCTTTCTTTCGTCTCCACAAATGTATTTGCTGTGTTTACAGTATGTAGCCTGCTACAGTATTTGATTTGAAATATGTTCTGATCTTCTTCACAAAATGCAACCTTTACGTAGACAATGTGGAGAGTACAGTACATATTTTCATCAGTGTGCAGTACTAGTCTTGTTTGTTGTGTTTGGTCAATATATTCACACACTTTACGTATGTACTCTACTGTAACAATATCTCTGACAAAATCAAGCAGGTTATATAATTAGAAAAGAATAGTTACTGTAAAAGTGTTTTAAATTGTGCACAACAGTGTGTCACAGGTTCAAACAGTCAAATTTGATGAACCATGTGTGTGGCATACAGTGACAGAATTGTTTTTTTTTATAAATGATTATATAGTTTTGAACGAAGTGTTTCATTTTGCAAAAGATTGGAAGTGTTCTGCTACTTGTGTGTCTGGTTATGTGAATCGTGTGTTGTGTTTTGACAAAGTGAGCCCTGTTTTCAAAATTGTGCTTAAGCAATCGGAAAAAACTGTAAGTCCAGCTTTTTTGAGCTGCCTTTATGGAACAGGACTCAGATATTTGACACTAGGAGGAGGTATTTTGAACATAATGCCAGAAATGTGTTCTATGTTGTCTATTTAATCTGTTTTATGTCCCCCATAATTTTACTTGAAGGAGAAATGGGTCCGGGTTCTTAAGGGTTAAATAAAATGAGTGAAAATAAAATGGATAAATATGACTCAAACATTGGTTCCATCCAATAATCTGGTTAACTGCAATGCAAACTGTTTGACATTTTATCCCAATACTGAGGCCTCCCCAGTTGACCAAGCCAGGGAAAGCCATGAATCCAGCTGCATTGTGTGTAATGTTGATGTTCTCCACATTTCACTCCATCAATTGGGCTGAAGCTGTGTAGTCCAGGCCAGTATTGGAGGTTTCAAGGGAGTGGATATCAATCCTCAAGTCTGTTGTTCTTTACCTTCTCCACATATCCTTATTCGTAAACAGAGTGAATGCCACACGTCATATCACTGAGCACATTTCATGAGTGCTTGATTCCACCGGTGAACCTGAAGCAGAGCATTACTTTATCAGGCATGTAGCACTATTAACAACAATATACTATAACTCCAGAAACCCCTCAAAAGACAGTATTTGTATTATATTTCACTCCATTGTATGCTACAGTATTAAAGTGTGATTTAAAAGTCAGCCTCAGGGAACTACACTGAGATAAGTGATTTAACTTTGCTTTTAATGAACAGCTGATTGATCCAGCAATAACATTGAGTAGTCTACAAATGGTCCAAGTGTCTTGATTCTAATAAATTATCTATATCATCCTCCAAACAATATCCCTTAATCCTCAATCCTATTCTAAGGATTCCGGTTTGGATTTTTGCAAGGGAGCCACTTTGCAGCTTCTGCCATTGCATTTAGGATCCACTGTTTCCATGGTAATATCCATGGGGGGTATGTTGTAGAAAAAACATCACACTGCTGTAATTATGACAATGGAGAAATGATCATGGTTTATAAGATTGATATAGAACCACTTAATCACCTTTTTTACTTGTATACGCTATATTATTGAAGACCAGATGCAAAGCTGTTGATGGATTACAATTGCCACTAAAACATGGCCAAATGTGGAAGTCCAGATACATGGGGTTTGAGTGCCAGAGAGAAAAGAATGTGTGTAGGCCTCTCCCATGAAGGACTACATAGCCCAGATATTGAGAACTACAACCGCCTGATATCAGGGGACAGATTTATGTCCTTAGACTCAGTGTCCCTGTGCAGCTGGGCGGCAAGGCCCCACGTGGGCCTTGGAAAGAGAAAGTAGGGGGAAAGTATGAGCAATGTAAATTTTGTGACCATTGACCAACCAGGCGTGAAATGCATACATGCATCTGTGACCAGAGATAATGTACCAATGACAAAAGATCTCAAAATAATGGAAAGCAGATATATAGACAAATGTCCGGAGAAAAAGGCAGTCAGACTCCGGGGTCTACTCACGTTTGTTGGAATCGTTCCTCTGTGTTGGATTCTAATAAACACTTTGCATCATACTTTGCTGCCTTTTCCGTGCTGTTTTAAAAACTTGGATATTGGATGAAAACTTGGATATTGGATACAAATTTGGATTATTGTACTTCGACAATTGGCGAGCTAGCATCCAGGAGAATCAGAGGATCCCAGTCCCTGTGCGGAGAAGCCCTCGGACAAACGCCCCGGCCACCAAATTTAAAAGGTAAGCAGATTTTTAATATCTGCTCAATTATGTGCGTGTCCGAGGTGTGAATCCGCCCAGGCAAAACTGATCCCTTTTTCCAAAAGAACCTATTTTCTTCAGATAAGATTAATACATTCATAGAGCACGGAGGTCAAAGTACGATGCAAACTTTTTTCTGTCTATATGTACTCTGTGTGTCCTGCCTGTTAAGAAACCATGGTGCGGAAAGATTGAATGATTAATATGTCACGTACAGCTATAACTTGCTGGTTGCTTGCTTGCTTAACATTCGCTATCATCTTAATCTGGATCGCCATAGCAGCAAAACACCGAAATTAGGTTAAAAACACAGGCTAATTAATCTTTGCTGTGCGCTTGATCTGGAAAGTCTGCCAAGCAAATGCTGAAGAGCATAGTTTGGGAAAGCACCGACGGCTCAGACAGGACACCCATGGTCATCCGAGCGTAGAAAAAGTAGTTTAGCAATCTATAGTATATTAAAAGTGTGAAATAAATAGTTGTAAACAGCCTGCAGCTGAATTCCCCTGCGAGGCAGGGAAGGAGGACGAGGTCCTCAGAGCAAGTGACGCTCTAGCCGGCAAAAGGAATTCCCCTGCGAGGCAGGGAAGGAGGACGAGGTCCTCAGAGCAAGGGACGCTCTAGCCGGCAGATTCTCTTGAGAAGAGAATGCGCGCATCGCTGGGAGCGATAAAAAAGGCCAGAATTCTTACATATAAATACGCTTAAATTAGTAGATATTAGACTAAAGTCATATAAAGACTGTATATCACTGTAAATAGAGAAACGAGCTCAGATCCAGTTTACACAAGTTGTAGGCTAATTTGGTCGCGGTGATCCAACCCAGCCCGCCTGGAACTCCCGCGGGAGACAGACGGACACAATCCGCTCCTCGATTAAGTGTCTTAAAATTGAAAGGAATAAGACTCATATAATTGGTTTAAAAAAGAATTGGCTAACATTCCCCCGATGGTCCCTTAAGGATTTAGTACTAGTGTGGCATTATTCAAACCGTTGACTAACTGCAAACCAAAAGCTTGTGTAAAATGTATTTTTACTGACAGTGCAGAAAAGTGTAAAAATGCACTTATTTTCACACAAAGTGTTTCCAGGTTGCTTAACATAAGAATGTTTTGACTACAAAACGGAAAAAATAGGCTGACAAATTACGTTTAAATAACACCCCCGACCCGCAAAATATTAGTTTTAATCACAAGCCGCCCCGTAAATAGAAATAGTTTCCCTTAAAAACCTGAGAAATTATGTTTTAGAGCGAAAACACCTGTAAAACTAGCTCTGTAAAACCTGTAAAACTAACTCTCTCTCACGCACACACACTCTCTCTCTCTTTCATACACATACTCTCTCTCTCTCACACACACACTCTCTCTCTCACACACACACACACACACATCACTCCACACACATGTTCACACTCCCACACCTCCACCCGTACACACAAACTTCTCTACACACACATGCACACCCACACACACACACCCGTGCACACACACACCCCGACGACCCCCCTCACACAACACACATATTTTCTCCCTCCTCCTCCCTTACACATACGCACACTGCAAAGACCCCCAACACTAAGTCGCACCACACACTCACTACATCACACCTCCTCACACACACACACACACACACACAACACACATATATTCCACGTCCTCCCTATCACATACACACATAACTACCTCAAACCAATCCCACCTCACACATTCACGAACACGAAACACAATTCAACAAACACAAACACGCACACTCCCACTCTGTGACTATCTACCATTCGTCTTCACCGAGTTGTGGCAGATTTATTGGTCTACAACAGACAAAGAAAAACAAGAGCCTTTTAAAAACAAGCAAAGAGGAGAAGCGCCGTAAACTGTGTTTGCATTTGCAGACAAGACATAAATCTAAGACTCGAGAAGATCCGTTTGAAGTCGGTGTGACACTCTAACAAATTGACATACTAGATAATAGTGATTCAATTCCACGCACACCTATTCTATCATTGATTGAAACAAACACACACCCATATTTATGAATTGATTTATAAACTAACACAGACACTCAGCTGAAAAACTCAAAGCTTGGCAGATCACCAAATCATTGATACAGCCCCAAAAGAAGGTTTCTTCCCTGGCGTGTCTTGGCAACAAGCATTATATCATTGGTTTGACTCTACAGTCTAGCCCAGAGTTTGGAACAGACTGCAGTAGCCTAGATTCTGGTGACTTCCGTTTAAAATTGCCCGTAAGGCAGACCATAGCAGTGCAGGAAAGGCCAGCCACACATCCATCCCTCAGTATTACCGTTGTTCCCAGTAGGTTAAGCAAGGATTATAAAACCTAACCTCCAAGAAATGATAGTATTACCGTTGTTCCCAGTAGGTTAAGCAAGGATTATAAAACCTAACCTCCAAGAAATGATAGCACAAGCTGGTGTAGGACCCCAACCGAGCTTCAGAAAACTAACTAAGACAACTAATAAGCTATTTGGTATGAAGTAAGAAAATTAGGGAAACGGACAGAGTTTCCCAGGTCCTTGGTCAGCAGAACACAATACATTTATACGGGGATCATTCACGGGAAAAACAGTGGGAAAGCTTTGGATAGCAAGGTGACGGCTCCAGTGGAGGTAATACAAATAAAAAATTTAAACGCCACCCAGACGACAAAAAGTTAATTCAACAGTTCATAAAGAAATGCAATTCAATTTGGCCGAAAGGAGGATCCATTGATTTAGCGTGCTGTGAGGAGGTGGAGGTCAACATAAATCCCCATAAATTTAAAAACCAGAGCAATAAGAGATTAAGACAGAGAAAAATAACCAATCCTACAGAGACAGGAATGAAAGAAGTATAGGGACAGAGCCCCCACCAGTATGACCATTGGAGTCACCCCCATATTTAGACAGTAAATGCTAGCTCACGTATCCTTAGTATAGTTTAGACCTAGGTAGGCTCTCCTGCCAAAGCAAATTCCTTGTCTGTACAAACTTTCATGGGCTTAAAAACCTATTCTGATTCTGATTCTAAAGAAACTAACGCAGCACCTCCAATGCAACAATCAACAGATCGCTCATTAGGGGAACGCCCCAAACAAAAAAGCAGAGAGCGATCGCTGGAAGAGTGGGACAACATCAATCAAAAATGCCAAGACTGGGAGGAGTCATTGCAAAGGATGCAGTATGAAATAAACAACCTGATGACAAAATTACAAAACCGCTGTGACAAGATGTCCACACCCAGACCAACATCTGAAGTCAGACCAAACGAGGACCCCCACAGCGCATGGCAACAGCTCAGCAGCAGAGGGGCCGTGCACTTAAGTCATACAACAGCAGCACTGGGTGAGAGATGGAGGAAGACTGGGGAGTAAAGCAGGTGGAGAAATGAGACTGGGAGTGCCTGGAACGCAAACAACACCACACAGAGACTGTTTATGCTGGTTAAGGCAATGCTTCAAGATGTACAAAAGTGTCTAGACGGTGTGGTAGGCCTGATGAGAATGGACTGGCCATTGCTCTCAGGACGCATAGTCGGAGGCCCAGGATCCCGAGAACCCGACACCCCAGGCCCCAGTGATGTTCCAGCCACCACCCCAACCTCCTGCTCCACATGGACCCATGCAGGCAACACCAGTCAACCCCCCAGATACCACCCTGCCACCAATCCAAGTGCATGGTGGCCCCCCAGATGACAACTATCAATCCTGGAAGGGAAGAGGTGGACCCACACAACGTAGGGGGAAACCCCGTGGAGGAGGAGGACGAGGCCCACCCTCGTCAAGGGATGGACAAATACAGCCCAACCCCAACCCAACTGACAATCAGCAAGGATGGGAGTGCTGGGGTTGTGGACAACACGGACATCTCCAGAGAGAATGTCCACAGAACCCATATGCGACGCCAGCTGAAGGCTGGCAATAGAGGAGCCCAGAAAAGCCTGAGGGGGAAACAATGTCACCCGTAATCTCGTTACAACCACGAGACGAACCCACCATATCTGTTACAGTGCATGGCCGAGAACTTGCCTTCATGGTGGACACGGGAGCGACATATTCATGCATTGGCAAAAATGGCTTCAACCTCCCCCTCTCAAGTTCATCCATCCGAACTATTGGCTTTTCTGGGAAACCTCAAGTAACACCATTAACGGAGCCATTCACAATACAAATCGAAGGAAAAACCATTGGGGCACCGCTACTGTATTCAGCACACACTCCAATCAATCTGCTGGGAAGAGACATTCTTTGTATGTTACAAGCCCATATCGAATGTACCCAACATGGCTTGCGGGTGGAGTTCCAAGAAAGCCCCACAGCAAACCAGATAATGCCAGTAATGGTAGAAAGTATGCTACAGAATGCCCTAAATCCCCAAACCAATGCAACAGCAGAAGACAATCATCACCAGACGCCACCGCTGGCGTACTGGATACAATTGGACCCACACGAATCTTCACTAATCCAATTATGGGGAGAATGGGAGGTGTGAGTCCAAGCGTTCGTAGGGACACCTAAATCGCAACAAATGCCGCTTCACTGTACTCTTCTGTACGACGAACATCAAAGCCAAATGGACTATGCAGACTGTTGGATAGAATTGAATAAAAATAAAATAAAAAAAGTACTCTATCATCAACCAGGATATCTGTGTAGGCCCCGAAGGAGCTGCCACAGCTATAACACTCTCACCAAAATTACAAGAATGGTACCAAGTACAGGATTCTACTCCTACGTTACATTAATGACAACTGAAGGCCATAGATCTCGTGAATTAGGACCAATAATAAAAGTAGCTTTAGAGGTATTAGAATGGAGGCCCACAAATAATACACACATCCCTTGACGCACGTTATTCTAGAACTTCAAGACAAGTTACAGTGTAGGGACAGCTGAGACAGTGGTAGTGAATATAAAAACACCAACAGAACTATGTAAAGGTAAAATCTAAAAATAAAATGTAATGTCTTTTTGTTGTCAATATTTGTTAATACAGGTATCCCCAACGTTATGGTACCCTACCAGAGACAACACCCTCTCCGACACCACGCTATAAACAGGATTAGACCCACTATTAAGGGTCTAGTGACTGCAGGAACACCGATAGAAACAAAAGCTCCTGTGATACACCCATCTTTCCAATAAAGAAGCCACACTAATGATTATCAATTGATCTGCGGGCTATTAACTTCACTGGAGACTTTCCAAAGGCAATTGTCTTTGATCCACACATATTACTTTACAACATTCCGTCAGGCACAAAATGATAAACAGTTGTTGACCTGTGCTCTGCATTTTTATGTTTCAGTACATCCAGACTCACGATACCTGTTTGCTTTCACCTTTGAAGGTAAACACAGTACTTAAACCCTATTACCCCAGGGATTCCTGGACAGCCCAGCTGATTTTGATCAAGGTTGGCCCAGGACCTGCAGAATCTGCAGGTTACCAGTACCGTTATCCAGTAGGCTACATAAAGTAAGTAGAGACAAGTTACAATTTTGTCAGACGACAGTTGATTATCTAGGCAGGTGGCATAGTGGGGATAGGAGACAGATAGCCTTGTCACAGATAGAAGCCATAGTCAGCGCACCAAAGCCTCAGACAGTGGGACAGATGCTTACCTTGTTGGGAATGGCGGGATACAGCAAACCATGGATTTGTGATTATGCCCTCAAATCAGCACCTTTGCAAGCCCTTAGTAGGGCGGCAGGGCAGACAATGCTGCTACATTGCAGTGGACCGAAGAGGCGGAGGGAGCTTTTTCGGCTCTCAAAAGTGACATGCACTCCGCCCTTGGCAAGCCCGTTTACTCAAAACCATTTCATCTATATGTTGCAGAATGATCTGGATATGCTACTGCTGTATTGTTACAGGACACGCCCATGGGGAAACAACCTTAGCCTATTACAGTAC
Source organism: Osmerus eperlanus (assembly GCF_963692335.1). Classification (NCBI taxonomy): domain Eukaryota; kingdom Metazoa; phylum Chordata; class Actinopteri; order Osmeriformes; family Osmeridae; genus Osmerus; species Osmerus eperlanus. The sequence continues at coordinate 8,508,700 of NC_085024.1, forward strand.
AGAACTGGATAGAGGCAGGACTGCCACCCTGCTATCAGGGACTGGCAGCCGCTGCTTTTATTTTCAAACAAGCATCATCACTGACGATGGGACACCCAGTAACTTTCTACACATCCCATCAACTATACGCCTTACTCACAAACCCACATTTTGTCTTAACACAGGCCGGAAGACCTGATTACGAGGTCGTACTGTCTGCACCAGAACTAACCATTCAAGGGTGTGGCACGGTGAACCTGGCAACTACCACACACCTGAGTTCAAGTAACTGATGTATTTGCTAGTAGGAATGCGCATGGTGGTCACCATTGCGCCAGGGGGATAATATATGTCATCTTTAGGTCGTATGGGCGACACCATATTTGAAGCTGCAGTCGATAGTGTACTTTGCACATTATGATGTTTCTTAGTTCAGTTTCTGCTCCCATTTCACACAGTCCAACACCAGACGGACCATTTAGGCATCTTATAGACCAGTGCTTCTCAATATTTTTTCAATAATGTACCCCCTATACATTTTTTCTCAGCCAAGTACCCCTTGACTGGCCCCAAACATGGTTGATAAAAACTATATAAATAATATATATACATATGTATATCATGGTCAGGGTGAATACTCAATTCTGATTGGCTGCAGGGGTGGTGCACACCTACTAAGTAGCTCCAGAGAAACTGTTCACCGTTCCAAATTAGTGCGCTGACTACATAGTATGAGCCTGTTAAGTGTCTGAAATAAGTAACCACAACAACAGGGCCACAAAGCCTCCATTTACAATTTTAAAAGACTTTAACAAGTCAAAAGGTAATTACAACAATGAGTGACTTCAATATTTCTTTTAACCTTTTCTGAATTTACGGTGTCAGTGTCACGTAACCGCTTATCTCACATCCCCTTCACTATTCACTGCGCTAGTCAATCTACTTCAGATAGGCTGCTGCACAACATGCCGATTATTTTGTTAGTAAAAATCTTGCTTTGGGGACAATTAAATGGCTAGCTAGCTAGTCTTCTTGTTCAAACATTGTAGTATAATTTTAGCCATCATGGAAGATTTTGTATCTATTTTTAAATAAACTTGTTTATATAAATCTCACGTACCCCTTGCAGTACCCCCATTGAGAATCAGTGTTATAGACTGTGTAGACAAGACGCAACAACGTATAGGAAGACTGAGATACATCTTGGTACTAAGTGATCTGTCGGTTCAGTAGATGGGTAGAGAGGCAGTGCCAACTGCAGATCCAGATTCCCGATCAGTAGCAACATTTTCTGTGTAGAGGTTTTTCCGAGACTTGGGATCGCAATGGACCGCATTTTGTGGCCGAAACATTTAAATTGGCATTCAAACTGTTAACAATCAGACAAAGGTCTGGCTGTGTTTATCATCCACAGTCACAAGGGACAGTCGAGAGAGCAACGGTACCTTGAAAATCAAGGTAACAAAGATCATGGCTGATGGTAAGTTAAACTGGGTAGGCCTACAGACCTTACCGCCGACACTAATGGTAATGTGCCCGAATACCAACCGCCTGAATACTAACCACCTGAGTACTAACCACCTGACATTTCTAACACTGCATGAGACGCTACTGGAAGACGTTTTCCAGTTCCTTATTTAAGAGGACCCCTTGAGGGTCCTCCCCTCAATGGATGTGGAGGGAGGTAGTGTTTCAACAGGCGAAAGGTGCCACAAAGGAAAAGGAAGCAGAAATTCCAGAGAACCTGCTGACGGTTGCACATGGAGATTGGTTCTACGGCTGAATGACCAACAACCCAGACCGCCGGCAGAGACCCATCTCCACCAGCCCTACTGGTTCAAGCCCGGTGTGGCCACCATCATTCAGCACACCAGGACCATCACACCAAATCCAGCGGCTCGATGACCCAGGAACCACCAGACTACGATCCAATGACTAACTACCACCTCCAGGAGTCCAGACCATGGAAGTTGAAGCAGAGGATCCAATGGGATGAGAATCCCAGATGGAGACACGGATGAAGATACGACAAGCTGCTCACCGGACCCTGGACCGCTGAGACCACACGGCGAATTGGAGACGTGTCACTGGCGAAATTTAAGAGCCGCCAGTGACGAGGGTCCAAAAAGACATCACGTTTCAATACTGCATTGAGAGGACGCGCACTTCTAGGGTGGAGGCGTCATTACAAGGAAAAAAAGCGTCAGCGAGATGAGGTGATGGCACTTCAGCACCAAAAACAGGTGCTGACTTGCAAGAATGAGAGGCTGAGTATGACGTTGGATAACCTGCAGCGACGTTGGGGTGAATATCAACCCGTGCACCCAACGGTTCCACCAGCACAAGCTTATTATGAGTACGAGTGATTGTATTCCTAAAGAGAAGCCTTGGCTGTGGAGGATGTCATCCGACCACTTGGTCTGACCCACCCTGGACAATTCTGTTCCCCAATTGCATATACTGCCCACTCTTGGGCAGTATATGCAATTGGGGAACAGTGGGGGTGTTTTGCCCACAGCCAGCACCTCAAGAGCACATGACCCTAATTGTCCGGTCTCCCCTGGTCCCCTGGTCTCCCCTGGTCTCCCCTGGTCTCTCCTGGTCCCCTGGTCTCCCCTGGTCCCCTGGTCTCCCCTGGTCCTCTGGTCTCTCCTGGTCTACCCTGGTCTCCCCTGGTCCCCTGGTCTCCGGTGTGCTGCAGACGGCGGTCTCAACCGCACCCAGGTTTGAGAGGCCACCTGTGCCTGCAGTCAGGATCTAGTGGACCTGGAAAGGGGAGAAAATTAGAATTTTGAAGGGAATTCAGCAAACCCTGAAGGACTCAGCGGCCAGGGATGCAAGATTTCAGGAGGAGGTCCTGGCAATCAGGAGGGCTCGCCTCCAAATTGAGGAAAAGAAGCTCTTGCTTGAGCAAATGAAATTTGAGAGGCCCTCCATTTCTGTGCCCATTCTTCTGTCCAACCAACAAGGTAGTGTATAGGTTACCTTACAGCCTAAGCATACAATGTTCATTTTAATTAAGTAAAGGCTAAATTGTGTATTGTATCATATAATCAGTGTTGCCTGTCCCATCCTTACATGCTTTTGTTTTTTCATCTTATAGATCCAAGTGAGGAGCAGGAGCAGGGAGAACAAACTCAGAAATAAAACAAATATTTCTGATATCTTGTGCCTTGGTTTTTAACTCTTCTTGATACTCCACTTTCCATGGGCAAATCTATATGATTCCTATATTTACTACTTTATTGAGCAACAAAGTAAAAATAACAAGCATTTAAATGGTATCACACATGCCATGACACAGCTAGCAGCCTAAATAATACAATGTACAAATACAAGCATCTCAATCTCCAACATATTTACTGTCTTATTTTCTATTGTTGACTATATCTACAATCTTGCAATAATAGGCCAACAGCTTTCCAAGAACATGTTTGCAATATCATGATTCCCACATTGGCCACAAATGACAATGTGACAAACACATAAGTAATGAACACCCCATGTCTTCAACATGGAATCATTGTTTCCAACATGAATAATCAACTCTAATTGATGGTTGATCAATTCTACTCATTATGAGCGTTAGATGTGTCAGATGACTCTAATCAGTTTAATTGACATACAGACACGTCCATTACATTCTCACGGTCTATAAAGAAGAGGTCTAGCCTACTTCTCAAACGGAACATGGCTGCAATACAGCAAATCATTCGCTTGAGAGCTAGAGAGAGAGAGAGAGAGAGAGAGAGAGAGAGAGAGAGAGAGAGAGAGAGAGAGAGAGAGAGAGAGAGAGAGAGAGAGAGAGAGAGACGGCGGGCCAGAAGTAGGCTGGTAAGGCTCAATGCCTTTGTGAGGACGACGATGAGTCCACTGGACATCCTTGACGATTCTGCCGTACTCCATAAATACCGGCTCATAAGGGCTGACATCGTGATGCTCCTGCAGACCTGCAGAGGCCAACACGGAGGTCCTATGTACTCACACCTGCAACCCAGCTACTGGCAGCGTTACGCTTTTATGCCACTGGCAGTTTTTTGGAGGTGCTTGTCGATGGACATGGGCTCTTCAAGGCCTCAGTGTCAAGATCAGTGCAGGCTGTAACATCAGCATTACTTCGCCACATCCCAGACCACATCCACTTCCCCACAACAAGAGGGGACAAGTCTGCGGTGCAGGATTTTTTTTCCCAGACACACAACATCCCCCAAGTCATTGGGGTAATTGATGGCACCCTCATTCCAATTCTCACCCCTTCCAATGAGGCCCACGTTTATTTTTGTAGGAAAGGCTATGCTGCCATCCACTGCCAGGTTGTCTGTGACCATCAGGGGCTCATCACTGATCTTGTGGCGAGATGGCCTGGCAGCAGCCACGATTCTTTTGTTTTTTCAAACTCCTCTGTTGGCCAGGAGGCACAAGCTTCCAGGGATGGATGGCTGCTTCTCAGGGACAGTGGGTATCCATTGAGGCCATACCTTTTTACTCCTGTCGCCGACCCCCACAACGAGGCTGATGAGAGATACAATGAAGCTCACCGTGTGGCCAGGAGTATCGTTGAGAGGACTCTTGGCAAATGGAAGATGAGATTCCGATGTCTCTACAAGTCGGCTGGAGGTCTTCTTTTTCACCCTTCAAAATGTTGTTTAGTTATTGCAGTAACTGCAATGCTCCACAACATAAGATGGTGAGGAAGAAGTTGATGGGCCTCCCCTGCAGGCCCACGATCCCCGGCATGTCCAGTATCTGGCTGGCTTTGAAGCACGGCAACGTGTCATTAATGAGTTTTTTGTGTAGGCCCTGAATGGCTTATGATTTTTGTATTAGTTTTCACTCCCTCCCAGCCCCTTCACCCTGTGACTTCCCAGTCAACCCTGTGGAGTCCTTCCATTTCCTGGGCGCTGCCATCTCCCAGCACTTTTTGTACATCTCTCTCTCAGAGGTGCTTTGGATAAAAGCATCTGCTAAATGAATACATGTAAATGTAACATCTGGGTAGTGACTTGTTCCCAGTTGCTGTTTATTCACGCCTGATACAACTTCACACATGTTCTGTGTTGGCAAACAGACAGCATTTCAGAAACTTGTGAATGGTGAATCAACCATCCAGTCCTGTGCGTGCAAATGTATTTCTGCTCACACATCAAGCAAGGAATGTCATAGAGGACCATGGGACCAAGGCAATGGCAGTGTTGTTTGGCGGAAAGAGTACCGATTCACTTGCCTCTTTGCGCTACAACCTTTTTAGCAAGAAAATCATTACCACCAAATAATTTGTTACCCCAAAACATCTGCCTCCAACTGAGTCCTCAACCAAATACCACTGCCAAAGAGTTTACTTCCAGATCATGGTGTGGATTGGAAAGGTGGCACCCCTGTTTTGACTAATTTTACAGTACCACACAGTTCTAATGAATTTATTCTTTATTGGAATCAAAAGAATGGTTATGAACCACAGAAACCACCAACACTAGGCAAAACGATACGAGAAAGGAGAAATATGCAATTACTTAAGGGAAATTGAACTTTCGCATAAATATGCTTTTAACCAATTGCTTTAATATATAATTGTACTTGTAATCACTTATCTATCATGAAAATATGCTCATTAGAAAATAATATGGACAAAACATGTATCAGGCATCAGTATTCTTGGTTTAGGAGGAATACAAAGGAGTAATGGTCATTTTAAGGACCTGGCGGCCGCCATTTTGAAAATGGGGCCTTTCTTGGAGTCAAACTTTGGTAAACTTTTAGGATGTTTTTAAGTACATCTGATACTACTGTAAACCACTGAGAAACCTTTTGTTAGATTTTTTTGGGGGTCAATCCATATTTGCAGCTGACTATAAGTATTTCATGGTCCTGTAACACTGAGTGGAGAATATTCAAATGAAATACATTTACATTTACAATATGCTAAACAGCGCCCGCAGTCGATTGCATTTACATTTCACAACGTGTTGTGTTGCAGTAGCCTGGCTCTGCCCTCCTACGTACTTCCGCTCAATTTTGATTTTGCTTCTGTACTAGGTCTGGGCTTGAGGTACGTAAGTCAGATGTCTCCGGTTAATTTGCTACCTGTCCAATCAGCGAACAGAGGGAGTGGCTGAGAACGATGACATTGGTGTCGTGCGCTAGTTTGTGTTGTAGTTCCGTAATGGCAGCGGAGAAAGATGCGAGGGAAGCTATTCGGTCCGTTGTGGCAACGCTGCCAAATATCCAGAAGTTAAAGCCGGAGCAAGAACAATCTTTGATCCCCACCGGGTTCGTTTGATTTTCCAGCTAGCTCCGTTGGTCGTGAAGGAGCTGGCTAAGGCGAACACTAGCGATTAGTTATGGCAGAACCAGAGTGGCTCTGGGCAGATCCAATAGTTTTCAACAGAGTACAACCCTTCAAGGCAGGGCACTACACTGCGACCGAAATGGTCGCATTTGCGACCTTTTGAAATGCCATTGCGACTGTAATTTTTAATGGGTCGCAAATGTATCACTGATTATTTTTGTGCTTACCTTAGGGTTTAGGCAATATGCTATTATTTATTATGAGCATTTGTTAAAACCGTAATGTGTATTTTTAAGAATGTTTTAAAACGTGCTCTGAGCAAAATCAACCTCGTCAAGACGCATGCAGCAATCGCAGAGGCTACTCAATCTGACATGTTAAAATGAAGCGGACAATTCGCCATGTACGGCGCATGTGAGTGAGAATGATACGGACATACGAATTTCGACACCAGTGGCTCGAAGAATACCAGTGGTCATAGGTGCCATCACCAGAGTATAAGTAGTATTGCCAAACTTTTTCGCCAGCGCAAGGTGCAACGTGTAGCCGATTGAAAAGTCTAATGTTTTTGTATCGCTTCAGATTCCTCACTACATCAAATGTGGTTGTCATTACAGTTTACTTAAGTCTTCTAAATTAAACTAGAGAGGGTACAATTTCTGGGGAAATTGTAGGGTGTGCTTGCTTGCGTCGGTTGCAAAGGGGTCCATTTTATAATGACATTTTTACAAGCTGCCCCGGTAAATTGTACTACTACGGTACAGTACTAGACTACTGCTGTGTTCGTCTTGGTAGCGATTGCGTTGGTTGAATTGGATTTAACGTTCCGTTGTACGGTTTAGGCTGAAATTAATTATTTTCATGAACAGATTGACAAAGTTTAGGCTAGTTCAGGTTCAGGTTAGTAGTCAGATAGTTTCACCTATTGAAAGACTTTTGATTTAAGTAAGGGGAGTGCCGAACATGTTCTGTCGCTGTTTGACTTCCTAAACAGCTGTGGAGATGTTTTTGTTAGAGCTAGCTAGATAATAGTGTGTCTCGCGTAGGCTACGGTACAGCGTTGCAGTGAGCTACACTGGTTTGAAACCACAGGTAATGATAATTTCACCAACAAATCGTTTACTTGTAATGTAATGTCATAATAAATCCTACAACGAAAATGTATTTGTGAGGAATGTTTATTTTAACGATTGAAAATAGATGCATCATAGGCCGCTGTAGTATGTGTTGCCCGGGCAACAGAGGCTAATGTCATGATGCTAATGCTTCAGTGAAACAGTAGACTACTGTTTCCGAAAGTAGATATACTTCCTTATATCAGCTTATATTGTATATTACACTTAACAATTGTGTTTCATATCACAAAGTAAAATGAGTAAATAGTTATCACCCTGGCCTCTTGGCTTGTGGCGTTTCTGCAGCCGCCTTGCAGTAAAGCAGTTAGCCATCTCCCAGAAGTTAACGAACTGCAAAACGAATGTTCTGCTACAGGGAGTCACGCGTGTTTTCGTGACGTTAGTGACGTTTAACATCACGTCAGTGACTGTGGCTAGCAAGTTAGCCACCGTTAGCTTCACTGTTCGCCACAAAAACGTAATTTAAACTTAAACCATGCAACGGAACGTAAATAAAAATACAAGCAACTCAATCGCTACCAAGACGACATTTTTGACACCAACGTTTTCTATGTAGTCCAAATATTGAAACATCCTTAGGGGTGCGAAAAGAAACAATAAAAACAAGAATAAATATATTGTGAGAGAACAAAGGTTGTGCCCTTGCCGAAGTCAAAGCACACCCAATGACAAATCTCAACATTTCAATTTTTTAGGTGTGTCCCAATGTAAGACATATATAATATTTCCTATTCACTAAGTAAATTTGCAGATCTCACTGTAGCAGGATTCAAAACACTGAACGCAGAGGTGAAAAACCACCGTCTGGTATTGATAAAACATGGTCTGGCCCTAGATGACCTTATAGGCACTGAGGGAGGGATGTGCAATGTGTTAAACTTTAAAGGAGGCAGAGGTGCCACTTTGCTCCCAGCCTCCAACAACATGTCCACCATCATTCAAAACCTTGAAACAAAAAATTATTTCCTTCTTCATTCCAGTGTTTGCTGTCATATTGACCACCATTGCTGTACTTTTGTGCTCCTGTTGTGCTGTGAAGCTTGTGTGTAATGCAGTACCAAGACAGCCTTGCCCGAGTCCTTGATGATGATGCTCCCTAGAGAACATCCCCACAGACACCTCCCAGTGTGTGTGTGTGGCCAGAGTAGGCCTTTACAAGACCTGTGCCCCTTGCCCTTTTCTAAGGCAAGGCAGCACAGATATACATCCCGTATACATCCCACATTTTTGTGAGGATTCAGAGAATCCTCAAGAGGGGACCCTTAAATTTATCTCCCAATACTAACATAAATAGACTCCTGTTGTCGAGGTCCAGAGAACTCGAAGAGGGGAATGAAGAGGTCTGTCCTTAAACCATTGATCAGTTAACAACAATTAAAGATAGTGATGACTGGACCCCCTGCAGCCTCTACTGGACCCCCTGCAGTCCTCTACTGGACCCCCTGCAGTTTGCCTACAGATCCAACAGGTCTGCGGACGATGCAGTTAACATGGCCCTCCACTTCACCCTACAGCACCTGGACTCCCCAGCATCCTATGCCAGGATCCTGTTTGTGGACTTTAGGGCTGCAACAACGAATAAAATCGATTATTAAAAGCGTTGGCAACAAATTTCATTATCGATTCGTTGTGTCGCGCAATTATTATGCCACTCAATATGTCGCGGAGATGTTTGAGTATTAAAAAAAAAAGTTTAGTTGAGTGCGGAGCGGAGGTAGAGGAAAGGCCATCGGAGAGACGTTGTTGAGTAACGTTGTTCTGAAGCACATGGCGGAGGCAGAGAAATCAGTACGACCCAAGTCATCCAAGGTGTGGGAGCATTTCACACTAAATACATCGAAACAGTGTGTTAATTGACCGAGGTGAAGTTAGTTTCATGTTCGACATTCGTCTCACATTCGGAAGACGCTACTTTGCAGCATCGCGTTAGGGACTGGGTGAAAACAACCCATACCATTTTGAAAAATTTAGACTTTTATAATATTTTTAGGAATATAAAACCTCAAACAGACACCAGAGTATCTTAACAATGTCTGGTATACTTCCACAGCCTTTACTTTTTCAATGAAGTTTCAAATAAAATGATAGAAAATGGGGCGTCAGGTGGCTGAGCGGTGAGGGAAGCGGGCTAGTAATCTGAAGGTTGCCGGTTCGATTCCCGGCCGTGCTAAATTACGTTGTGTCCTTGGGCAAGGCACTTCACCCTACTTGCCTCGGGGAGAATGTCCCTGTACTTACTGTAAGTCGCTCTGGATAAGAGCGTCTGCTAAATGACTAAATGTAAATGTAAATCACTAATCTTAGAAAATAGCTTAATCCTTGCAAATCTTAATTTTTTTCAAAATTGTGTCAAAAAATCTTAAATATACACCAGATTATTCTAATAAAGTCTGGCCTACATCCACAACCTTTCAATTTTCAATTACATTTTAAACAAAACTCAAATAAATTGCTCATCTTGGAAAATAGCATTAAATCCACGCTAATATTAATAACTTTTTCAAAATTGTGTGCCTGTTTGTGCACATTCTGAAGTTTTTTTGCACTGTGAATTTGCACTCTCCGTTCTGTTTTTGAATAAAGGGTTGGAAATTAACTGTGGAGTCCTTCCGCTTCCTGGGCACTATCCTCTCCCAGGACCTCAAGTGGGAACTGAACATCAGCTCCCTCACCAAGAAAGCACAACAGAGGATGTACTTCCTACAACAACTGAAGAAATTCAACCTGCCAAAGACAATGATGGTGCACTTCTACACAGCCATCATTGAGTCCATCCTCACCTCCTCCATCACCATCTGGTACACTGCTGCCACTGTCAAGGACAAGAGCAGGCTGCAGCGTATCATCCGCATTGCTGAGAAGGTGATTGGCTGCAATCTGCCTACCCTCGAGGACCTGCACACCTCGAGGACCCTGAGGCGAGCGAGGAAGATTGTGGCCGACTCCTCCCACCCTGGTCACTCCCTGTTTCAGTCACTCCCCTCCGGCAGAAGGCTGCGGTCCATCAGGACCAATGCCACACGCCACAAAAACTTCCCTTCCGCTGTTGGCCTCTTCAACAAGGCCATGGGTTCACACTGACTTCATGACTTAATGCCCTTAAAACAACATTGCTTTTTGCACTGGACAATACAATCCTGTACCATTTGTATTTTTAGTAATATTTGTATTTTTATATTGTAAATTACTGCAACTTATGTTTTATTTTTTATTGTATAGTTTATTTTAATCTAATTCCATTGCTAGTTATGTACCCTTAGTTTGCTAGTTATGTACCCTTAGTATAGTTAGTCCTCATATTTAAATTTTACATTCCTATATGTTTAATGTTTGCACCTTCCTGCCAAAGCAAATTCCTGGTCTGTGCAAACTTTCATGGCGAATAAATCCCATTCTGATTCTGATTACTTTATGACTTCTATAGTGTTTGAAATGTTCTGAATATAATAAACAACATTTGATCTATACCTTGCAATACTAAGCTCATGAGCACATAACCCTTGGTTATGTCCAGGAGAAATATGCCTATCTATTAATTATGTTTCTTGTATCATTGATAAACTGTCATTATACTGTTGCAATATGCAGATAGGAGTTTTGGTTACTCAAAAATGTTCTGAGGGCAGAAAGGATTGGTTTACAGATTCAACCAATGAAATTGAAGGAGAGGCGGGCTCAAGACAATTGAATTGTGTGTAGGGAATCGGACATTTGAATTGTGGAGGAAATCGTCTAGACGTTTGGAATTGTGTTTAAGTGAATATTTTGTTAAATTTCAACAAACTCTGACGTTTACAAAGATAATTGGCCAACATTAATTGACAGAACTAATAATCATATCTTATGCATTTTGATTTGACTCCATCAGTCGCACCAAAGCTGCTCATGGTGTAACGTTAAATAGGGTAAAACGTGCTTTTTAAAATGTTAGCCCGCTTTCTATAGCCATTATGCGACGACATAATTGCTTCAGATCTCCGTGACATTTATATCATTGATAAACTGTCATTATACTGTTTTAATATGCCTGCATAGCCATAAGTTGGGTCTTTGTAAGGTGTGACTAGGGAAGGCCTGTGTCGCTGATGTAAGTCAGAGGTCACAATATTACCGAAGTGTATAATGCCATGCAACTTTGAATGAGGAAAATAGGAGTGACAAGGCCATTTCTAGGAGCCCTATCTAAAGACCTAAACAAAAGCTATCTGGCATTCTGTGTCCTTTTTCAGTGCCTGCGAAGGCAATGTTAATCATATTGTATACTCCCATATTGTGATACCATATACTCTCAATTTCCTGTATTCATTGTCCAGTCTTCTGTGATACTCAACTTGAGTGTACCAGACACCTGCACCACACATTTGTGTAATAAATACATTGATTTTGTGTTGAACTCACCTTAACAATTCCTTTCATTGACTTATCTAATACGTCTTCACTACCGTGGATCTCTGTGTGGCTCATTTTCACCATATCAGGACCAACGGCTGCAGCCATCAAAAGCCCCGTTAGGCTGCCCGATATGATTGATGCGGTGGGCAGAGTTGTTGGAGCTCAGACTGTGAACTTACAACGCAGCATTGATTACAACAGGGATAAGTTTGCGGCTCTGCAAAGGAAGATGGAGGACATGGAGACCTTCCTGAAGGGTGGACGTGAAAATTGAGTTGCGGCTACTCGTCAAAACAACTACCCCAATCTTATCCACTTTCAGCCCCGTAACCAGCACAGGCCTTGGCCAAGGCCGTCGCTGGAAAACAACTCCCCTGGAGAGCGCTGAAGCGAGACTATCTTGCTCCTCCCTTCCCCCCCTCCCACCGACATCTGTGGTTTGGTCTCTGCCCGGGTCATGACCAAGGATGTCTCCTGGCCAACACAATCTTCATAGGGAGAATCGGACTGATTGTGGCCTAGGTCGAAGGCGCCAACCCAGACCTACTCACACATTAACTTTTACCTACTACAGATATCACCACCCCCCCACCCCCATCCAACGCCTTCGCCTGCTTGTTTCCCCAGGGTGGCTGGCGGGTCTGTGTCCAGCGCCTACCATGGCTGCAGGTCCAGATGCTGCTTGTCTACTCCCCCCCCACTCCCCGTTGCAAGCCACGTGTTTTTGTAAATGTTGTTGTGCTTATGTGCTGAGGTTTTTGTCTGTTCCCACACTGTACTCCTCTAGGAGCATTGTCTGGGTGTTGCCTTTTTCTCTCCTCCTCTCTCCTCATGTTATGCTGTAACCGCTGTGCCGAAAATGGCTGCCTAGGTAGGCTCTCCTGCCAAAGTAAATTCCTTGTCTGTGCAAACTTTCATGGCGAATAAAAACCAATTCTGATTCTGAACTGTATCCACTGTGTTTAGCGCCTGAGACCCACTACCTACATCACAACAGTCCTATATGACTCAGTTGGGCATACTAACGGCTTACGGTTGTGGGTTCAACGCCCCCAACTTGGGAGTATGTACACTATATTGTTTGAAAAATGGGGAACTGGATAAAGATGCTCTTGAACGTAGATATGAAGGCTAAAACAATAGTTTATTTAAATAGGCCCAGGCTTGGGATAGTAGGTACTGTCGTGGGAGATTGATTATGGGGTGGCAAGGCAAACTAGAGAAGGTTACCCCAGACTAGGTTCTGGGGCCTAAAATTGCTGACTCCTAACTGCGTAGGTGAAAATCACTGCGCAGTTGATAAACTCCGCTTGAAACTGATGAGTATGTCTGGTGGGGGACTTGATTTGGCAAAACTAAGTATGAGAAAGGAAATGGTATCCTTAGAAACATAGGCTGTTATGCAATAACGGCCTATGATGGGGTCGTTAGGCTCAAGAGGGCCTGTCAAGAAAGGACGAGGGAATGAGACAGGGGGTAAAGAGTAGGCAAAATTACTAAGAGCTCTTATCTCATGAGACCACTTTCATTGCCAATAGTGATCAGAGCTGTGGAGAAGTTCATCAACATCTTTACTAGCCAAAACAGTTCCTAAAAGGTAAAGATGGGGGGAGGAAGTTAGAATACTAGGAAATCTAGGGACTTTCTGAGATAGTTCCTTCATATCATCCAGGGCGGGGGATTATTCTCATTTAGCCTATAAAACATGAGTTTTGGGGCATTGGTCTTTGTCTTTTCTGTATGTCTTGTGAATGCGCTATTGCCTTTCCGAAATAAACCATCAAGCTGCCTTGAGCTGTTGAAAGATATTTGGTCTTCGACTCCTTTTTCTACTACCTTCTACGGACGTCTTGATTTCTACAACAGTACATATGCCTGACACAAGAGAACCAAATTTTGTTTGTTTGTGTACACATTCACACAACTCCATCCTGTGTTTGAGCTTTATGAGGTACACAGTTCACTCAAGATTGTTATTGTCACTTTACATTGATCCTAATGTATTGCTGCCTGTATGGACTGAATTTGGTAGCACATTATCCGTTTATCATGAAGTTTCTCTGTGCGTGACATTATGAAGGAACATATGCTATGCTTTGTTGGTTGCATTTTCCACATAAGGAGAAATATACAAAATAAGCCGAAAACGTAATTCAAACCCAAATTCTGTAGTTACACGTAAACCTATATAACTGGGGTATTCAACATTGATACAAATCACTTGGATCTACCACAATTTGTAATGACAAACCAGACTAAACTGATTATTTAAAAAATATGAAGGGCTGCCAGGTAGCTTGTCAAGTCGCAAAGAAAAGTGAGTTATTTGTGTGCAAGTGCCTCTCTTTCCAATAATGCTATATCACTTGCTGACTTGTAATTACTGTTAATCATCAGGCACCGGTGACACAGGCCACAGAACGTTATTACTCAAACCACAATGACAAGTTGTACATTTCACATAACGCACCCGCAGCCGCTGACATTGTTAAACAACGCCTTGGAATATTATAAAAGAGTGGACTGCAAATGTAGCAAACAATTATTTCTTGATTAAACACAATGCTGACAGGCTCATTTTAGTGGAGGAAGTTGGGATATCACTCAATATGTTACAATAGTTTTAAATGATGAGACAACTATTTTTATGAAGTCCAGGGTAACTGGCTATTAATAGGTAATCACCACCTGCTACCCAGGGTAAAAGCAATGCAGGCAAAATAAAAGGAGATGCAATGTTTTTTAATTGGAATTACATAAAAGTATTTCTGTGAGGATCAGCAGCAAATGCTTCAATTGGTATAAACAATTTCAAAATATGCTGTTTGGTCAATATGCTGTCAATATGCTGTTTGGTCACTGGTTTGTTGTTAACAGATCTGGCACGGCAATTATCCAATGATGGGGCTTCTTGTGGAAGGGCGGGTGAGCATCTCTGGAGCCTCTCTCTTCATCTCTGTTCTAGCTGTTGTGGCCTTGCAAAGCTTCAGCCATGAAGAGCTTCCCAAGGTTCTGAGAGGTGAATTCCTTCACATTCTGGCAGTAATTGTTAATTTGCCCTGTTGGGGATGCACGCCACACAATAAGTGGGTTGTCAGAAGAAAGGGAAGTGTCAGGAGGGGGTTGAGGGGAAACATCAATAACCTTTTATAAGAATGTAATTTGAACATAATGGTGAGATAATTACTGAACCAAAGGTCACTTTCACCGGACTTGGAAGGGCGTGTGTGTGTTTACCTGCGATGAGAAGGGTGTCCATGCGTGGAGGGGGCTGAGGAGGCTTGAACATCTTGCTGATGTCTTCCTCGGGCAAGGGGGGTTCCCCTCTGCTCTGCCGCTGGGTGTTCTCCTGCTGGCGCCTCTGGACATACTGGGGGGGAGGAGGAGACGGCAGAGGTGAGACGAAAGGGAGAGGTGGAAGAAGATGAGTTGACAATAAAGAGGTGGGAGGATAGTAGTGTGTGTGTGTGTGGGGTGAAATGAAGAGGAAGAGATGAAGAGGTAGATGGAGACAGGAGTTATGTGTGACAGGAATGACGTGATTTGTGTGTGGTTGACAGCCAGTAAATCAATGATGTGCTTTGTCCCTGGATATCCTAAAAGCCCTGTTAATTTAGGAAGATAGAGGAGGAAGAGAGGCAGAGGCAGGAGATGGCGGGAACCTGAAGGGTTCTATCTCTAATAATGCCAGGAATCTGTATCTGTGTACGTATTAGAATGGTTTAGTTTCCAACGAGTACCTCGAGAACTGGGAACTCAGCAAAGTACATTTTTTGCAGGTGTCCCTTTTATAATCCAACAGAGTGCAGTGCCGAGATTGATGTTGTTTGGATTAGCTTTTCGACATTTTCAGGGGGTGTTTCGGTGGATGGTAAGTAAGCTTTTGTATTTCTGCTACCCATCCCAAAAAAAAGTACACACATGGCCAATCGTCGCTGTGTTTTACCAGTTTACGGACACAAAACCCACCACCAGGAAGAAAATAGAATAGCAGTAGAAGGACATTCCAAATTAGGTTTTATTTGAAACTATGAAAATCAAATTTTGAAAAACATTTTGACAATCCACGTCCCGGGATTGAATAGTGTTTCTCGGACTGTCGCTCAAAAAAGAGAACAATCTTGGCACGGGTGCCAACCCTAGCTACAATTAGTTTGCAGTGCTGCTTTTAAAGGGTAGCCTATACTGGATTAAATTCTGGCTAGCTAACAGAACGACAATATAAAGTGGATACTTTCAGTATAGATCAGTGAATTTTGTTACTGTAATCAATGTGTTTACTGATGTCAAAACTACCTGCACACAACTCAACACCAAATCAACTACGACATGAAAATTACCAGCGCGCGCATCACAGACATGGGCATTATTCCGACAATTTAGCCTCCTTGGTCGGTTTCTTAAGGCATGGAAATGCCTTATCTAGCGACTGGAACATTTTAGTCTACTCGGTCAGTTGTCGTGTCATTTTATGAGAATGCGACACAGAAAATGCAAGACTATTTTACAGCATTGCATAGCACAAAGGAAAAAATACAAACGTTAATATAAAAATAGAAAACACCCCTTAGTAGGGATGTAGCGATATACAAATCTCACGGTACGATAATACCTCAATATAAATGATGACAATGAACAAGTTCCCTTTTTTCCATCTGATCAACATGCAGGCCCTGTAGTAGATGGGAAGAGATTGGACAAAGGGCAGAAGAAATAGAAAGAGATAAAGTGTGTGTGTGTGGGGGTCAAGGAAACATGATGGATCATGAAGGTAACCAGGGAGATGGTGTTAATGGCTAGGCAGGGATTGTGCGGAGGGAGAAGTGAGGTGTTAGCAAGAAGTGGTGTTCTGGAAGGTTCTCTGTGATTAGACCATAAACAGATTGACCAAGCGTTTCTTCATGCAACAATGACTCCCATGACTCTTTTACTTCTACGACTAATGCGTTTTATTTCCTTTCAAAAATCCTCCCGGTGTTCACCTGGAGGTGAACACTGGTTATTCTTCTGACAACTGTATTGGCTAGTCAGTCAACATTCTGTGGGCATCCATGACAGATGAAGCCATTTAAAATGTTTGAGTGTGTGTTTGTGCATGCACGAGTGTTACCTGGTGTTTCTGCTGCTGCTGTTTGCTGAGGTTGCGACTGTAGGTATTGTACTTGACTATGTCCTGGCTCATGTCATCCACTCTGTCCATCAGAAGCTGCAGGCTCTTCTCCAAGTGGTTGCTGCAATTACATCACAACACACGTTGCTTTTTCTACCCACAGCCTTCCCAATCAAACTCAGAACTCCTGTAAACCAAGCTGCACTCTTCTTTGTTAAAAACTCATGCTTGCTATTCTACTATCAAACACATACTGTGTAAGAAAGTGATGTTTGGAGCGTTACACGTGGTTCAGTATTTTTTCACAGGCATAAGAGAGGTGGCTTCCACACCAATAGTAACACTCCCAAGGCACTTGTACCTCGGGCAAATTTGACACCAACTCATAGGTTCACGAGTTGCATATCAATTAGCGGCAATGCAGTCAGATTGGCAATTAGGTAACACCACTGAACACCGGGAGAGAGCACCAGATTGCCTGGCATCGACTTCTTTTCTACTGCTCTACCTTTACAAACCATCAAGGCATCTCAAGACACTGGTCACGTACTGGCTTGCATGGCCTCCTGCTCAAACTATCATAACTTTCCAGTTCTCTGAGAAGACATGGGATGTACCCCTGAAAGCTGTATCGATTGCAGTCCCATCGTGTCTTTTAACAGATGAGCAGTGGATCGGAGTTTAGGCTTTTTTCTTTTGCTACTTTCATTTCTGCAGAGAAAGCAAAACTCTAACAATTTTGTTTTTATTTCTGTTCCATTTCTGTTGCTTGGGAAAATGTTTGGGTTACATATTTTCTATCTAAACATGCGAACGGAGTTTCTTAAAATGCAGCCATGAATCTGTTCAATGGGCCTCATTCACCAAATGTTCTTAGAAACTTATTTTTTCTTAAATCCCACTTACGCAGTTTTTCACGAAGATTCTGGCATTCATCAATGTTTTCTTATTTGGGATTTGTTCTTAGGTAAGAACAGAATTCACGCATACCCAAGAGCACTCTTACACATAATTGAGAGCTGACATGTTTGCGCAAAATAAGTAGTTATACCGTTTTCGTCCGTTCTAATTTAAAATCGAATATTTCTCTCCTTTTTGCAACTAATAATTTTCATTATTTTACACATAATTATATGTTTGTTTGTTTTTATACACTACACTTAAGCTCATTTGTAAAGCACTTTGAATTGCCATTGTGCATGAATTGTGCTAGGCATATATAAATAAACTAGCCTTGCTTTGCCTTCAATTCACATCAATTATGTTAACAGGGAACCTTGCCATCTTATTTATTTGCATAATGACGAGTAACGGTTGGGACGCTTTAAGCTACCAAGAGCAGTCCTCATGGATATTTGTAACAGTCAACTGTCTTCTAGGCTATGTTTTGAAATATGTTTTTTTGCTTCAGAATTCAGATTAAAGTTAAACCATTTCTTTTTCACTTCATCAGTTCTGCGCCCTTCTCCAGATACAGCGTTCACTGCATGAGTAATTGCATTCCATGCATCGGTTTTATTTACTGCTTTGTATCCACCGCTGACGCTATTAAATATGATTTACATTTACGTTTTACATTTATGCATTTAGCAGACGCTTTTATCCAAAGCGACTTCCAAGAGAGAGTTTAACAAAAGTGCATAGGTCACTGATCATAACAACGAGATAGCCCCAAACATTGCAGGTAGCCAAACATGAAGCATACATTGTGAAAACCAAATAACTCCCAGAGGGAAGAACAATAAGAGCATGTAGTTAGACAAGTTACAATTAAACAGCAAGAACCACAAAAGTGCAAGAGTGTACCTGTGGAAAAAAGCAAGCAACAATAATATATGTCACAGCGAGTAAAATAATTTTAAGACAGTTACAACAAACCAACAAATGTTGTCGTTTGTCGCGAGCTTCTTTGTGTTTTTCTGTCTTTTGTCGAGGCCTCCACCGCCAGTGTGCACATGGCCCTGCCATCTCACGCCCTTTTATGGGAATTAACGGGGCGTTTACCTATGCTAAATAGGAGCAACGGGGCATGAGCTTTCAACTTACGAAATATTGGGATTCATCATTCTAAGACCACACCTGCGAACAATTCTGCTGTTTAGGAACGTCATGAATCACAAGTCAATTTTTCTTAGGAACTTTAAGAACAAATTTAAGGAATAACTTAGGAAGATATTGGTGAATGAGGCCCACTGTTCTTTATTTCGAAAATACATTTTTATAACTTGCTTTCATTAAAAAAGTCAAAGTAATTCTTGGAATTTAAGCAGTTATTAATTTCCTGTTTTGAGAGGCTTTATGACGACTGTACGGGCCCAATGAACACCTGCAGGTCTGCTAAGTGGTCTCAGGGCAGCTAATGGAAAAGGAGCTACTGACAATGGCAAAATTCCCCCAGAAACCACACAAGTTCTACACAGTAAAAGTGAACAAATGGAACCCTTTCACAGAAAACATTTGCTGCTACTTTCACCCTCCTCCCCTCATCCTCCTTCCGCTGGCGTGCTTTTTTGTCACGACTCCCTTTCTCTGCCTCCCTTTCTTTTCGGAGTTCTTGGAGTCCCTGGTACCTCTCACTGAGAGCAAGTTGGGCCACAGGAAAATAAAAGGCCAGTGTGGGAAAAAAAGAAGTTCTGTTCACATATGTCTCTATACAGAAAGGTGTAATTATTTGGTCGCTTGGAGGCCGGAGCACTAATCCTTACACTAGCTCCATGGGGGTGAGGGGTGCTCTGAGGAGGATATGACAATGACAAATGTCACAGATTGGAGAATGAGACAAAAGAAAACATTCAACAAAAAAAGGATGTGTGGGGGGCAGGTTGCAGTCAGGCAATCTGACAACTTTGGGGAGAACAATTGTGCCGCTATGCAGTAAAAACCTATAGCGAACTTAAATAGCATGACAAGCAAGCATATTAGAAAGCGTGAGTTCCAAAACGACAAATATATTAAACTACAGACTCATTTTGGTGCATTTTAAAACAGTCACTAGCTAAATAGCATGGTAGAGCTACGAGTGAGCTACATTTAAGGTGGCTCAGACAGAATGGCCAATTAAAAGAGACACTCCCATCGTAAATTTAGTGAACATAGCACAGCTAACATAATGCCCCTGGCAAAAAAAGGGTTACTGGAGTAACGTTTAAGTGGAAATGGCCTGTTGGTAGAATCAATCATTTTGTCTTAAGTCAAAAATGTGATCAACCCATGTGGACTGTCTGTTTTTGATCTATTCGGTATCGAGTATTGAATCAGTATCGTTTCAGTTTCAAGTATTGTTTCGGTATTGAGTATCGTGATACTAAACTTGGTATTGGTATCGAAGTAAACATTTTGGTATTGTGACAACACTAAACCATTCACTCGACTGCTGGGCTGGTATGCTTGCGCTAAGACATCTTGCACAGCGGAAGTCCTGTCAGTTTGTAAATGACTGCGTTGTGTTTGGCTGGGCCGGACTGGTTGACTGACCTGCTGGAGAGGTTGAGCAGCTCATGTTTGTCAGCCACGGTGGACTTCTCCTCCAGTTCCCACATCAGGACATTGATGAGGTGGGAGTTCTTGATGACGATGGGCACTTCCTCAAACATGTGCTCGAACCCAATGTTGGCCTTCTTCAGTCTGATGGGGAGACAGACGTGGGGGGTAAATATTTGATTGTTACTTTGCTACATGTTTGTTGAGTATGTTTTTTTATGACTCTGCATATGTGAACAAGTGAGAATAGGGGTAATATATCCATTCTTGGACAATGAAGTTTGGTCCTTTGATAGATAATTAGGTCATCAGAACAGTCTGTCATGTCCTATGTAAAGGTGTGCTTTTTGGCCTCATCTTATGATCCCATTATATTCAACCCATTCAGATTACGTTATGTTACACACAATCAAGATTAGAGAAAACATCAAAGCATAAACAGCAATCAACTAATACCAGAACGGTAACAACTGGCTTATTGTGTCAACAGTTAGGACGGAGGGGAAACAGTTTGCTGGCGGTCAGAAGTGAGCTTCACAAACTAAGACTCCGTTACCCTTCATTCATCACTACCCCCCAATCAAGATGCAGAGCATGTGTTACATGAATTATCCCCACGAGACCTTAGACCATGTCAAATTCATAATTTTGGGGTATTCTCTGCAGCAGGTGGTAGCAACCAGTCTACTCAACCGTCTTATTACTGAAGCAGCCCCAGACTGCATAAATCTGCACCGATAAAAGCTGAAACAATTAGGAGAGGAGATATTCATGCTCATGCAGGGGATCAATGGCAGAACAACTGAACTTGTGCAGTGTTCACACCAAAAGCAAAACAAATTTGTGCAAATTAAGCTAATTTTCGCTTCACGTTCATTTGTGTTAATTCGCGCAAATCGCTCAGAGCCAACAATTTTTTCCCCATCGTCAACCATGTCCGGATTGACTACTATAAACGAATACAAAGTAGTGTCGTATAGCAGAGGATGCCCACAGACAGTTAGAATACTCTTGACCTCCTTTTCTTCTAAAACGTCAGTGACATTTCAACACTGATACTGTGTTTGCATTGACTTTACATGTAATCTCGACATGCAAATAATTTGCTTCCATTTCTTTGTGAACACAGCATTAGAGCCTGACCGATAAAGGATTTTTAAGGCCAATATTGATACAAGTATTTGGTGATTAAAACATCTGATATATCCAGAAACGCGTAACAAAACAAACAGATTTCCCGAACACTCTGCCCGACCCAGGCTGGATCAGCTGGTTGTAGGGTTTGTGGCGTTCTAAACATGAGTGTTGCCAACAGGGATGTTGTAGAGTGCCCTCCTGTGGACAAACTATGCAACACCAACACTCATAACATGGTTGAAGGATGTTTCGTCCGTTTTTTAAAAATATTAATTTCTCGGCCATTGTAAATGCCAATACCGATAGTTTGGAAAATGACTAATATCGGCCTGCCAATAAATCTGGCGGGCTCTACACAGCATTAGAGAGAGCAATATGAGAGCGATACTGAGAGAGCGGCAGAAAGAAAGAACATGGGGAGGGTGAAAAAATAGACGGAGCTATAAATAAAGAACGAGGGAGGTAAGGGCAGGAAGGGTCAGAGAGAGAGAATTCCCTTTATTTGCAGATGCAATTTGAAAGCAATTACTATCAGCCTTAGGGTCAGGATGAGAATAAACATTGTACACTTGTTTACTTGACACGGCTGACAGACTGAAATCATAGTCCTCAGCAGGCTTCTCTAAAAGCCACTGATGGTTTCCCCTGTGGATAGGCAAGCCTGAGTTGCCTTAAAATTAATGTAGAATCTCACATCTTGTGTGGCTCGAGTTTTTTCTTATAAATGTGTGTGAGCCGTTTGTTAAAAGTATTATGGCACATTGCTACATTCTAGAATACAGTATTTGTGTGTATATCGCAACAACAACTCACCCCTCTGGTGTAAAATCCTTCTCCTTGCAGATCTCCATCAGTTTAGGTGTCAGCCTGTAGGCCTTGAGGGACAAAGAGCCCTGAGCCGTTTTGATAGGGTCTACATTGGGGCGAGAAAGAGCAAAAGAGCGGTATGTGTGTGGGGGGGTATCAGAATCCTGTTATGGAAGGATGAAAACCCACTTTACTTGATCTTACCCAAGGTAATCCAATTAAATCACAGGTGAAATAAGCGATTTGAATAAGTGAACTGATGACTCAGCTATTGTGAGTCTCAGGATTTGAAGGACGGTCCATGTTCACCCTGTTATTTCCTCTACTTTACCTTGACCTGTCTGCCTCCCAGTTGCGTGAACTCTGAAGTTATCCGACAGTCTAACTGAAGAAAACAGGCTTTTCACAAGGCTTGACTGGAAAGCAACTCACTGGACTCATGCGAGGAGGAACAAAAAAAATCAATTATCTCCCGCTTGGTCTTGATTGGTGATAATGTCGATTCCTTAGAGGCTTTTTTCTTCCATTTAGGTATGCATTATTGATTGACATTAATGCAAGCTCTCATCAAAGATGAATAAGGCCTGCCTGTGGAGCTGGTCTGGAGGTTCGAGGAACATCACTCCTGCCTATTATGTCAGAGGGAAATTAGAGTACATGACACCACGACCCTGAGGCCGACTTGGAGGTGAGCACTGAGTTTGTGTGTGTGTGTAATTGGGTGTGCTCACGCCTTCGGCGAGCACAACCATTGTTCTCTCACATATATATTATTATTATTGTTGGAATGCTGCTTCAGCATTCCAAGTATTGTTCTTTGAATCTTTATTCAACTTATTTTTATTATTATTATTTATCTTCTATTTCTTCCGTGGCACCTTTCAGCGCCTTCAAATCTTCTGCTATTAAAACCGTTCAGCTATCAAAAAAATCTGCAGTTTCAGGCCATGGGTGCTATGACTTTTCAGCTTTGTACCTCTTATGCTTGAATTAATATAAATCAATATTCATAATATTTTTAACATGGGTTTCCAATGGAGTTCTTTCAAATCCTCTCAAACTTCTTTAAACTTCTTCAACTTCCAAATCCTTCTTCTTCCTCAATCTTTCAGCTAGAGCCACCATTTAAACTTTAAAATGTTGACAAAACCCTAAACTATTTTTAAATAATTCCACTTTTTGATATCTATTCAACTTTTTTCAATATCACTGATTATGTTTCATGACTTTTTCAAGCCGTTTCTGAGATTTACATGGGTGTGTACGTGAAACCCTAGAGTGCAGACTGAAACGCTTACAGTGGAGGCCTGAGCTTCGGATGTCGTTGAAAAAATATTTCTAGTTTGCCAGCATTGCCACAATTTTCGCTCTTCATGCTTCGTTTTTGGATCAATAGATAGCTAATTTTGTGCTGGTCGTAGACAGTTGTCTGTGGAATCCAACAGACTTACACATTTGTTCAGAGCCCCACGAAAGCGAGACAAAGTCCAACTCTCGCCCCATAGAGACCAATGCAAATCTGGTGACAAAATTGTCAGAGAAAGCAAAAAGAACAAGATTTTGAAACTGCAGGTAGAGTCGTATTTCTGACCGCAGACATATAAAGGACATCTCTGGTTTCGGCAGAGTCTTGGGTCTTGGAAAATATCCGTATTTTTTGGGATTGGACGTATAGTTTTGCGTCTAGGTTAACTTCTTTGAGGTGTGGATTCTAGCTACATTTCTGTTATTCTCTGCCCTCAGCACGTTAGCAATCATAGCTGCACCATCACTGTGGCAACGACAGACACGCACCACTCAGTCTCTCACACAGGTGATTGGTATTAGCTGATTAGTGGAGTCACAAGACAGAGTTTGATAGTATTTCAACCTGATACAATTTACAAGAGGTGACTCTGCAGGTGCTGCTAATATCTCTTTTACTACTATTGCTAATGGAACTGTTTTATTCTACTACACCACTGAGTGTGTTTACTTGACCATGAGAAACCCGATTACTAGCAATTGTCGGTTTATGCCAATTATACGATTACTCCGTTTACATGTGTAATTAGTTATGCGATTACTCAATAAGCGCGTCTACATGATTCTTTTTATTAATCGTTGTATGCTCCACGGACAAAACTTGCACCATCATCCTTCTGCAACAAAGTGTCGCCGTGTCTTCCTGTATCGACCCTACTGCTGTATGTTTCATTCAATCAACACATTGAATCCTACTAAGAAAGCCGAGTAAACGCACTCAATGATAAGCTACATCTGCTACTGCTATTACTATCCCAACTATAATTTCAGCTGTTAAAACTAATATTCTTGTTACGACTAGCTAGCCTACTTCTTCTGTTTAACAGTTCAGCTTTCAGCTTCTCCCGCATTGTAGGCTATTTAAGCCCTTAGTTTGTTAGATGATGCAGTTCAGCTTCCACACTGCCTCTTGAAATTCAATTATTTCTTCGATTTCTTCACAACGTTCAAACTTATTCTCCCGCATTGTATTTAAGCACTTAGCTTTGTTAGATGATAAAGTTCAGCTTCCACACTGCCTCTTTTGTGTGACTCACACATTTTTGAAATTCATTTCAGCTTGCGGATATTTTCTCATTTATGTAGCCTATTTTCAGCAATTTAAAAACAAATAATTCATCTTTCAGCATTCCAACGCATTTTCTGGAGGAAACGCACTTTCTAGTCTTATTCTTCTATTTCTTCCTTGACACCTTTCAGCAACTTCAAATCTTCAGCTATTAAAACCGTTCAGCTATCAAGAAATTCAGCAGTTTCAGGCTATGACTGCTATGACTTTTCAGCTTGGTACCTCTTATGCTTGAATTAATATAAATCAATATTCATAATATTTTTAACATGGTTTTCCAATAGAGTTTTTTCTTCAAATCCTCTCAAACTTCTTTAAAGATCCTGTAAAGTAAATTCCATGTTTTGCTTCGAAGTACATTATATACGTGTGAAATGAGTTCCTGAAAGCATGTGCAAAGCGCTAAAACTTTGTCACACTGAAATGTGGAGTTAAACCGAAGAACAGTTTCTCTTCCGTTTTCAGATCAGGTTTTAATGGGCGGAGCCAAAAAATGCCCTATCTACGTCATTTCGCCCTATCTACGTCAGATCACTGAATGGCTCCTCCTGCTGTACTGTTATTGTAGCCTACATCAGCTAGCTAGATAGCTTCAGGATGTGTCCCACCACCCGCAACTGCATCTTCCCTGGATGCAATAACTCCAGCTGCGCTGCAACGCCATTTAACCTTTTCAAAATCCTGTTAAATTTGCCTGAAAACGCCTAAACAGCATACCCAAAGTAAATTGAAAGCTGTTCTTGAACCATTTGGAGTACATGCATGTAAATGGTCTCCTTTGAAAGCTGACACTCTGAAGTTATTTCCCCTGTTGTCAGGTCCCCTGTCAGTCCTACTAGTGTTGAGTAATAGAAGCTTGAACACAAGGAAAGTGAAAGTTTCTATTTCTGCCTAGATTTTGTTTTGAAAACAGAGGCCTGAAGAGGCCTAGAGGTGGTAGGTATTAGCTGGAAGAGGGAGTCAGATGGCTGAGCAATGAGGGAGTCAGGCTAGTAATCTGAAGGTTGCCAGTTCGATTCCCAGCCGTGCCAAATGACGTTGTGTCCTTGGGCAAGGCACTTCACCCTACTTGCCTCGGGGGGAATGTCCCTGTACTTACTGTAAGTCGCTCTGGATAAGAGCGTCTGCTAAATGACTAAATGTAAATGTAAAATGTAAGACTAAATTGGACCACAGGTTGAAGCCTTACCCAATTCAAAAAGTCAAACATAATACTACAATATATTCATATTTGACACGTGTTTTTATAAGAGTACATCCAGGCATTTTCTAAAAGGGTCTTTTGGAGACTCCAAAATGACCCTTTGTAACCAAGGTCAAATACTTAGGATAAAAAGGGATTATTTTTCATAATTGTTATCTCTAATGAAATGTGGTACTTAGAACTATCATATATAATAGCTAAATCCCTAATTAGTATTACTGAAACACAAAAACTGAAGCATGAACACATTGGAGTGCTTTATCTGATTCCCAGGATTGTCGCACAAAGAAGACTGATTCTGTCAACCATATTGCGCAATCGACTTTTATTTTGAAGGCTCCAAAGAGACATACAAATGAGGTATTAGCATTTTCAGATAGCTCTCAGCTACAAGGCTAATGAGCTAATTTCAGAGCCCGTCAAAGCCAGTTCGAGAAATTTGTTTAGAACTAGTGTGGGGGGGGGGGGGGGGCAGGACGCACAGACCTAGTTGGCTTTAGTGGGCTGTCAACGGGGCATGGAAGCTCCTATTGGGTCAAACAAGGTATCAATCGAGAAAGGGGAGGGTTCAACGGACATTTTGATGCCTTCATATCGTAAATACTCCGTTGATAACCGGAGAAAAGAACACTTTTGTGAACAAGTTGTTTCTTCCGTCGGCTAACTTGCATAATGAAACAAAGGGTAATGGCTATTCATGAATTTAAAACATTGTATTTGGATGAATTACTTTACATGGTTAGATACTTTGAACCCTTGGGAATGTACGCAGATCAAGTTTTGATGTGTTGTTTGCATACCTGGACTACACTGAACCTTTGAGGGTAAGTAGAGACGTTTGGCTTTGGTGTTGTTTACAAAGTGGTGACTGGACAAAGACGTTGACTAAACTTGTTGTTGTGACTCGATCTTGAAATGGTTTACATATCTACAAGCACAAGAATCATAGCTTTCCAATGATGTGTAACATGTGTAGTAGTCTAAAAAATGTATTTATTAACATTTAGTGCGTAGTAACTGGGGGAGGAGGGGGCAGTGTTTCGGGCCCGCGGGCGGGCCTGCACGAAAAACAGGTTAAGTTCCCTATTGATAATGAAAGGAAAAATAGGTGGATTGATTTTGTGAAGAGCCACGCTCATGGAAAGCTTCAGATAAACTCCAACAGCCGCCTCTGCACTGACCATTTCACGGCGGACAGTTTTAACATGGACCAGAGACAGACGGGGTTCACCAACACACGGCTTCTCTTGCAGCGCGGAGCCGTACCGAGCATCGCCCCTCCGGCCGTTCATCCTCCGGTCACACCTGGACCATACACCGCCGCCAGCAGTTCATCACTCAGTTCTGTGTGCTTGTTATAATTATACTAGATAACTTTTCAAGAGGTATCTCTGCTATGAGTTAGTGCAAACCGCTAAATTGATATTAGGCTACTCGGTGTAGAATGATAGTATTTTGGTGAAATGGTAGCTAATGTGTTAGAAGTAGCCTAGTTGGAGAGCTCACTGTCTGCTGTCTCTGGTGTCCATTTTTACTGTTACAGCTCAGGGGAACATTTCACTTATATGCATCTGTATGTTTCACTCATTGAACAAATAAATTGTAATTCTATACGGTTTTGTTCGGCTTGACATAGCATCCATTATCTGGATCGAAGGTAGGCACTAGGCAGCGAGGGGCGGAGCTTCAGCTCCTTCAGGCGACACGCCCCCCCAGTCTCAAGCAGAGAAGACTGCTGATTTTTTCATGATTTCAAAGCCTAATTTAACATACTTGTCGGTGTTATTTTTTCATTAGAATTTGGATGGGTAGTTAATAACACATTATTCTGTGGTGTGGCGAACTTAAAACTTGTTTCCTGGTCCACTTTACAGTATCTTTAAACTTCTTCAACTTCCAAATCCTTCTTCTTCCTCAATCTTTCAGCTACAGCAACCATTTAAACTTAAAAATGTTGACCAAACCCTAAACTTTTTTTTTAAATCAGCTTTTTGATATCTATTAAACTTTTTTTTTATATCACTGATTATGTTTCATGAGTTTTTCAAACCGTTTCTGAGATTTACAAGGGTGTGTATGTGAGAGCCTAGAGTGCTGACTGAAACGCTTAGAGTGGAGGGGAGCTTCGAAATCAGTTTAAAAAAGTATTTCTAGTTTGCCAGCATTGCCACAATTTTCTAGCCTGGCTCTGCCCTCCTACGTACTTCCGCCAATTTTGATTTTGCTTCTGTACTAGGTCTGGCCATGAGGTAAGTAAGTCAGATGTCTCAGGTTAATTTTCTACCGGCCAATCAGCGAACAGAGGGAGTGGCTGTCGTGCGCTAGATTGTGTTGTAGTTCCGTAATGGCGGCGGAGAAAGATGCGAGCGAAGCCATTCGGTCCGTTGTGGCAACGCTGTCGAATATCTATAAACTAAAGCCTGCTGTATACCAACACGCACCAGGGTGAGCTACAACGACAAACCCTGGTTTACAGCTAAACTCAGAAGGTTGAGGTCAGCAACGTAAAAAAAATAGACAACGTTGATGTCAAAAGTTTCGTCTTGCTTGCGATTGTGTTGCTTGTATTTTTATTTACGTTCCGTTGCATGGTTTAAGTTGAAATTAAGTTTTTGTGGCAAAAAGTGCCTTTTGTCAACAAAGGGTACTCTACTTCATAACGTCAGCACACGTTAGCAACGACGCATGGATACAACGTGCATAGATGTGCTGTTGCACAGCGAGTATTGTGCCGTGGTGTACTAGCAGCACATGTAGGTTACATTTAAGCAAATCAAGAATGCATGTACAGTAAGTAATGTCACATTAAATACTGTATTTAAACTCAAGCTTGTGTGGTGTGTCGCTGTCTTCAATGCCACAGCCTAACCTTGATGTCAAAAGAAACGTTTTTCATTTCCGGCGCAGTCAAACAATCCCCTTAAAGGCCATATGGCAGGTTAAACACTACTGTTGATTAATGGGTACATGAAGCACTCAAGATATGTATATCATTTAAAATATCTCCAAATTGTGACTCCAAATGGTGTTAAAGACCAGTTTTTGTCGTTTTTGGTGTTAGCATTAGCATATTAGCGCAAATCGGCGATGACGTCATGTTGGGGAGTTGTGGAGGAGAGAAGCCTCAGCCTTGTACTAGAACTATGGCGACTGACTGGGATGAAGAAGAGGTGGCAAAAACCACTAATGTGTATGATGGCCCGCATCCGTATAATTTCGAACCAAGTAGACATGAGGGCAAATGAGGAATTGCCGAGACCTGATGGCCGTCAAAGCCAATTAAATGGATGGTCCGAGGAGAATGAGTGGAGAGTTGGTGAAGTGTCCTGGTGAGTTGCTATCATTTAGCAACGCAGCAACGATCTCTGGAGATAGTCTAGAACAGCAGTGCACATATACCATTTTTTTTTTACTGTCAGTGAATAGCACCGAGTGAAAGTCAATGTTTTCTTTATATCTAGTGACAGTGATCATTCAGGGCCTGACATTAAATTTTTGAGGCACTTGTCCTTTGGACAAGTAGCCCTACATTTACATTTCACTTTTCCATGCACAAAAGTCACGTCCGGGTAAAGATTGTGCCTTTGACCAACGAAGATAAGCTGTAATATTATACAAATGATAACAATTGAGGTGATATAAAAAAAATGTATTTGTTACATTAAACATTTACACAATTTCTGCAGAATGAAACCCTTTCTGTTATGTAGCCTACTGTATTGCAGCTTCGTCCCAATATC
Organism: Osmerus eperlanus; assembly: GCF_963692335.1. Classification (NCBI taxonomy): domain Eukaryota; kingdom Metazoa; phylum Chordata; class Actinopteri; order Osmeriformes; family Osmeridae; genus Osmerus; species Osmerus eperlanus. The sequence goes on from NC_085024.1 coordinate 8,538,564, forward strand.
TCTACAGACCGTGCAGCTAATTTAATGCTCAACACTTATTACTTGAAAGAGGAATTACTGTGTCTTCTCAGTTACACTATCAGGACTTGGAAATACTGTGACTTGCAAAAGTAGGCAAATGGCTAGTAGAACATAACATTTCAGTCAATCAAACAGCTGCAAGACACAGTGAAATGTTATATACAGATAGCAAACTAACGTTAGCTAGCATCGCTAACGACATTGGCTAACTCAACTTCGGTAGGCCATCCTCAGTATTTGCAAGCTGGCCAATGCAAGTACAGTAACATGGCATTTTATTTGAGTTTAAACTTGTCCAGTGGGGCAGGTACATTTCCCTGCCCTACAAAAAAATCCACTTGTCCCGGACAATCATGTCGTTAGCTGTAGTTCAGATAAGTAGACTAGTACTAGCGGTAAACTTATCTAGAAAGAAGACTATGCTATGGGCTAGCTATGGGCTAACTTGCCAGTCCCACCTAGAAATCCCCCCAAGATCATCCCTAATTAAATATTTTCCCCAACGTCGTAAACACATTTCCGATTAGATGCCCCGTATTATATTCCGTTTTGTGACACCCAACAACATCAAATACAATGGATAACAGTTTAAATGTTTATAACCAACAAGCAAATAGTACAAATTCGTTGGAAAAATTAACCTGCCATATGGCCTTTAAGTTTGGCTAGCAACAGCAGCTAGGCTAGCTTGCTCGTAGCACAATTTACGGAGGTCAGCTTCTCCACCGTGCAGGGCTCTAGTCTAAGATCAAATGGTCGTATTTGGCATTGTTACTGACAATGATCGCTTCCAGCAAACGTCTTTTGAATTTGCCATTTCCGCTTAAATAAATGTCAAGCTTATTTACGTTTTTTGGGGGCATATTTTCAGTTAGCAGATGGTACTGTTTCAATCGCAATTCCATCTACCAGTAGCTAATAATACTGCCGGTGAGAACGTTGTTACTTAGAAAAGCTTGTTTCAAGGGGGTTCAGCTTGTTTCAAAGGTGGTTCTTAATGAATGAATGCAATGAGTGGGCTAAATGCTTGATGGCGTGGCCATGGCGTGGTCAATCTGACCACGCCATGGTCCACCTGATTCCTGCATACAGGCAGAAGCTAAAGCGCTGTAAGCCTGCTGTGAGGACATTGAAACAGTGGACCAGTGAAGCTATGGAGGATCTGAGGGCGTGCTTGGACTGCACTGACTGGGACATGTTCACGACTGCTACCAATAGTCTGGATGAGCTTACAGAGGCTGTGACATCATACATCAGCTTCTGTGAGGACTGCTGTATACCAACACGCACCAGGGTGAGCTACAACGACAAACCCTGGTTTACAGCTAAACTCAGAAGGTTGAGGTCAGCAAAAGAGGCCCAGTTTAAGAGTGGGGACAGAGACAGTTTCAAGGAGTCGAAGAACAGGTTTAGCAAGGCGGTGAGGGAGGCTAAACGACTGTACTCGGAGAGACTAAAACACCAATTCTCTGCAAACGACTCTGCTTCTGTCTGGAGGGCTCAGGCAGATTACCAACTACAAGCCCGGCGCCCCCCACTCCACTAACGACTCCCGCCTGGCCAACGACCTGAATGAGTTCTACTGCAGATTTGAAAGACAATTGGACAGTCCTGAACTACCCCTTCCCAGCCAGGAGGCCTCCCACATCCCCCCCTCTACAGTGACGACTCTCTCCATTCAGGAGGGTGAAGTTAACAGAATTTTCAAGAGGCAGAATCCCCACAAAGCAGCTGGGCCGGACTCTGTCTCTCCAGCCACCCTCAAGCACTGCGCTGACCAGCTGTCTCCGGTGTTTACCTACATCTTTAACACCTCCCTTGAGACATGCCATGTGCAAGCCTGTCTCAAGTCGTCCACCATCATCCCTGTGCCCAAAAAGCCAAGGCCAACAGGACATAATGACTACAGACCCGTCGCCCTGACCTCTGTGGTAATGAAGTCTTTCGAGCGCCTGGTGCTGGCACACCTTAAAGGGGCGATTGTTTGCAAAACCGATTTTACCTTGTCATAGTTGAAAAATGACAGTTTGGTGTGTAAAATAGACATACAGTGAATCTCAAATTCCATTGAAACCTCTTTCCTATCAAAATTTCACTTTTTGAAACTGCAACTTGCAAACGCTAGCTTTTGAAACAGAAGTTGTGACGTCACAACTTGCAGCATCAACTTTGTCACGCCCCAAAATGTACATTTACCCACCCTCTGGTTTTCTGGTCCAGGAACATAAACGGAGGTTGCGTAGATCTCCACACTTTTTTAGCTAACTGCGCGCTGCTCGGTACTTCCACAGGAATTACAAATAAGAAAGTTCATAAGTTTTCAAGATATTGAAAATGGAGCGCCGTAAATGCAGTGTTCCAGGCTGTACCGGGAAACCTGACACTTTTCACTATCTTCCCAAAGAACAAGACACTAGACAGGCATGGCTGATGTTTATCTATGGGAATATCCCTATGAAGTACGACGGTAAAGTATTAATTTGCTCGGACCATGTCACCGAGGACACTTTCAAAAACCTGGGACAATGTAAAGCAGGATCTGCTATGAAGCTGTTGCTGAAAAGAGGTGCTGTTCCGACCTTAGGTTGATCACAACCGCAAGCTGTATGATGTTGTCGCTAACAGTTACTAGCAATGCTAACGTATCCTGCCTGTATCTAGCATCGGTAGAATTTGTGATGATTTTGTTTATTGGCAATGGGGCTAACGTTATTTCTTGTTCCTGACTGTTTCATTCAAATAAATAACCAGTGTTGTCATGTAAATCTACAATTCAAAATGCATGTTTGTCCAGATCTATTTTTCAGCAAGATAGCTAGAGCTAACTGAAACTGAGTTGAATCACTATAGTTTGTTTGGTAAGCTGTAGCTAGTGCTAACGTTACCCACCTAAGTCCATCCTGTTTGCTTGCACAGGGATCTTCTACACTAGAGCTACGTTATAGACAAACATCTACGATGCCCGTCGAGTCAATGTTAGCTAGACTCTAGCTCAGGGGTGCTCACACTTTTTCAGCATGCGAGCTACTTATAAAATGAACAAGTCAAAATGATCTACCTACTACAAAAATGCAAAACTTGTATTTTATTTTTACAATGTATGTTGATGTACCTTGCATACCCGCATGAGCCCATATTGCACAACACAAATAACTATGTACATTTTTGTAATTACCTGACTTTACTCTGATGACTTGCACTGAATGGAATCATCTTCCACTTCAGAAGAGTTCAGCTGAAACAGTGTTGCAATTTTTGATGCGAGTGAATCAACCTCAGAATCTTCCCGAAAAGGATAGCACATGAATGTAGCGACTGGCTCGAGCAAAGAAATGTCTTGAAAGCGTTTGTGAAACTCTGACAGACAATTGTCAATCTGCTCTGTGTAGCGTACACTGTCAGGTTGCACACAGGCCTTCCCTTGCAACTCCAGCTCTGACGCCAGATTCTGGAAGTTTGCCAGCGCTGCAGCTTTGAGGAAAGATGTTGCATCTTTCGTTTGAAAGCATTAACTGAGCTGATCATATTGATCACTGTTTTGTATTTTCCTTGCAGCTCTAGATTAAGGTCATTCAACATGTTTGTCAGATCTGTTAAAAATGCCAAGTCTAACAGCCACTGACCGTCATTTAGCTGCTTGTATTCTGCATTTCCCGCTACACGGAAAAACTCCTTAATCTCCGGACAGAGCTCTTGGAATCTTTGCAGGAATTTCCCTCGACTAAGCCATCTCACGTCAGTGTGTAGCAACAACTCAGTGTTCGCAATCAGCCTTCTCCAGATGTTCACGGAATAGCCGTCTTTGGAGAGATCTAGCGCGAATAGAACAGGCGATCTTCGTTGCCACGTCCATGATCTCTTTCATGTTGAGCATTTTAGCGCATAACGCTTGCTGATGGATTATGCAGTGGTAATTCAGGAAGTCCGGGAAAGCATCGTCCTGCCTGCACTTGGCAATAAATCCATTCAAGCGGCCAACCATTGCGGGTGCTCCATCCGTAGTGATGGACACCAATTTGTACACCGGGAGCTGGGTTTTCTCAATAAAGTTTTTGAACTACTGAAATATGTCCTCTCCTCGCGTCTGTTCTTTCATGTGCAGTACTGTTAATAGCTCCTCTTTTGCAGTGATTTCAGTAAACACCATACGAATGAAAATGCACATGCGCTGTGTCACTCACGTCCGTAGATTCGTCCAACTGCAGTGAGAAACACTCGCAATCTGCGATGTCCTTCCAAAGTTGCTGGGTCAAATCCTCGGCCATGGCTTCACTGTGCCGTGTAACTGTACATCTTGACAGCTGGAGAGCTTTGATGGAAGATAATATTTCTGCCTTGTTTTTAAAGTTTCGGAACAATGAGTGAGCTGCTTCAACAAACGCCTCTTTTACCATCTCTCCGTCTTGGAAGGACTTCTTGTTATTAACGATGAGGTGACTTACCCGGAACAATGCTTCGATGGTGGCTTTTGCTTTTGAAGTATGTTGTGAGAAAAGTGACAGCTGTCCGGACAACTGGCATTTAAGTTCCTTCACTTTTCTCTTTCTTAGCTTGCTTTTCGGCGGGAAGTCGGTGTCGTATTTTCTATTAACAGTCCGAAAATGTCGCTCCACATTTCCCTTCTTTGGTATTGCGATGCTAGACTGACAGATGAGGCAAACGCATTTTGAAAATGTCATCGTGAAAAAAAAGTCCTCCTCCCATCCCGTATGAAAGTGATACGTTTTTGTCTTCTTACTTGGTCCAGCTTCCCCACTAATTTTTATACCCTTTCTTACAGTAAGTTTAAGAGAAAAAACCGAGGGCTAAAAATTGGAGGTAACTCGCTAGCTAGCTTGTCAGTTTTGCTGCACTTAGCGCCGTTTGCATTAGTGCATGCGCAGTGACCTAAGTCTCAGAAAAAGTCAGATGTCATCTGACTGGCTGCCCTGTCTATCAGTCAAGTGACGGGATGGATGATAGGCTGACGTCAATTTTTTTTATGTCATGCGATCTACCCAGAGTACCTTTGAGATCGACTGGTAGATCGCGGTCGACGTATTGAGCACCCCTGCTCTAGCTCATCTGCTTTTTATTATCGCTGATTTGCAAGGAATGCAAGAACAGCTAGATAGCGAAAACGCCTAGAGTAGGCATGTAAACTAGTTTACCTATGCTCTTGCGTTAGCAAGCTAATGTGTGATGATTTAGTTTATTGGCAATGGGGCTAACGCGTTATTTCATGTTCCTGACTTTCATTTGAATAAAAAACCTGTACATGTAAATCTACAATTCACGATGCATGTTTGTCCAGATCTTTTGCAGGTTATTTTTTATCTAGCTAACTGAAGCTGAGTTGAATCACGATATAGTTTGGTTGCTAAGCTGTAATGTTCTACCCACCTAAGTCGATCCAGTTTGCTTCGACAACAGAAGTGGAAACAACTAACGTAATAATTTCAAATGATATCTAGTCAATCTGTTGAAAATAGTGTTGTGTAGACACAATAGATTTATTTATACGTTTTTATTTCAAGTCTCCACCTTCATTGTTTCAGTGAGTGTTGGCCGTGTTGCATCTTTGCTCCACAGCTTCACTCGTTGTAAACCAACCAATCAGCACGCAGCTCATCTATATATTCATGAGCATACCATAAAAGGAGAAAACCTAGCGTTTTTTCCTGGGAAAATTTCAGGGGGCATATAACAGCACCCGGGCCATTTTCAGCCCAACCAATGTTACATACCCTATTCGGAGACCTTAAGGAACAGTGTGAAATACCCCAAAAACCCAGTCAATCACCCCTTTAAATCCATCACAGACCCTCTACTGGACCCCCTGCAGTTTGCCTACAGAGCCAACAGGTCTGTGGACGATGCAGTTAACATGGCCCTCCACTTCACCCTACAGCACCTGGACTCCCCAGCATCCTATGCCAGGATCCTGTTTGTGGACTTCAGCTCTGCCTTCAACACCATCATCCCCGCCCTGCTTCAGGACAAGCTCTCCCAGCTGAACGTGCCTGATTCCACCTGCAGGTGGATCACAGACTTCCTGTCTGGCAGGAAGCAGTGCGTTAAGCTGGGAACACAAGTCTCTGACTCCCGGTCCATCAGCACCGGATCACCCCAGGGCTGCGTCCTTTCTCCTCTGCTCTTCTCCCTGTACACCAACAGCTGCACCTCCAGTCATCCGTCCGTCAAACTCCTGAAGTTTGCGGACGACACCACCCTTATTGGGCTCATCTGACTATAATCAGACTCGTCTCTGGTGGAGACGAGTCTGATTATAGGTGGGAAGCGGCCAACCTGGTGACCTGGTGCAGCCAGAACAACTTAGAGCTCAATGCTCTTAAGACAGTGGAGATGGTTGTGGACTTCAGGAAGAACACAGCCCCACTCACCCCCATAACCCTGTGTGACTCCCCAGTCAACACTGCGGAGTCCTTCCGCTTCCTGGGCACTATCCTCTCCCAGGACCTCAAGTGGGAACTGAACATCGGCTCCCTCATCAAGAAAGCACAACAGAGGATGTACTTCCTTCGGCAGCTGAAGAAGTTCAACCTGCCAAAGACAATGATGGTGCACTTCTACTCAGCCATCATTGAGTCCATCCTCACCTCCTCCATCACCGTCTGGTACGCTGCTGCCACTGCCAAGGACAAGAGCAGGCTGCAGCGTATCATCCACACTGCTGAGAAGGTGATTGGCTGCAATCTGCCTACCCTCGAGGACCTGCACACCTCGAGGACCCTGAGGCGAGCGAGGAAGATTGTGGCTTCTACTCAGCCATCATTGAGTCCATCCTCACCTCCTCCATCACCGTCTGGTACGCTGCTGCCACTGCCAAGGACAAGAGCAGGCTGCAGCGTATCATCCACACTGCTGAGAAGGTGATTGGCTGCAATCTGCCTACCCTCGAGGACCTGCACACCTCGAGGACCCTGAGGCGAGCGAGGAAGATTGTGGCCGACTCCTCCCACCCTGGACACTCCCTGTTTCAGCCACTCCCCTCCGGCAGAAGGCTGCGGTCCATCAGGACCAATACCTCACGCCATAAAAACAGTTTCTTCCCTTCCACTGTTGGCGTCTTCAACAAGGCCAAGGGTCCACACGGACTCTAATGACTTCCTGCTTAAAACACACTGCTTTTTGCAATGCATTACAAAATTGTATCTTGTACATTTGTATTTTTTGTAATATTTGTATTTTCATATTGTAAATTACAGCAACTTATATTTTATTGTATATTTAATTTAATTCTTACTCCACTTAGTACTGCTAGTTTATGTACCCTTAGTATAGATAGTCCATGTATTGAAATTTTAGGTCCCTATATGTTTATTGTATGCACCTTCCTGCCAAAGCAAATTCCTTGTCTGTGCAAACTTTCATGGCGAATAAATCCCATTCTGATTCTGAAAATATCACTACTGTAGAAGGGAAAAACTTAAGGTGACGTTTTAGTCATATAAGTTAAGTTCATTCTACATTTAGTCATTTTAGCAGACGCCCATATCCAGAGCGACTTACAGTAAGTACAGGGACATGCTACACTTCACTTTTTGTATTTTGAATTGTACATGAGCAGCAACAAATGTAGGCTATGCTTTTAAATCTATGGATCTTCATAAATAATAAGTAGGCATTTTATATAAAATATACTGAAATATCAGTTGTAAAAATAGCAGTTAATAAATGGACCCATCTGCAAGCAAGCACAACCTACAATTTCCCAAGAAATTGTACCCTCTCTAGTTGTAAGTGTAATTGCTGTCAGAGAGTTTAACACCAGCACTTACTTATGCAAAGCCTGAACTAGGCAACCAACTACATTTGGTCTGCTTGACACAGTAGGTGTAAAAGGTTCCCATTCCACAGAGATAAATGAAAAACCTCCAATATTTCTGCCTATACTACTCAGAATACTAATCATAATAATAAATCCCATTATATGAACAGGTACGGCTGTGTGATCACAAATAGCAATTACGTTGCATCTTATGATTGGAGCGCTGCTCTAAGATTCCATTAAAACCATTCAAGACAGACTGTATGACTAGGGTCATTCAGATTCAATATGAGCCTTGTTGTAAAATGGGGTTGAGCTCCCACTGTAAGTGAGTTCTTGTGTATTCAGGCTCGGGCTTGTCCAATGTTTGGCCAAGGGAGAGTGGAGCCAAGGCCTTACCGTAGATGAGGACAACAGACTCCTCGATGGCATGCTGGTAGCTGAACTGGGAGTCGAGCAGGGCACGGCTGACAAACGAGCCATAATAAGTGGACTGGTACCAGCCCACATGCAGATGGTCGATGTTGACGTGACGCAGGCTTCGCATCATCTCCATCTGGTACTGGACTGGAGGGGCAGAGAGAAGGAGAAGGAGGGACAGAGAGAGTGAGATATGGGGATGAAACGAAAGAGAGAGAGAGAAAGAGGTTAAGGACAATTCCTTAATGTCGGTAAATAAATAACCCTGGAGGAACTGAATCGTCATTCCTATTTTTACGGTCTGAGATACGTACGAGTGTCAGTGAAAAGGAAGCAAAAGAAGACCGTGGTCGTGTCCTTGTTCCATGTGCAACAACCCCCATTCCCCTTTTGCCCATGCTGGTGAGTTAAAGTGAGATGACTGTCTTCTCAGCTCTTCAAATGTTGAGCGCAAGTTTTTCACTCCCTGTCACGTGACAAGGAGTGATTGACGGGTAATTTGAACCTCAAATCTGCATTAAAGTTAACAACCCTCTACAATGCGAGCAAATCACTTGCAGATGCGACCAAATTTAACGCTACGCGACTATTATCTTTAATTAGCCAATGGATAGTAAATTGTTCATTTCACTCGCCTGTTATTAAAGTTTAGCACAGATTTGAATGACACACCGTCGCTTGACTGCGAGTTAACATGATTGGCTGCTATGACAACACAGACAATTAGTTATTTTGCTGCTGTTTGCTGCTGTTCAACAACGAAAACGGAGATTGCCAAAGTAACGGAAAGTCGCTAGATTTGTTGCTCGTCGCTAGATAAGATTTTTTGTCGCTAGGGAAGGTGAAAAGCTACACTGCCTCTGTTGCTTTCTCTTACAAAAATATCGACTTGCTTTTTACGGCACTCGTCACGCACAAAGAGATGGATGCAAAAAAAGCTACGACTCCAGTCTGAGCAGAAAACATTTTATATATTTTTTTGTTATCAAAACAACTTAACATTACTGTCCTTGTTCAGATGATTCTTTCTCTGCTAATCAGCTCTGCCAACTGCGAAAGAGCCTTCAGTGCCCAAAAGAGAATAAAATCAGATGTCCGCAGCAGTCTCACATCCTCATGCCTCCGAGAATTAGCTAAAACCGCTGTGTGTCTGAACTGGTCATTTTTTATGTCAAGGTGCTCTTTAAACTCTTTCAAATCAGCCGTTTGTCTAATACTTATAAACAGAGAGCCTAAACTGATCACACCATTCTAGTGAAGATGGCCAAAACTTTCTTCCACACAGTTTTGCAATGTGTGTGATCTTCATTTCAACAGAAGCCCCAGACCAGAGCTTCAGAAGGATGATCCATCATCAGCTGTGGAGAGGTGGCTGAAGTCAAGTGGCAAGAGAAAGCCGTTAGCAATTTTTTTTATTAAAATTAAATCTATATGCAACATAAAGGATCATTCAGACAGATAATGTACGTTTGTTTACGTTTGTGTGTTTTTTTCAGTTGCATTGTTCATGCATTTCATGTGAAAAGTCTGGCGAGTAAAATAAAAAATGTACTAGTCAATGGCGACTCAAGCTTCATTGTGTCCGTAGAGGGTTGGTTAAGAACGTAAAGATGAAGTTTAACTGGTTATGCAATGCTGGAAAGAACGGTGGACCAGTCACAATCAACTCACAGCAGGCACATAATGTGCAGTAGGCTAATTAGCGAGCTTTCGGTAAAGAAATTAAAACAGGTCGCACCATAACGATTATTTGCACTCGCACAAATGCTCCCAAATATATTTTTAGTTCGCACAGATACAATTTTGGGAGCATGCATGACCAAATTGGTTGCAATTTCAAGCCCTGTGTATTGTCTGTGACTACTGACTTTTGTTTAATATCAATTTTTTTCAGAAACATTATTAAATACTATACATTGAGACGCAGCTCTCAAGACAAATTACCACAGACCGCAGTCCTAACGTGAGCGTTTGTGTGCGTGCACATGTAGCGTAGCCACAGCTAGACTTGGAGGCAGATTCGAGGCAGACTAGGGGATAGAGAATAGAGAAGCCAATGGTCCTGGCCTGAGGCCTGCCATCTGCTAGTCCGTGCCCCCACTAACTATTTTAGCTTATCATAGATGTAATCTATGTTCTGTGTATGTATATGTTATGCCAGGTTGCTTTGCGTTGTCTTGTCCTAAGAATTTCAGTGCCCAGTCTGACCCTGTGTTGTTCTGTGCATCTGACAATAAAAGACTTGAACTTGAACCACAAGTACTAACTCCTACCCCCTACCACAGCCAACACCAAACCAGGCTGCTCTTTCTTCTAATGATAAGGGAACCTTAACAGCCGGCCCTCAATTGCGCACACACACACACACACACACATTTATACCTCCTTCTGAAAGCATATTGTAAAAGGATAACAAACAATTCATGCCCTTTCATTAACACGGTTCTGACATGTTAACTGCCTTTTGGATTGTATTTAGGGGTTGGACAACACTGTCAGGCCGTTTCAACCACTAGCTTGGCCATGGTACAGCCATGTTATTTAGCTGATGAGATTTTACAGATTTTATTAATTCCGAGAGTCCTAAACGTTCCTAAGCTCTGACAGGAATGTTGCTGCTAGGGCTTAACGCTTTAGAATCTTTCTGTCCAGATAGCAGGACTGAAACAGGCTTGTCTCAAGCTGGTTTGGTCATTGAAAACCAATTTGTCTCCACCCAAATGGACAAGGTTGACGTAAAGGTTAGGTTATTATGAGAAGAAAAAACACACACTCACTGCCCTCCATACAAATTAAACAGACCGTACTTGATTCAAAACAAACCGTGAACTGTAAACACCCCTTTGAGGTTTTAATCGAGGCAGCAAGTGTGCCCATCCATACAGCCACCCCGGTCTGCCCAGCCAGCCAGCACCAGGGAGTTCACAAGGTTCAACTGGCAGCAAGCTGGAGCCAGAGAGTGACAGCTTTGAGGTAAGACAGCCAGATCCCTGTAAATACCAGTGGGGATCACAACCAGGCTAACTCATAAACCAGGAGGCAGGCTGAAAACAACTATTCCTCCTGATGCAGCGAGCAAATATCACGTCAGTGTGAGTGAGTCTCGCCCTTGTGCGACTAATGAAACGGGGGGGGGGGGTTGTTAACAATGGATTATTTATTTCTTATTTGTCAAGTAAATAGATGGGTGGGCCCTTTGGTAAATGTCAGAGGAAGTGCTAATACTGCTAAGTAAACTCAGGGAGCTCAGCAAGGGGATGAAAGAGGTTCTGAAGCAGAGAGAGGAGCATGATGGCTCATGTACTTGAAGCTAATAATATCCAGGTTTTCCAGCTTAAAGAAGGTGTCAGATGTGCAGCCTCCTGCTCTGCTACACCTCTTCTCAAACACACACACCCCTTCCTGTTTGCCTTCCATAAAACTTAAAGTACTAAAATACCAGTTGGAGAACAGCTACATTATCTGGAGAATGATTTTCGCGAGCGATGGCCAATCGGCTCGTTGTTGTGTTTCTTGTAACGTAGCAACCATTTGTCATGGTAAATATTTCTAGGAGGACAAACTGATCATCTGTGTGGCTGCATACCCAGCCCTGTTACGTGATATTACTGTTACTCTGTATTCTTACAGATATGTTAACAAAAGAAATGAGGCATGGCGCAGGGTTGCCTTTTATTGTTGGTGCTCCTGGTGGGGTTTTTGTACTTTTAAATTCTCGTAAGAGTCTCGTAACTGTCCTAGAGCTAGCTAACTAGCCCCGTCGGCGGAACAGTACGACTGGTTACCGAGTGCCCGGTGGCATACTGTAACATTTAATCTTTCACCCTGAATAAAATACCAAAAAAATATAATGCTACATATAGCTAGCATATTGGTTTTCTTGCATCATGTGTGTAAAAGTTGTTTCATTGATGTTGGACACTGCGTTAGTGGCGTTCGCGTCCGATTGCATACTGTAACATTTAATCTTTCACTGATTAAAATACAGCAAAAAAAGAAAAGAAGCCAGAACTAGTGTGTACAGTAGATAATATCATGCTACATCTAGCCAGCGTATCGGATGTTTGCTTAATGTGTGTAAAAGTTGTATTTGGATCGATATTGCGAGTACGTAAACCCAAATCTGCACACTTTGCAATGACGTTATACGAACTACAACAGTGACTTTAGAGAAGTGCAACTCTGCATTCATCTGTCTGACACGCCCCCGAGCGTGGTGCACTGTGGGAAGGCAAGCGATTTGCGCCGCTGTAGTGGACACGCACTGTCGGCTACAGCGGAGCAGGCAGCGCGGAGCAGGCAATCCGCAGGAAAATTAGCCCTCTCCTCTCCCAACACTCGCTAAACAAGAACTCGATATGCCATTTACTCCTAGGTTCCACACATTCATCAATGCTGTACTGATTCCAGAGCAACTGCAACACGCCTGGTTCCTGGTAGACACTGACCTTGTAAGGTTGTGTGTGTGCGTGCAATTGAGGCAGTAGGAGACCGTGGCCAGGAGAATATTCATACCCAAAACATGCTTTTGGGCTGGTTAAACTACCCTGGCATAAAACAATTATCATAAAAGACTCTTGCTATACTGTATGTATATATAACCATATCTATAGCAAATCTGACCGCCAAGAAACGCAACTACAAAACACTACAAATGAGCGTGAAATGGTCTGCGGTGTGTGTGAGCTCAGGTTCACTCTGAACCTGCCCAACCCTTCTCTCCGCACACCTGGATTAGCACCAATCTCCAGTAATACATTCTGATCCCTACTTTAGCCGGGGCAGAATCTCCAATGAGACAAAGCAGGGGATGAATAAAACAGTGGAACTGATGGCAGCAGGCAGCACCAAAGGGCCATGCTTGCCTTACAGGGTTTCCCGCAGAAAATTGGTTAGTTAAGGTGGTAGGGTGGGGTTTGCCGCCAGACCGGGGAGGGGGAAGACGACTAGTTTGTGCGATAGACTAATGCGGGGGGGCTAGTTTGTGCAATAGACTGATGCGATCTGCAGAGAAGGATTTGGAATGGAAGGGAGAAAACAGGATAACGGCGGATATCGCTATGAATTTTTTGGGGGACTACGTAGTTAAGACGGCAGGTGTGTGTTGCTTAGGCGGCCGCCTTAACTGGAAAGTGCTGTGGGAAACCCTGCCTTAGATCTCTCAAAATTAGAGAGAGAAAGAGAGAATAGGAGGAAGGAAAAGAGAAAAAGAGCAGGAGAAAGAGAGAGAGAAGGATAGCGGGGCAGTTCTGGTTGTGTCCCCTAGTTTTCTAATTGACCTTTTCCAACCAAGCACACAACAGTAAACACTGTTCCTGTGGATCAGACCCTTTGAAGGACAGCACCATATCTCTCTAATAATGACAGGAATCTCACTGTGTGTGTGTACAAATTAGAATGGGTTTAGTTTCCCACAATAACAGAAAGCAGGGCTCGACAATAACGATGGCCCAGGGCCAGTAAAAAGTAAGTTGGGACAGTAAACTAGCAACTCACTGTCCCGATCGGGCCACTGCAAAGTATTGATTGAAGAAAAACAAAATCGCATTGTAAAACTTAAACATCCTGCATGTTTTGAAATGTGCTAAATGCATAAATAACTTTGCAGCTCGTGGGGCGCACCGTTGGCCAATCAAGAGTTGAGTAGTGATTGACGAGTGGTTGTCAAATTCTAATTCTCTAACCTCAATACATTTTTTAACAACTGGCGCGAGACACTGAAGTGAAGATGGCAGCAAAGGAGAGCTACGAGCTCAACTGGAAGCAACTTTTTTATGGAACCAAGATGCACTGCGTCGTCTGTCCCCGTCTAAAGCAGACAAAAGTGGATCTTTTTACACAGGCAACGAAAATTTCGCAAAACAATCCCTGACCAGCCATGCTAATAGCAGACAGCACCTGGTTTGCTTTTATATATTAGCATTGATGGACCAGAGGTTTCCCAGTTTCAGCCAGACAGAGTTGTGCAGAGATGGCTGTCAGCGGGGGGGAGAGCACGTCATGTTTGAGGTTAAAAGTCAATTGTTTTGCTGACTATTACCTTTTTATTTTTATCACTAGAAATTTGATTTCATTGTTGTTCTTTTTATATCCAGGATGTGTTTAAATAAATGGTTAAACATGTTAACAGAATAACATAACTTATAAGTCTTTGGTTTTGTTGTAACAATAATAAAATACAACTTTTGGAAGGGGGGCCAGTAAAAACTGTCTTGGGGCCAGTAAGTTTCAAACCCACTGGCCCAGTGGGCACTCTGCAAACCGGGCTCTCAGCAAAGTTAATATCTTGCAGGGGTCTTTATAATCCAACGGAGTCCAGTGCAGCAATTGACATTGTTTGGATAAAAAAATTTACATCAAATGAAAAGATTTGCAGCCAGTTTGCCTTGCTCTCTTCGCTCTGGACCCAAAACGATATGTATATAGCGAGACGAAAATAAGCATGAGACATGAACAATATTAGGTTTTCATTGCTTTAGACATCATCACTTGCTGGACAACCTTTCAATTGGCACTTCAAAAATACATTTTTGGGTACCCTATAGCCTACTGTTATTTAGAAGCACAGATATAACAGATATGGCCAGGTTAGCAGTTCTGACTGCTGTCATATAAAATCAGCTGCTCGAAGGGTGTTCTTTATGGATGAAATGCTGGCTAGCTAACAGAACAGAATAAAGTGGATACTTATATAGTAGATCAGTGAATTTTGTTACACAAATTAATTGCCTGCCCATTGCAAATGTGCTACGGCATTATAATCACCAGTGGCATCACAGACATGGACACTTCCTACCACTTAAGCCTCCTTGGTCGTTTTCTTGAGGCATGGATTTAGCTAACCACAAACAGGCCTACGACAGGAACAATGTTCGTACGTGTTTAGTCTCCACGGTCAGTTGTCATGTCTTATTTATACAAATGCGATACAGAAAATACAAGACAAATTTACAGCACTGCACAAAGGAAAACTTACAAACATATTATAAACATAGCAAACACCCCTTAGGTAGAACTGTACATGCACTGTATGATCAATTAGGCCCACAATAATGACAGCAGGCTAAACCATTGTGCATGTGATGTTATGAACTAAATGTCTAGATGTTTGTGGTGGTAAGACAATTTTAAAGATCCTGTAAAGTGGACCTGGAAACGAGTTTTAAGTTCGCCACACCACATAATAATGTGTTATTAACTACCCATCCAAATTAGAATGAAAAAAAACACAGACAAGTATGTTAAATTAGGCTTTGAAATCGTGAAAAAATCAGCAGTCTTCTCTTCTTGAGACTGGGGGAGCGTGTCGCCTAAAGGAGCTAAAGCTCCGCCCCTCGCTGCCTAGTGCCTACCCCCGACCCAGATAATGAACGCTATGTCAAGCCGAACAAAACAGTATAGAATTAGAATTTATTTGTTCAATGAGTGAAACATACAGATGCATATAAATGAAATGTTCCCCTGAGCTGTAACAGTAAAAATGGACACCAGAGACAGCAGACAGTGAGCTCTCCAACTAGGCTACTTCTAACACATTAGCTACCATTTCACCAAAATACCATCATTCTACACCGAGTAGCCTAATATCAATTTAGCGGTTTGCACTAACTCATAGCAGAGATAGCTCTGGAAAAGTTATCTAGTATAATTATAACAAGCACACAGAACTGAGTGATGAACTGCTGGCGGCGGTGGATGATCCAGGTGCGACCGGAGGATGAACGGCCGGGGGGGCGATGCTCGGCACGGCTCCGCGCTGCAAGAGAAGCCGTGTGTTGGTGAACCCCGTCTGTCTCTGGTCCATGTTAAAACTGTCTGACGTGAAATGGTCAGTGGCGCAGAGGCGGCTGTTGGAGTTTAACCGAAGCTTTCCATGGCTCTTCACAAAATCTATCCACCTATTTTTCCTTTCATTATCAACAGGGAACTTATAGCGTTGCAGCGCAGCTGGAGTTCTTGCATCCAGGGAAGATGCAGTTGCGGGTGGTTGGAGACATCCTGAAGCTAGCTAGCTAGCCGATGTAAGCTACAATAACAGTACAGCGGGAGCAGCCATTCAGTGATCTGACGTAGATGGGGCGAAATGACGTAGATAGGGCATTTTTTGGCTCCGCCCATTAAAACCTGATCTGAAAACGGAAGAGAAACTGTTCTTCGGTCTAACTCCACATTTCAGTGAGACAAAGTTTTAGCGCTTTGCACATGCTTTCAGGAACTAATTTCACACGTATATAATGTACTTAGAAGCAAAACATGGAATTTACTTTACAGGATCTTTAACAGAGAACCAATATAATACATTTTGATCAACATAAAATAAACAATTGATAATGTAGCCTTCCATTTGTCTGCTGCATTGGAAATTTTTTAAAATACAGCAAAATTGCTTTTATGATGCGCATAAGTGACTAGAATAGATGAGGTTGAACAAGTACTTCAGAGATGACAGTGTCAATTGTGATATAAGAAATATAGGTACCAAAGCCACTGAGCAGAACTGTCATCACCAGCTGCATCACAGGCATCTATCTATAATTCCAGACATCTTTGTGTGTCACCGACATCATTGTGGGCACTGTGCCCCATCTATAATTCCAGGAATTGTGTGTGCCACAAATTTTATCACGGGCATTGTGCATTATTTATAGTTCAGGTAATCTGTATTTGTGTGTTTCACTGACATCTTAAGTAGGGGTGTCACGATACCAAAAATTCAGTAGTCGGTGCCAATACTAGTAAAATAACACGATTCTCGATGCTGATTTCGATACCACGTTAAAAAAAGTTTTTTTAAGATTCCATGTACTTGAACTTCTTTATTAACCCGTAAAGGAGTAGTGTCGCACATATGTGATCGTTCGAATGCGGGTCTCACATAGGCGATTTCGAACATTCCAACTGAATATTTTCCGATTGACAAAAACTATGCGACAAACGCTTTAGTATGGCTTCAAAATGTACTAATGAGAAGGCTAATTCAACCAATCCATCCGAGAAGTATAATTCGGCATTAACAAGTAACACTAGCATGATAGTAGAATTGCTACGAGTATTATGCTAGCTAATTTAGCCAGGAAGCTAACGAAAGCTAGCTAGCTACTGTACCGTTTCGGATAAATAACTTGCGCTGTGTGGACCGTCGGAAATATTTAGAACTCACACGTCTAAAATACTTAAAATATCAAAATGTCATAACAATACATAAAAACATGTGCAAAATAGCATAGAACAACATAATAAAGTGCAATTAATGCTTATAGTGCAACAAATACTGGCACACTGAAACGTATGCTGCCCCCATCAGTTCCATCAGTGCTGCCAACACTGGCATCAAAAAAATGGGCATCGTCGGTGTTTGGACATTTTAGAACCGGAAGGTATCGGTAGTATCGGTTCTCGTGACATCCCTAATCTTAAGCACCAACTGCATCACGGGCACTGTGCACTAGTTATTTTAATTGGGAAAGAACAGGAAGAAATCAATTTCTCCATTGCGACAGGTAATCTGATCTATTGAAAGGCTAACTCCTATGAAAGTGTTATCACAAAGCCCCACCATGTTTCAAGGTAGAAAGTGTGACTAGATGCACGTGGGTGGCATACTGAATAACAGCACACACAAGGGATGTGAATTAACAGCTTGCAGAGATCATGGCTGATGCATTCTTTAATCCCCCTGACTTTAATTAACCCTGGGTGAGATGAGAAAGTCCACCATTAGGGCACAGGGACAGAGGGTCAGCCTCAAAGACTGTGGGGAGAAATGTGCTATTACCAGGGTAGGTGTGTTTGTGTTAAGGCCGATTTATACTACTCTGTTCTCATGGACACGGACAGAGGGAACGCCCTCTCCGACGTGAAACGCCCTCTCCGAGCCCCTCGAGAGCTCTACGTGCACCTCCTGATTTTCCTGACTGTCCGTCCGTCATTTTACGGATACCCCTTGGCTGTGATTGGTCCGTATTAAGAACCGCTTGCGTCAGGGGCGGGGTTGCCGTGACCAACAAGACGAACAGAATCCTTTGACCGCCATTGCTGTAAGTTTACAATTCATATTTCAGCTAAACAGTACCTGTAAATCAGCATCTGAATTCAAATGTGACGAGAAATGGGCAGTGTAGTTGCTGAAAATGTGCTTATTTTATTGATGAAACGGCTAATTTGTAAATTTGCTCCGACTTTTCGATAACCTAGCTAGCATCGCAGTGCAGCGCCACCGCCACAATATTATTATTATTATTTATTTTTTACTGTTCAACATGGCAACAAAAATTATTCATTGCACAGCGCACTGATTATGCGCAGGACGAACGAATCAATCCGGAGTTTACGAACGGTTAGGCCCAATCCAGCAAAGTGCTGTCCCATTCCAATTCATAGCATTTTGAGCCCTTGCAGCCTCTTGCACTCAATCACTTACTAGGTGACGTCAAGTAAGTCTGTGAAGGTTCAGGGCTTAGGGTTTAAGCGAGACATTGGGATTAGGGTTGCAAAATTCCAGGAATATTCAAAGTTGGAAATTTTCCACGGGAATTAACGGAAATATACGGGAATTAACAGGAATAAACTGGAAATTTTGTGGTAATTTAACTGTATTTACCTTTTCATAAGCAGACATGCATGCAAACATTTATAATACAACTTTTGTGTGGACATACATACATCCTACTCACTGCTGTAAAAAGTTAGTCTACTGTATACAAATAAACATGGCTTCAGTTTACCAAGTAATCAATATGCTAGGTAATGACAAACAGTGTTGGGAAAGTTCACTTTCTACATGAAATAGTTCAGTTCATAGTTCACTTGAGGGTTTAGGTTGGTTGAGGGGCAGTTCTATGGGCGTATGTGAAGCCCTCTGTGACATGCTTGTGTGTAAAAAGGGCTATACAAATAAATTGTATTTGATTCATAGTGCACAAATTTTTAAATGAACTAGTTCAGCTCATAATTCAAAATTTGTAACGAAGTTCACAGCTCCAAACATTTCTTTCAATATGTTGCGAGCTATAATTGAAAATCTCAATCTGTCTCAAATACCATACTTGGCCAATGAAAACCTAATATTATTCATGTCTCATGCTTATTTTCGTCTCGCAATTCGGCGCTCTCACACTTGCCAGGCATAGGGCTGAAACTTTCAGACGCAACACTGATGACAAAGACGTTCAAAAACAACAGAAAGTTTTACGTTTAAGTTGATGTTTCTGGCAGACAATGTTCCCAACCAGCTGCATTCAGGGTCCAGCTGAGCTAGGCGTGCATAGTCTTGTTCTCAACTACATTGAAATTCCCTGTTATATGCTTTTGCAAAAAAAAACTGTCACATTTTCTTTCTTCAAAATTCCCGAGCCAAAATTCCCGCGGAAACTTTCCGCCCCTTTGCAACCCTAATTGGGATTGGGCCTTAGTATCATAATTCTCTGCGCAAATTTGTCCAAAACTGATACATTGAAGTTAAATATAATTATATTCATAGTTAAATTCATTCGTCAAATATAACAATATGAGTCCAATGTAATGTTTATATTACATAAAGCAACAAAAAAAAAGCTCAAATGCTAAAAAAAAATGTATCTGACGGGTTCTGCACACGCGCATTACTTGTTTAAGTCCTTATTTCCACTCACATCAAAATGAGACGAGGACCTAGGTTTGGCCTAAGCCCCTAATGTAACGTCTGGCTCTGCCCCTGCCTACCACCACTAATAGGATTTGAATTCTGTGGGAAACACTGTGCCCTATAATATGGATATAATATTACACAACATAGTGTATTCCCTAGGTTTACAGCTTTTGGGGGGGGGTTGTTGGGTTATCCATGTAGAGACAGAAATGACATGCTGTCTGGTAAATAAGATAAATAACATAAGGCCATTTAGTTTCTTTAAAGATCCTGTAAAGTAAATTCCATGTTTTGCTTCTAAGTACATTATTTACGTGTGAAATGAGTTCCTGAAAGCATGTGCTAAGCGCTAAAACTTTGTCACACTGAAATGTGGAGTTAAACCGAAGAACAGTTTCTCTTCCGTTTTCAGATCAGGTTTTAATGGGCGGAGCCAAAAAATGCCCTATCTACGTCATGTCGCCCTATCTACGTCAGATCACTGAATGGCTCCTCCTGCTGTACTGTTATTGTAGCCTACATCAGCTAGCTAGCTAGCTCCAGGATGTCTCCCACCACCCGCAACTGCATTTTCCCTGGATGCAGCGCGGAGCCGTACCGAGCATTGCCCCTCCGGCCGTTCATCCTCCGGTCGCACCTGGACCATCCACCGCCGCCAGCAGTTCATCACTCAGTTCTGTGTGCTTGTTATAATTATGCTAGATAACTTTTCCAGAGGTATCTCTGCTATGAGTTAGTGCAAACCGCTAAATTGATATTAGGCTACTCGGTGTAGAATGATGGTATTTTGGTGAAATGGTAGCTAATGTGTTAGAAGTAGCCTAGTTGGAGAGCTCACTGTCTGCTGTCTCTGGTGTCCATTTTTACTGTTACAGCTCAGGGGAACATTTCATTTATATGCATCTGTATGTTTCACTCATTGAACAAATAAATTCTAATTCTATACAGTTTTGTTCGGCTTGACATAGCGTCCATTATCTGGGTCGGAGGTAGGCACTTGGCAGCGAGGGGCGGAGCTTCAGCTCCTTCAGGCGACACGCCCCCCCCAGTCTCAAGCAGAGAAGACTGCTGATTTTTTCACAATTTCAAAGCCTAATTTAACATACTTGTCGGTGGTATTTTTTCATTCGAATTTGGATGGGTAGTTAATAACACATTATTCTGTGGTGTGGGGAACTTAAAACTCGTTTCCAGGTCCACTTTACAGGATCTTTAATAAAGGAGCAAGCTATAGACCTGTTTTGTAGGAAAGGTAACCTTAATCGACTTATTTTGTGATCTATGTGAGCTATATATTAAAATATATATATATATATATATATTATTTTTATTATTAACTTGACCTTCCAGGGGGGCGGGGGGGTGCCGTTGGGGGGGCGACGAGAGAGCGAGACGACGAAAGAGCGAGACGACGAGAGAGCGAGACGACGAGAGAGCGAGACGACGAGAGAGATTGTCACCCCTGCAACTTGTTCAATACTGTCATGCAATGGCAGCCGAAAGCGGCCAGATTATTTTTGCACTTTCAATTTGACACAAACGCAAAACTGGCCTTGTGGCAACACGTCTAACCTGAGGAAACTATTTCTATAAAGCTGAAGAATGCACCAGATTTGATAGCCTGTTAGCCAAGTCCCCCGCAGCAGCCACAGCTAGCGTTAGCAACACTTCTGCAGTCAGTGCCGTAGTGAGGTCAGCAAGACCACACAGAGCCAACATCTTGCCACACCTGAAGAGTGATTCAACCACATCAGACAAACCTAATCTGCCCTTGTGACACCCTCAGTATGCTGATTACCCACCAAACGCAGGTGCAAAGGAACCATAGAATTGGGGGGGGGACCTCCCCAATCTACCTAATCAGCCCTCCTGCTAGCTTGCAAGCTTCAAAGAGCCTGCTTGAGACAACACGTCTCCAGCAACCATTTGCTATCCGTTTTGGCGGCAGTTGAACAAAGAACATACCTTAATCAGAACTTTTTAGAAAAGTTCTTCAGATTTCACCTTTACCACAAGAGTAAAAGGTGAAGACTTATGACAGGGATATTTGTGTCATGTTTGTTACTTTGTTTTAATTGAAATCTTGAGTCTAGTAACTACTCCTTCTTCCTGAAAGATAACCACGTCATTCTTGGTATCTACACAACGCTATCATAATAAAACAATCATTCAACTATATTTTGTAACTGTACCAAGATGTCCAGAACATTATTTGAACAATCTTTTGAACCAGATCACACCTTTGGTAGGTGTGAAGGAAGGAGTGGGGAGTTGAGAACTCAAGTCAACGTCTGACCCCAGACAGGTCCTCCCTAGAACTCTGAACTGTATAAAGCTCTAAGATGACCATCAATCTCTGACTCCAGCAAAACCAACCATGGCATGAACGCCATCAGGAGTGGCGTTCCAAAGGACGTTGCCAAGCTTCTCCTGAGATTCAACTTTATAGTGATTGCGACACTATCTGGACGTTTCAACAGAAGAACCAAAAACGCAATTCTAATTGTGACTTCACTGAGATCCCGCAGACTCAGTCACATGACCTTGCAGCGCAGCCGCGCTTTGACTTCAGATTCTTCAAATGGACCTTTGGCACAAACCGCCCTCAACCTCATTGATCAACCCCTGATCAAACGTAACTATGGCTAACGCTCTTTCCTCCCCGACATGGCATTGCCGTGAGCTCTGTTTATGATTTGTAAGGATGTAATCATTGACTGTACAATTTCTGTCTTTCTTTAAGTTAGACCATTTCATTCTGTTCATTGACACCAATCTCTCATATCAAACCCATAATCTAACTTGTTCATACGATCTGTTTACCTTACTTGAATAAATTAATTGTAAAGATATTTTGACGTGTGTGTTCACTAATGTTACGATTGGCTCTACACAACAAATTCATTCCTAAAGATGAGACTGACTATTACATATTAAATATATGATTCCCTAATGTCCTAAACCAATATTAGGGTGGTGCCCCGAGACTTTATTATACATTAAGTATGTTTATCTTTAAATGAGCAAACCCCGCTACAGCGCAGAAGACGTCTGTTTGCTAGTGTACTTCATTGCTATTCATTTATACTTTGTTTAATGTTGTAAAATACAATACCTTTATTTATTTATAGGTAGGGAGGGGTTTTATTGTGTGGTGTGTAAAATGTTCAAAATAATTAACATCTAAATAAATGAAGATGCTGATATCACCAAAATTAGGGTTGGTTACGATTCACATTTGTTCCAATACCGGGACACAAAGGTACCCTATTCCATGTAGAAGTATCATATGGTACAAAAATGAACTATTAGTATTCTGATAACGTTCACATTCCTATCACATTCCTATCCTAATTCTGGTCAAACACTTAAGGTATTCGTCGCCATAATTAATTCTGTCATGGAGGGAATTGTATTCCTGGATGTACGTAGATGGTGATATTTCATACAGGTTTTTAAGGAGCTGTTGCTGTTCTCCCTAAATCTACACAAAACCTAGCTTGAAATCCACACACACATCCTTCCAGAACAGCTCCACACTGTCATCTGCTGATGCAAAGGCAGCATAGCATGACAAGCCCCCAGTCCCGGTCCCAAGTCTGGCTCCCTGGAGCTGTGACAACGTTATCGTCCATGCACGGCCTCTGTCAAGCGCAGCCCTTATTCCGGTCACACCACCCAATGGGAACTTTTGAAGAATATCAATCTGGAGATTATGCAGAGGGTGCACTGGTTCTGAATGCACACTCAGCCAGCGGCAGGAGGGTGATCTAAGGCTAACCACCCCCCCCCCCACCCGGCAAATACTGCAGTCTCCATAAATGCTGGCAATGACTAACTTCAAGGACACTGCTGTTAACCATCAGGCCGTTAGTGTCTGAAAGGAAAGGCGAATGTCACCGACATGTCGAGCAGGCAACGCAACAGGGTTTCTTGTAGCTCAGGGCAGGGGAGACCAACGCTGACCTTATTAACCAGGGGATAAGGCCCATGGCGAGGGTGGAGAGGAGGGACAGTGGAAGAATGCCTGTACTAAATCAAATGCCACTGGGTGCCTGTTAACGCTAACCATTTACTTCAACGACTTTTAGCAATCTTTCCCCTCCTCCGTATCCTCAAAATTCCTCAGCTGCTGCTTGTTAGCCAGAGACACCAGATCTGCTGGATCTGGAAAAGCATCTTCCCTTCGGATGGCATCTGCTGGGCTGTCGATGTGGCGCTAATGAGCCACCAGCCAAAAAACACACCGTTTGACTGTCACTTTCTTTGACAAAGGAAAAACCTGGGCTGCTAATGGTCGCAAGAATGTATTCTGAACAAAGGATGCTGGAGGGGCGGGGGAGATTCTTAACTTAACAGAATTGGGCTTAACAGGAATGAGTGCGCATACAGACGCTTAACTGACAACATTGATCAAATATACCGCCATGGCTTGACAATATGGAGTGCTTGGTCCTCATTGCCAACTTTGACACGAAAAATGGGTGTATACACTCATAGGGGACAGGGTTACCTTCGTCGAAGTCAGCATCGTCCTCTGTGTGTTGGGGGAAGGGAAAGCAGTTGGTGATCTCCAGCCTGTCCTCCACCACCAGGCCAAGCAGCACACCCTGTACCACCTCACTGCCCTGACCCTCCTCCTGGTAATGCTTGATTATTTTTAAGACCACCTGAGGAAGGGGGAGAGAGGGAGGAAGGGGTTAGTGTGTGATAGAGAGCATGTGTGTGTGTGCCCGTCAGCTTGCTTTCAGTAGACGCATGCGTGAGGAGAGAAAGAGGTGAAGCAGAGGAGAGACACTGCAATAGGATTTCTGAAATGGGGCAGAGAGCAAAAAAAGTTGCCTTGATCCAGCACAAACAACGAAAATGTTCAGCTTGCCACTATATTATTTACTTCCAATTTGTCTGGAGAACCTGAGAGGTAATTCATCTGGTTCAATGCAGGGACCTGGTTCCTGGTGGCAGCCCATTAACCATAAAAAAAATGTACTCTAGCTCTTATGTATGTTACAAGTGTCAGGAATGTTGACTCATAGGTTAAGTAAATACATTAAGCTCACGAAAAGGAGAGCAGGTACAACAACAGTTTCAATATATTATAAATGAGAATAGCCAAAGAGGAGGAATAAAAAAAAAAAAAAAACTGGAAGTGAGGGCGGGAGGCGCATATGAATCACCAGTATCCAAGCAGCACTGGCCAGGTCAAGCCCACAGGCATTAATAATGTTCGGTGGTTGACAGCGGGAGTCAGAGTCTTAACACATGTAGGGCTGTAATGGCAGACACCTGAATGATACAGCCCCTTTTTGTCACTGGTCACTCAGACACTCGTCTGGGACAGTCGTTGATTTACATAAAAGGAACTGTAATGTTAAAATGAAAATAACACTTTAATGACACCTCTGGAGAGGTGGTCTCAACAGTTGAGCAATGTCATGACAATGCAATCCGCACCGCAGCGGCTAATCTACCGCACTCGGACGGATTTGGATTGGGTAACTTGTGTTGCATGAGTTGAATTTTTCAACTTTTGTAGTGCTTTGCCACGGAAGAGCGACTTTAGCGTTCAACAGTAGCCTACGTTTATGGGATTGCAAGAAAACTTAAATATTTGTAGTGAGTTAGCTATAAACAATTATTACATGGCTGAATCCTCTATAGGGAGTCAGATGGCTGAGCGGTTAGGGAGTCAGGCTATTAATCAGAAGGTTGTTGGTTCACTTCCCGGCCGTGCCAAATGACGTTGTGTCCCTGGGCAAGGCACTTCACCCTACTTGCCTCGGGGAGAATGTCCCTGTACTTACTGTAAGTCGCTCTGGATAAGAGTGTCTGCTAAATGATTAAATGTAAAATGTATTCTGTTGGCCTACACACGACACAACTTACAGAGTAGGCTACTGTTTGTTGGTTGATGTCGGATAACTTGAAATAAAACCATTTCCAAACAACAGAAGAGGCCCCCTTTTCTTACAAATTCTTCTTCGTCCGGCAAATCAACCCCACTGGCGTTTTTTCAGACATCATTAACGCTTGCTTACACTTGCCAACAAAAGCAGCAGGGTTTTTCCTGCATAGAGAACATTTTGGCGCGCGCCAAAGCCATTTTTTTAAATTTCCACTCAAAATGCTGACAAAAGTTTGATTTACGATTTCCAACGCAGCCTCCATTGGTATTCTTAACCTGGAATGATAATATATAGTGCAGTGTTTCCTCTATGGCTAAATTTCTGCCGCCACGGTATCAGAAATCAGGCTGTACATTTTTTTAGGGCATCTATCAGCAGTGATTGTTAGAGTGCATGTCGGAGAATTGCACGGACATGCGCTTCACACCGCAGTTGAGATTGCGTGTGTGCATCCTTGAGAACTGTAAGTCGTATAACTTATGTTGTCAGTAAATAAATAGCATTCTTGCGATATTTAGAATTGTAGTTTAACTTTTATTTGATTTGCTATTTTCGTTTGACCTTGAAGCACATTTGCATTGCTCTGACGGAATTTTCGATTTGGAGTGTATTTTGTCTAAGCGGACTACATTCATGCCGATGCTAATTAATTATATATTTGATGACCCATTCTGCAGGTAACCAATTCGATTTGTTGTTCAAGTTTTATGTCTCGTGCTGTAAAATTATTGTTGTAAAATTACACTGGTGGCGTTGCTAGCATTCTTGATCTAGGATGACTAGTGAAGGCTAACTACTTACTAACTGAGAGTGAGGTAATGCCGGGAAATATCAAACTGAGGCTTTAACATATCGACCGAGCTTTAACGAGGTTGATACGCTGAAACCGAAGTTAGATATGGATAGTAGAACTCTGGCAGTCATGCCATCTGCGGATGGCATGACTGCGCATCAGCCAATCGGAACGCTCATACTCGTAACTTTTTTGAGTCTTTTTTGAGTTTTTAACTCAAGTGTTGTCTCATGTGAGGCAGTTGTTTTTGTTTAATAAATAATCGAGTGTGATGATGAATTATGGTTACTTTGTACCATTTCTTAATTGAATTTACAGAACAATTACTATACCGTGATATACCGTAACCGTGATATAAAATTACTCATACCGTGATAGAAGATTTTGGCCATATCGCCCACCCCAAGTCGTAGCTAATTTTCTTTTTTTAATTATTATTATTTATTTATATGATTATTTGTATTTTATTTTTTATTTTTTTATATAGCGCCAGATCACAAATTAAGTCATTTCAAGGTTACCTTTCCTATAAAACAGGTCAATAGCTTGCTCTTTTATTAAACAAACTAAATGGCCTTATGTTATTTACACGACGGCATGTCATTTCTGTCCCCCCCCCCTGTAATACAGGTTCATTATTGTTCATTATTATCCAGAGCGGCTTACTATAAATCATTTGTGCGACCAAATCATGTTTTGCGCCAGTGCCACCAGTGGAAAAGGTTAGATGAGGTAGAGCCCTGCAACAGCAAAAAAAAAAGAATATCACTTGCCAGGGGGAGGGAGCCCTTGTCTCAAGCCCTGGCCCGAGGACCTGTCCTGTTCTAATCTACTGGGGAAACAGATGATTTATTTCAACGCAGCCCGGCTGCCATCGCGCAATGTATACCCAACAATGATAACGGTTTGAACTCGAGAGGATAACCTATCCCTTCCCAGCCTGTTGTCTCTGTCTATGGGGTGGCTGAATCACAGACAACAGTTCAAGGGGAGAGTGACAAAGAGAGGGAGAAACCAATCAGAAATGTGGACACCTGAAGTTTCCCCTGTCTTCTATCTCTGTAACTGTTGCAAATGGCTTTCTTTTCACTGCCACAAGGTCAGATAAAGAAACACACACCTATTCCTGATCCCGACAACCATTACATCACTCACAGCCTGACCTCCCCTCACCCCCAAATAAAAAAACAGGATGCAACCACGTGTCTGGAATCGATACCCGCATTGTACTGAACCACTTGAATTATTGGAAACGGATTATGGAAAACCAACAGAACACACAAGCCAGTTGGGCTATTCACCACTGACCAAATGCCATCAGGTATTGGGAGTAAGCTTGGAATTGGAACAGGTCTCTCTCTGTCTGTCTCTCAGGGGCTCTCTCTCTCTGTGGCTCTGGTGACTGAACAACAATACTGAACACCCCTCCAGATTGTGAGTGATAAGTCCAAACATTACATATCCTTTGTGTATGTTTAAACTAAGAGTATACCAACCATTCATAGTACCAATTACATAAAATGGACACAAGGTTCTGTCAGTGACAAATATTTCATTTAGTAGGCCAATGTCACTGTGGCCCGCATCTCAGCCTCTGCCTCAAAACAAGTGGTGAAAATAAAATTTTCTGGTGGCAATCTTTTCAGAGGGGACGAGGCTTAAAAAAAAAGAGCTCATCCTCGTCTTCCTGTGGTTGTGGTGGTTGAGGTGCAGGTGCTTGAAGAGCATCAAGCATCCTCTCAAAATTAGTGGGCTCTGTCTCGATGGGGAAGTTGCCACTTGTCTCCCTGAACTCTAGGAATGGAGCTAGGAAGCTCATATGACAGCAGCGCATCTCCATGGTCTACCACTCCCTAGACCTGCTCCACTCTTTCTCCCTATTATTTTCCTTTTTGTAGCCGTCCCTCAAGGTCTTCCATTTCTTTTTGCAAACCTCAACTAGAAAGAAAGATTTATCAGACAAACGTTGACATGTGTACTAAACGTTGACATGTGTACTAACCTTTTATTATATTACTCAAAATCTCTGCAAATCAATTGCTAGATTATGGCTAGCCACTACACATTTACTGTATGGCTAGCGAGTGACTGCCAACCAGCAATTTCAACGTTGAATGTCAATTCCAGGGTTTTCCTGGGTCAAAATGGGTCTTCGGTGCTCCAAAAAAACAAATATATATATGTATATATATATATATTCTTTTTTTTCTTTTTTCTAATAAATGTATTTATTCCCAGGTGTTTTGCATCTAATTGCAAATAATAACAATAAACCCACTTTTTATTAATTAAAACTACTTCAGCATAATAATGCACCTAAAATACAAACCTGAGCAAGGGCAGCAATCGCTATCGAATCAACAGACATGTGCAATTTAGCAAGCAGGGGAAGAATACAAACAACGAAAATCGCCAGTTAACTTGATTTAAATTTGCAAGAACTATAGACTTATACAATAACTGGCTTAAATGAACTGACAACATCAGTTATACGACTTACAGTTCTCAAGGACACACACACGCAATCTCAACTGCGGTGTGAAGCGCATGTCCGTGCAATTCTCCGACATGCACTCTAACAATCACTGCTGATAGACGGCCTAAAATGTTGTCTGATTTCTGATACCGTGGCGGCAGAAATGTAGTCATAGAGGAAACATTGCACTATATATTATCATTCCAGGTTAAGAATACCAATGGAGGCTGCGTTGGAAATCGTAAATCAAACTTTTGTCAGCATTTTGAGTGGAAATTTCATTTGCATTTGTACAGGTGTATTCGTGCACGTCGGGCTGGCCTTCGCAGCGGAACGACAGTTTAGTGGCCACTCTGTCCATTTGCGCACCTCACAGTTGCGTATTGATCAGACAAGATGACACGCTTATCAACTCGATTACTATTGATCAAAACAGAAAGAAGGTTCGGCTGTAGCCTACTTGAAACATACTATTGAGAACATATTCGCTGACATGCATTGCACGCGTGATGAACACAGCTTTTATTTTATTCTTTTATCACAGACATTTTTTTGCCTTTGGCGCTCAGGATTTGTCATTGGCGCTCGGGAAAACGGCTTTGGCGCGCGCCAAAACTTTCTCTATGCAGGAAAAACCCTGTTAATTATATGCACATACTGAAACTCTGCTCTGCAGTCGGCAATGGCAATTTATTGAGGATATTGAAAAAAAGATGTTACTGCTGGCAAGTCAAGGTCCTGGTCTTAAAAGCAAAGCAAATAGCTGTGCTCTCGCTGCTGAAAGTCACTGGTAAAATGTGTCTACCAATGAAGCAATTGTGTCCCCTGGTAGCAAAGCATAAGTATTGCAAAAAAAAGTAAATACTACATCTGGGAGTCGCCAAATGTATGTGCATACAAAAGGTAGAGGGACCTGTGTTTCTTAACACAAATACTGTGAAATATGGTGATGGACAACCATCATTCAGTCCTAGGAAATTGCTATTTCTGGCCATGAACAAAATGTTCAATGGATGCCTTGCTAGAGGGCTTGAATATCCAGCTACAGGGTTTCAATGCATTAAATTTGACTTCACAAATCTTTGTTCTCTAATTATTTGCAATTTATATTTTGGACTCAAGTGATCCGGACCTCGGTTTGGGCCACGCAGATGACCTGAGAATATTGATTTCCAAGAATCTGAAGCAAACTGACTAAATCTGAGAATAAGTATTTATATATTTAGAACGGTTCATATTCTTCATCTTTTCTTATTCTTGACACTTCTCATCATCGTTGTTAATTTACAGTTAATGTATCTAATATCTCAGCGGCACTACACTGCGACCGAAATGGTCGCATTTGCGACCTTTTGAAATGCCATTGCGATCGAAATTTTTTATTTTAATAAAAACAAAAAAATTAAATTATGATTTATTATGAGCATTTGTTAAAACAGTAATGTGTATTTTAAGAATACATTTTAAAACAACGTGCTCTGAACATTCAACACATCAAGTTGGCTTTAGCCCCGCGACCCCCTCCCGAAATGGTGTAGCCTAAAGTTGATTTAAAAAATAATAATCTACCTCTTGTCCAGACGCACGCAGCAATGGAATATAGGCTCCTCAAATCTGACGGGTTAAAATGAAGCGGACAATTCGCCATGTACGGAGCAGGTGAGTTAGAATGATACGGACATATGAAATTTGACACCAGTGGCTCAAAGAACACCAGTGGTCATAGGTGCCATTACCAGCGTATAGGTAGTATTGCCAAACTTTTTCGCCAGCGCAAGGCGCAACGTGTAGCCTATTGAAAAGTCAAATGTTTTCGTATCACTTCAGATTCCTCACTACATCAAATGTGGTTGTCATTACAGTTTACTTAAGTGTTCTAAATTAAATAAACCTCATACGGTCTGCGAAAAAGTAGTATTTCCAGGCAAATGAGGCAATACTTGTTTCAAAAGTAGTATTGCCATGGCAATACTGTCAATACTGACGGCGGCAGCAATGGTTAGAGCTAAGGTACTGTCGAACGCCCCTGAAGGAGCATTCGTTTTGATGGACTTTGGAGAAACAATTAAAAAAAAAAAAAAAAAAAAAAAAAAAAAAGAATAATGCTTAATAATGAAAAGTGTGCGTTTTGGCAAATGTGTTTGACTTTGTGCATACGTATATCCAAGTTGTGCATTAAAAAGTTGTAGATGCTTGCATACATATATAAAGGTTTTGCAATTTTAAGTTTGGTGTTTTTAAGAGGAGTTTTGACCTCTAACATACGCATGTGTTTTATTAGAAAGAATGTGCATTGGCAAATGTGCATAATATTTTAAAGAGTGTTAAGAAATAGCTGGAAAATGTTTTAGAACCTTTTTTACCTTTTTTGAATAAAAAAAAAAACTTTGTAGATGTGCATCTTAAAATAGATATGTAGTATTGCTAATGTGTAAAAGTTTAAGACAGAGTGTTTCAGTATGATAAATGCAGAGGATGTGGTTAGGAAATGCTTGAATAGATGGAACCACATTTAACTTTTTGGAGAATACAGGAAACGTGTAGACCGATACCTGCGTCAAAGTCTAGACAGGGCCATCACGTGTTAAAAGAAATAAGAATGAAAGTTGGGGGTAGAGAGAAGGCTTTTTGAGAGTTGTACTTCGTGAGTCGAGTAGTCGAGGTTGTTAGTTCCTGAGCCTGTTTTTCTGTAGAGTGTCCGCCTGTGCCTATTTTAGCAAAGAGTTTTCTTTTCTGTCAGTTGTGCTGCTGTTTTACTAGTGACCCAGGGTCCGCGTTTTCCTATTTTTTTTGTCGTGCCTTAATCAAGGAGGCTTTAGCGTACCTTTTTCTTTTCCTTTTTTACACTTTTGTATCTGTTCCAATAATCTGCCAATAAAAATTTGAAAAGACAGTCGTTGCTCTACCGCCCATTTGTGCGCCCCCCGCTCGAGACCAAGGGATCCACTCAGCGCCCCACACCGATACTCAGGTGAGTTCCCCGGGAATCGCGACTAGTCATTTAGGCACGAAAACTGCCCAGCTGGTGTTTACGCGAAACAGGGTCTTGAAGTGTTCATCTGCTCAGACACATATACTCTCTCGATAGGTGCGGTGTTGCGTCTCACAGATAAACTAACGGGGGGAATAAGGGCGGAGGAGGGCCCTTGAACGTTTTTGTTATCGGGTGGGAAGGGCGCGGTAACCGGGAGCGAAACGTAGCCATAGGAATAAGTGATCGATAAATTATGATGTTTTGCCCAAAAAAGGGCCTATAAACGTTTGCTGCTATAAAAGATCCCTCCAGGTTTGCGTCAGGAGGCCCCGGTGAGCGTCTGTGACACCGTGGTTTGGTTGGGTGCGGAGATTCCTTTCCAGGGAGGGAGGGAGCCTCGGACTAACTCGTAGCCAAGCGTGTGTTCTCCGCACACGTAGCCTATACGAATTCGTGAGACCCCGTGCGAGAGTTGGGTGGCGTAGCGAGGCGTAACAGTATATTTGTTGCCGGGGGACCAGCACCCCGGTCAGCGACCTCGAGTCCCCACACGATCGTTCGACAGTACCAAGACGAGCAATGCACTGTGTGTTCTGTAAATTCTGTGGGCCTTCAATTGCAAGACTGTCCAAATTTGTAACAGCATCAAAACAATTCAAACACAAAACATTGAAGCTTCACAATGACGGTATGAAGCACGCGATGTGTCGAGACAGGTTGGGCCTACATATCCCGTGATGCAGCAACACCTCCGACTGCATGTCGGCGTTATTTTTCCTTACTCTTATCACCCAAATAAAATAAAAAACCTGAAATAAAAGTACCCCCCAGACAAATCCTCAAAATCTAATTAAAGTACCCCCCGGAATAAAAGTACCCCCCGGAAAATTGCCAAATCAACACGCAAACTGTGTCCATATGCTATCAAAATGTGTTCCTACCAGTGTAAGTGCGCATCTTTTACTGTCACTTGCAATCAGGAATAGAAATGGACAGCAAATATACCATTGCTAGGAAAAAACTTCAACACTTGTAGTTTGGAAATACATAATCATTGTTAGAATTTATTTTATTTTTTAAAGAGGCTGTTTGGTTACAAATATAGTACTGGTACTTTTCTTCAAAAACGTAGTCGCTATGACTGAAACATAACATGAAAACCACTAGCAAACAAAGCATTGCTAGGAAAATACTTCAACACTTGTAATTTGGAAATACATAGTTATTACAAAGTAAAAAAGAAAGAGGCTGTCTAGTTACAAACATACAGGTACTAGTACTATAACTTTTCCTAAAACAGCTTACAGTGACTACATGACAACCACTACCAAATAAAGCATTGCTAGGAAAATACTTCAATGCCTGTAGCTTAGAAATACATAGTTACAAAGCTGTCAAATAACAAACATACCATGACTACTGGTATACCTAAACAAACTTATAGTAGACACGACTGCCGCGCAGCACAATTGCAGGTGCTGTGATATACCTGTAACCACGGAGTTGACACTGACACGACAGCAGAAGGTTAAAGGTAAATGTCTTTTTTACTTGAGTTCGCAAATATAAAAAAGTAAATACCCTGGGATTTTTATTTGCCGATGAGAGGCTCGTTGTCTATAGGTTGTGACTGTCATGCTGGTGTGCTGAATGGGAACCGTTATGTGAGTGTACAGTAGCTAGAGCTAACATCAGAGCCATAATGAGGCTCTGGCTAACATTTACTAGCTTGCACAGACAACCTTCAGTTGGTAGCTAACGTCGTTAGCTAATGTAAGCTACTTGCCAGTAGCTAGCTAGCTAAGGTAGCTAGCTACGTTTTCACATCAAAGAGTTCAAATGTATCTTCCCTTCCGAAAAGAATGCATGGAATTTTCTAAAATTATGTCTCGATTTTCCCCCAAAAAATAAACGTACCGTCCAAAATAAGCACGTACCGGATGGATTTTTCGGGTAAAAAAAATAAACGTACCGGTACATTTATTTGGGAGATAAGAGTAAGTGTTCAGGAGTCTGCCCATCTGTGCCCCAACCATAACATGCTGAAATTTAAAATAAATTCATTTTGCACTTCATAATGTAGGCCTACTGTATTTTCTATTGCAGTAAATCTATCACAATTAATGTTAACGAAAACAAGAAGGCATGTGGTTTAAAAGATGGCAAGTAATTAAAGGTCCCATAGCATGCTGTTTTTTGATGCTTTTATATAGGCCTTAGTGGTCCCCCAATACTGTATCTTAAGTCTCATTCCCGAAATTCAGCCTTGGTGCAGAATTAAAGCCACTACGAGCAGTCCCACAATGAGCTTTCCTTAGAACGTGCCATTTCTGTGTCTATAGCTTTAAATGCTATGAGGAGATGTGGTGTGGGTTAACTGCCATTGCAAGCCATGATGTCTCTCGAGGAAAAAACAATATCGCGCTCGCACAGTCGTAGCTCATCTTCTCATTGGGGGGGCCAAATTCTCTGTGCGGGCAAAGCAGAGAAAGGGGAGGTAACCTTTCCCCTTATGACAACATAAGACATAACATAAGATTTTCAGATCGAAGCATTTGAGCTTATTTTATCAAAGGCGGAGAAACATACCCATGGCTTGGTTTACACCTATCGAAATTTCTAGCCACTGGGGGACCAAAGGCAGGCTAGGGGAACTTTAAAGGTGACATGACATGAAAACTTCACTTTAGGAGGTTATTTAACATTAATATGAGCCTTTGGTCCCCCAGTGGCTAGAATTTTCGATCGGTGTAAACCAAGCCCTGGGTGTTCTTCTCTGCCTTTCAGAAAATGAAAGCTCAATTGCTCTGTTTGAAAATCTCTTTGTTACGTCACAAGGAGGAAGGTTACCTCCCCTCTCTCTGCTTTGCCCGCCCAGAGAATCTGGCCCGCCCATAAGAAACTGAGCTACGACCGTGCAAGTGTTTTTATCCCCGAGAGACATCATGGCTTGCAAACGAACGAAGCATTACATTTGCTCAGTTTGGAAGTACAAAGGAAAACAAAAATCTTTACAATTCCTTGATCCGAGCCTCTGAAGACCCAGTATCTTAATTTTATTTTCTCTGGAAATGCACCTACACACCTTCTGTTGTAGGCGCATTTGTTTTGCAT
Source organism: Osmerus eperlanus (assembly GCF_963692335.1). Lineage (NCBI taxonomy): Eukaryota > Metazoa > Chordata > Actinopteri > Osmeriformes > Osmeridae > Osmerus > Osmerus eperlanus. The sequence goes on from NC_085024.1 coordinate 8,573,665, forward strand.
GTCTGCGCCAAACACTTCAGCCATGACTGTTTCCTCAACTTGAGCTAATACAAAACTGGCCTTGCTGAAATTAAATTCTGGATCAGTACTAACTCTCCTTCGTCCAGCTACTAACCTCGGACAAGTTAGTTAACTAATGCTATATCATTTTGTAGCTTTACTGTATATGGTTACCTAGCTTGCTACCCTTAGAATGTGGCTGTAACATTAGCTCTGCAGCTAACAGCTGAGTTACTGTCGCTAATGGAAAGGTAGATAGCATCAAGTATGTGTGTGAATACACATGCTGTAACGTGAGTGTTGTACACTTCTTTGTTATTTGGATAACCGTTCTGCTGTTGGCGTTATGGCGCGTGCGATATCCGCCTTTCCCCTCTTTGAAATGACTGAGTGTGTACCTCTGCAAACCAGGGTTATCAGATGAGAATGGGCAAATTCGAGGCATCTTACAGCAACGGGGCTACAGCCATTGCGATACATCCATTGTAAACATTAGCGCATGGTGCCACCCCTCCGCTCCTCATTAGCATTTAAAGCTACAGACACCAAAACAGCGCGTTCTGAGGAAAGCTCCTTGTGGGACTGCTAGTAGTGGCTGTAATTATGCACCAAGGCTGAATTTCGGGAAACAGACTTCTGATACAGTATTAGGGGACCACTAAGGCCTAGATAAAAGCATCCAAAAACAGCATGTCATGTCTCCTTTAATGTTAAATAACCTCACAGTGACATTTTCATGCCATGGGAACCTTACAGTGCACATCTGTATGCAATACAGGTTCATTATTGTTCATTATTATCCAGAGCGGCTTTCTATGAATAATTTGTGCGACCAAATCATGTTTTGCGCCAGTAACTGAAAAAGTTAGTAGCGCAAGTGCAACCAGTGGAAAAGGTTAGTGTACGCCCTGTATCTGACATCTTACTTAAAACCTTTTCATGTTCCTGTTAAATTTGCCTGAAAACGCCTAAACAGCATACCCAAAATAAATTGGAAGCTGTTCTTGAACCATTTGGAGTACATGCATGTAAATGATCTCTTTTGAAAGCTGACACTCTGAAGTTATGTCCCCTGTTGTCAGGACCCCTGTCAGTCCTTCTAGTGTTGAGTAATAGAAGCTTGAACACAAGGAAAGTGAAAATTTCTATTTCCGCCTAGATTTTGTTTTGAAAACAGAGGCCTGAATAGGCCTAGAGGTGGTAGGTATTATCTGGAAGACTAAATTGGACCACAGGTTGAAGCCTTACCCAATTCAAATCAAAAGTCAAACATAATACCACAATATATTCATATTTGACACATGTTTTTATAAGAGTACATCCAGGAATTTTCTAAAAGGGTCTTTTGGAGACTCCAAAATGACCCTTTGTAACCAAGGTCAAGGTCAAATAAAAAGGTATTATTTTTCATAATTGTTATCTCTAATGAAAGGTGGTACTTAGAACTATCATATATAATAGCTAAATCCCTAATTAGTAATACTGAAACACAAAAACTGAAGCATGAACACATTGGAGTGCTTTATCTGATTCCAAGGATTGGCGCACAAAGAACACTGATTCTGTCAACCATATTGCGCAATCGACTGTTATTTTGAAGGCTCCACAGACGCATACAAATGAGGTATTGGCATTTTCAGCTAGCTGTCAGCTACAAGGCTAACGAGCTAATTTCAGAGCCAGTCGAAGCCAGTTCGAGAAATTTGTTTAGAACGAGTGTGGGGGGGGGGGGGCGGGGGGGGGGCAGGACGCACAGACCTAGTTGGCTTTAGAGGGCTGTCAACGGGGCATGGAAGCTCCTATTGGGTCGAACAAGGTGTCAATCAAAAGGGGAGGGTTCAACGGACATTTTGAGACCTTCATTTTGTAAATACTCCGTTGATAAATCTGAGAAAATAACACTTTTATGTGAACAAGTTGTTTCTTCCGTCGGCTAACTTGCATAATGAAACAAAGGATAATGGCTATTCATGAACGTAAAACATTGTATTTGGACGAATTACTTTACATGGTTAGATACTTTGAACCCTTGGGACTTACGCAGATCAAGTTTTGATGGCATGATTTGCACACCTGGACCTATTTGAACAACTTAGGGTGAGTACAACTTTTTTCTTTGGCATTGTTGAAGGAATGTTCACCGGAAAAAGACGTTGACTTTGCTTGCTATTGCGACTTGATCTTGAATTGGTTTATTTCAATGGAAGCACAATAATCGTAGCTTTCCAACGATGTATAACATGTGTAGCGTCTAAAAAATATATTTTTTAGAATTTAGTGCGTCGTAACTGAGGAAGGGGGAGGCAGCATTTTTGTCTCTCGGGCGAAACAGGAGCGTAAACAGGTTAACTATCATATATTATAGCTAAATCCCCCATTAGTGTTACTGAAACACAAAAGCTGAAGCATGAATGCTTCATCTGATTCACCAGGATTGACAAAGAAAGAACTATGCTTCTGTCAGCCATTTTGTGCCTGGACTTTTATTTTGAAAATGCCAAAGGTACCCATAATATATTGGTATTTGCAGAATTGCATTAGCTACAAGACTAACAAGTTCATTTGAGAGCCAGCTGAAGCCAGTTTCAGCTGTTAGCAAAGAAAGAGTGGGGGGGAGCAACTTCCAATAAAGAAATTATTGATAAAAGGGGTTCGTCTTCAGTTATTTGGAAGTGGTTTGGCTTTTGAAATCCGACAAAGAGCAAAGCAATGTTCGGTGCAATTTGTGTCATAAACAGGTGGCTACCAAGACTGGTAACGACAAACCTTTTTTACCACCTGAAGCAAAATCACTCGTTGGAACATGCAGAAAGTGTGCGTTTGAGCCAAGGTATTGATAAAAAGCAAGGTTTTAAAAAGCTTAAGTTACTTGACCCCAGGTACGTGCTCCCTGGCAGCAAACATTTCTCTCACACCACACTGCCTAAACTTTATGCCGAGTGTAGGGGAAAAAGTTGAGGAAGAGACTTATTTTGCTACTACTACGGATCTTTGGTCTATTGTCTTAATTATCGTTATCGAATGGAAATATAAATATCTATCGTGAAAATGTTTTACCCATATCACCCAGCCCTAGTACCAATTGTTTCTTCCGTCGGCAAACTTAACATGATGCAACATTTTTGTAGTTTCCCAATATTAATAAAAATGTAACAAAAAAAAATTACAATCCGCAGTCTTTGCGGGAATCCAAAACACACAACCCGCAGTCTTTGCGGCGTCTCGAGCCGCAGTCTTTGCGGCGTCTCGAGCCGCAGTCTTTGCGGCGTCTCGAGCCGCAGTCTTTGCGGCGTCTCGAGCCGCAGTCTTGCGGCGTCTCGAGCCGCAGTCTTTGCGGCGTCTCGAGCCGCAGTCTTTGCGGCGTCTCGAGCCGCAGTCTTTGCGGTGTCTCGAGCCACAGTCTATGTGGGAATGAAAATCAATAGAAACAATAATACAAGTACTAAAAGTAATAAAAACCCTTCTGAGATTAAATTATTAAAATGCTTTGGTAAAAAAATTGGTTTTAAGCTGTCTTTTGAAAATTCTTCCCTAATATTTATGGGTAATGTGTTCCATAGTTTTGGGGCGTAGTTGACAAAGGCTGCATCACCAATCTTCTTATGACTGCTTCTGGTAACCTGTAATAGGCCTGCATCTGATGATCGCAGTGTTCTAGCTGGTGTGTAGTTAGTAAGAGAGGTAGCAATGTAGCTAGGTCCTTGTCCATTTAGAGCTTTGTATGTGAGGATAAGGACTTTAAAAGTAAATTCTGAAGGTAACAGGGAACCTGTGTAAAGTAGCTAGGACAGGACTAATGTGTTCTCTCCTTTTAGTTTTGGTTAATAATCTAGCTGCAGAGTTGCGAATGAGCTGTAGTCTTTCAGTAGTTTTCTTGGGAAGACCAGTTACAGTAGCCCAGCCGGCTCAGGATTTTTCCTGCATAGAGAAAATTTGGACCGCACCTAAGCCGTTTTCCCGAGCGCCTATAACAAATCCCGAGCACCTAAGGCAAAAAAAAAAAAATCAGCGATAATTTTTTTTTTTTAAAGCTGTGTTCATCACGTGTGCAATGCATGTCAGCGAATATGTTCTCAATAGTATGTTTCAAGTAGGCTTCAGCCGAACCCTCGTTCTGTTTTGATCAACAGTAATCGAGTTGATAAGCATGTCTTCTTGTCTGATCAATACGCAACTGTGAGGTGCGCGAATGGACAGAGCGGCCAGTAAACTGTCATTCCGCTGCGAGGGCCAGTCCGACGTGCATGAATACACCTGTACAAATGCAAATGAAATTTCCACTCAAAATGCTGACAAAAGTTTGATTAACGATTTCCAACCCAGCCTCCATTGGTATTCTTAACCTGGAATGCTAATATATAGTGTAGGCACAAAGAAAAGAAAATTGCAAAACACCTGGGAATAAATACATTGATTCGAAAATATATATAAAGTTCTATGTGCTCGCTATAACTTCTATTGGAGCCGTCATCGCAATTAATCACTCGTGCAGTGCATGTCCGCGAATACGTTTAATAGTATTTTTTAAGTACAGCCGAACCCTCGTTCTGTTTTCATCCAGCGCCGGCTGCAGCCGGCTGCCTTGAAGCTGAGAATGCCATTGGCTGCTTCACGTCAGCCTGGCTGCAGGCAACGCCGGCACTGCATGAAGTCGAACGCACCAATTTAACTTGACCTTCAGGTCAAGTTAAATTGGTGCGTTCTCAGCTCAAGTTAAATTGGCCGCCAATTGAATTTGAAGGTCAACAATAGGTCAAATAAATCTACATCATTTACGAATTTCTTGACCCAAATGGTCTCAGAAACCATGTATTATGCAGCAGTGTGAGCAAAACCATTAAAAAGTTAATTTCCAGCTTGGCTGACGGCAGCCATTTTGGATATAGGGCTCTCACCAAATGTCCCCACATTTTTTTGAGGGGCACCCCGGCTTATTTATTTTCTTGAACCTTTATAGATGACAAATCAAGTGAGAAACGAACCTTCGCTCTCCATGGTCACGGAACTGCTATAGATGACCCAATTAACATGAGATCATGGCTATTTCTGGATGTAATACAGTTTTGGCCGAAATATTTTACATGGTTAGATACAAGGCATTACACTGCGACCGAAATGGTCGCATTTGCGACCTTTTGAAAGTCCATTGCGACCGTAATTTTTAATGGGTCGCAAATGTATCACTAATTATTTTTGTGCTTACCTTAGGTTCTAGGCAATATATGCTATGATTTATTATGAGCATTTATTAAAACAGTAATGTGTATTTTAAGAATACGTTTTAAAACGTGCTCTGAGTATTCAACACATCAAATTGGCTTCGGCCCTGCAGCCCCGCGACCCCCCCCCCCCCCCCCCCCCCCCGGAATGGTGTAGCCTAAAGTTTCACGTCAGGACGCACGCAGCAATCGCATAATCAAATCTGACATGTTAAAATGAAGCGGACAATTCGCCATGTCAAACGGAGCATGTGAGTGCGAATGATACTGACATATGAATTTCGACACCAGTGGCTCGAAGAATACCAGTGCAGTGTTTCCCACACGCGTTGCGCCACAGAATCAACACCGGCCACCACAGATTGCGTTTCGTAAAAAAAATGTTTTAACACTATTTAGGCTAAAACACGCAGCGTATTCGTTCAGCTGCATTTCCTTTCCCTGCTTTCCCTCCGTCTCTCTGTCGCTCACGCGTCTCTCTCACATACACATACACACACATACCAGTCACAACGTCAGCACACGTTAGCAACGATGCATACATACGCTGTTCTAGTAAGACAGACAGCTATATCAGCAAGCCTTCAGCATTAGTACCGCCGCTAAAGGTCTAGGAAAGTTGAGGCTACTTTTCGCTAGGTACTTACGGACATGTCTTAAACTGATAAGAACAAAGGGGAACCCACTTGTCTTTGTTGAGCAGTCTCAGGAGCCCTAGCTACTTACCTGGCGTCATGGAGCCAACCAGTTAAATAGTTATTTAGCACTAGCGTTGCTACCTGCATATGCAGAAATTGTTTGTTTGTTGTTGTTGATTTTGTGAAGGTGTGAATCATTTTGTATTATTTAATATAAAGTTCTGTGTAACAAATTATTAATGAAGGAATTATTTTTAACCCCACCCCCCCAATAATGTTCCCTTTTGTGCTCGTGCCCTGTTCGTATCCGCGAGCACATTTGCAGGCAACTTTTCTTGACGTAAGCAAATAAATGGGGTGCTAGTTTACCCATTTCGGATTGGTTTCAAACTTCGCAAAAATCAGGAAAAAAAATTATATGAAAAAGTTAGTAGTATGAGCCAGGTTCGAGAATCGAACAAAAAATATTGGGGGAGATAGTTTTGGATATGTTGACTGGATTTAATCGGATAAAAACGACCGGACGAGCCGGGTGCCTAACTGGAAGTGCAATACCACCTACATCCACCGGGGCCGTTGCCTCAAGCCAAGGGGAGAGGGGTGGGGGTCTGATCTACACACATCAAAACGATACTCGGACTAAGGTTTTGGGCAAAGCCCCTAATGTTTAAAATGTCTGGCTCTTCCCCTGCCTCCACCACAAATATAATCTAATTCGCACAGAACTGTGCTTTTATGTACATGATTCTGCTAGGGCTGTCCCCACTCAGTCGACTAGTCGATTTTCTGGTGGATATGCTTGTCGACTAAGATTTTTTTAGTCGAGCTGCCATATGGCAGTGTGAGATCTGATTCCCGCTTGTGTCATCATTGCTGAATTAACTAAATGTTCTACAGAAATTGTAGATTATATTATTTAAGACAAATAAAGCAACGCTGAAAATATATAATTTAAAAGAAAAGGTGTAACTGTTTTCCCTTTCGTTAATCTGCGCTTTGTTTTGGTTTGGTATTTTGCACAAGGCACGAGCACAATTGGCTGCCGAACTACAAACTCTGCCATAGCCTACTTTGTCGGTATTATTAGTCAAAATGGCAAAGAAATCTGTGGTATGGCAGCATTTCATTAAAGTACATTTACATTTACAAAGTACCGGGTGACTCGAAAAACATTGAATGCAAACTCCAACAACGGTTTATTTTTCATAGTTCAACGTTGAATATGATGTAGCCTACCACCTGAAAAACGTAAGTTGGACTAGCCCTACTTCGCTCATGCTTACGCGCTGGGTTGAAAAATGAATATGCCTATTATAAGAATCACATCCAAATCGAATGACATTATCTTCTCCGGCCAAGACAACAAAATCTTTCTGTTGCAACGTTCCCCACTCAGCTTCTACCTACGTAACGGTGCGTTTACACTGCAGCGACGCAATCCGAGCGACAACATGTTTTCCATTCATTTTCAATGGAGCCAGGCGAATCGCTTGCGTGGTGCATTGTGGGTAGCGACGCGACGCGATCGAGTTGAGATTTTCTCAACTTTATGCAAATGAGGAGCGATTTTCACTAGCGATGGCCAATGGCAGTGTTTTCTTGTTTCTCGTAACGTAGCAACCATGGTAAACATTTCTAGCTTTCAGTTTTTAAGATGGAGGAGAAACTAATCGCCTGTGTGGCTGCATATCCAGTCCTGTACGATACGTCTCTGTATTTGTACAAAGACATTAATAAAAAGAATGAGGCCAGGGGCAGGTTTGCCGACGCTGTCGGTGCTCCTGGTGGTTTTTTTGTACTTTGTATTCTCGAACAAAGTTACGTTCCAGGGAGTTCCAGCCGGGCTACTACTATAAGCTTGGCTGGAACTCCCTGGTCATATCGACAGATTAGCAGAGACTTTGAGTACTATAATAAAACGTTTTTACACATGACAACGTGTATGTCTATTAAACAGTTTTGTATTTTGTATACAAGTTGTATTTTGATCGATGTTGCGAGTACGTAAACCCAAGTCTGCACACTTGGCCATGACAACTACAACAGTGACTTTAGAGAACTACAATTCTACATTAATCTGTTTGATACGCCCCCGCGCGTGGTGAACTGTGGGAAGGCGAGCGATGGCAAGCGATTCGCGTCGCTGCAGTGTAAACGCACTGTAAGTTCGCATGCTGCAAGTTTTCAGGCAGTGATAAGCGCGCACTGATGATTTGCATGTTAAACAAACAATATTTTTAATTTGTAGTACATTGTAAAAGATAGGCTACTAAATGCCATCGGCATTAAGTTACAACAGGACTGGTGATACGAGTCTTATTATTAGTAGGCTATTAGCGGCTGAATCTGCAATGTCCAGCAGCCATTGAGTCAGATCGGGAAAATGTTAGTACGTTTTTTTTTGTGAAAATAAAAGCGTTTCAAATTTCGATTAGTCGATTTTCAGACGTTTTAGTGGAGTCTTGGTCGACCAAAGAAAATCTTAGTCGGGGACAGCCCTAGATTCTGCAGTGTTTACATAATATCGCAATCTTTGAATACAGACAGAGTGGATTTCAGCTATCCACTCCGGCGGGACGAGGCGTTTGGTGCCCGCCATGATGGTAGGCTAACATTATTGTATTAGGCAGAGCCATCACGTTTCGAGATTTGTAATGGCCTTTGTAGCTAACAACAGACGCTTCACATTTGCTACTCACCAGTCCTTCTATCTGTATCTGCTTTACGGGAGAGTCCAAAGTGTTCCCCGTTGAAGCCATTGTGGCAGTCGGAGTAGCGCCGGAATCCTTTCGCGAAGCCATTCTGAACCACACGAGAAAGGAGGGAGGAACGTGTGCAAGGGAAGCGTCCGGTTCATGAGTGCGTTGGTTTTCTTTGGCCGGCCAAATGTGTGGACAATTAGTGGATGGTTCCACTTATATATAATAACAACACAAATCATTTGGCCATGACTCTTTCCAGCTCGAGCAATTATTCCATTCGGTGCCACTAAATTGTTGTCATATGCATATTTATATTACATTCATATTCATCTTAAATCACACACCTGAACTATCATACCATATCGAGGATAAGAACTAGGGTTTTCCAATTATTAAAAAATCTGAATGGTTTATTAAGGCTAATCATCCTCTATTAAGATTTCACACAGCAATTCTTTACAAATATTCTCTGTCCACCATACTTCATCAGACAACTGCATTTTGAACAATATTAATTAGGGATGGGCGAACGATGCCTTGTGAAGCTTTGGTGGTTTCTTCCGGATTGTGCCGGCCCAAAGAGCCGAACGCATTGAAAATGAACAGCGTCATATAGCAGCTGTTTAAACTGGCTGAATGAGGCGTAGTGGTTGTCTCCGACGGTAGACTACCCTACGTTATTTAATATTTTCTACGTTATTTAATATTTTAATTAAGGCTACATGTGTTCATTTTTATCTGATATTAGTGCTCACACATTAAAATGTTGTGATACATCTGTAGGCCGTTAGAATTATGTCATTTTCTCACAGTAAAAGTTAAAGAGTACCTTCCACGGTTCCCTGCAAAGGGGGCGCGAACACGGGTACCCAGAATCGCTTTATCAATACATTGTCGTGCAACGCTTTAACCAGCTACACCACCGAAAAAGCCGTTGGATGTCGACGTGGGTGGACGGGCTTTATACGATACGGTTTTTATATCAATTAAACTAGATTGCACTGATTTTTTCTTATTCTTAACATTTGTGATATGTAGGCCTATTGTGAACTGGGGGGACTTTACTTTGACTAATTATTATTAGCGTACTGTTGACAATGTTGACGAATCATCAACATTTGTTTTCTGGGCACTGTATAGACCTACCTAGTCCTATCATGTTACGTTTCATTTCAATAAAATAACACAACACTCAAGTGAACGGATTTATAATTATTACAATACGGATTTGGCTACATAATTATGACTGATGGAAGAAACTCGAGCGATGCCTGGTGCTGCTTCTCTGGCAATGTGAGATTTGTCTTTAACAAGAAGCGGTGGCTTCGTTCCTTCTATGGCTCTAGTTCAGAAGAGTGGCAAAACTTCGAAACAGTTCGTGACGTTTGAAGCATTGAACGTCATCTATCACGTGGTTTCGTAATTTGATACAAGCTCCAAAATACTTTTTCGAAACTGTGCGTATTGGTTTTGCGACACAAGCATAGTTGCGTCAGTGCCATAAACTAGATTGCACTGATTTTTTCTTAATCTTAACATTTGTGATATGTAGGCCTATTGTGAACTGGGGGGACTTTACTTTGACAAATTATTATTAGCGTACTGTTGACAATGTTGACGAATCATCAACATTTGTTTTCTGGGCACTGTATAGACCTACCTAGTCCTATCATGTTACGTTTCATTTCAATAAAATAACACAACACTCAAGTGAACGGATTTATAATTATTACAATACGGATTTGGCTACATAATTATGATTGATGGAAGAAACTCGAGCGATGCCTGGTGCTGCTTCTCTGGCAATGTGAGATTTGTCTTTAACAAGAAGCGGTGGCTTCGTTCCTTCTATGGCTCTGGTTCAGAAGAGTGGCAAAACTTCGAAACAGTTCGTGACGTTTGAAGCATTGAACGTCATCTATCACGTGGTTTCGTAATTTGATACAAGCTCCAAAATACTTTTTCGAAACTGTGCGTATTGGTTTTGCGACACAAGCATAGTTGCGTCAGTGCCATACATGGGCGTCGCCATAATATAACCAGGGGGGGTCACGTCCCCCCCACTTTTTTAAAAAGGTCGTTTGGACACCCCCACATTTGCTATCAAAATATTAGTGCATGACGACAGGGGCCTGTACTACGAATCAAGATCAACATGCTCTGGATCACTTTCAGTTACCCGGCTACGCGAGGCGTAACAATCGCAATCACGATAAGTGGTATCACGACGGCGGTTATCAACTCTCTAACTCAACCCAGATCTTTCCAATCTAGAGACGTGCGCGTTCACATAAAGGGGCGGTGTTTGCACCGTATGTCCAAGCGCAAACATGGACAAAACAAGAGCCGCACATTTCACGCAGGAGGAGCCGACAATAATCTTCCAAAATTTGTCTACTCCTCCTGCGTGAAATATTGTAATACAAACATATCAGGAATACAGACATATAATACAGACAAAAATCAACAAAGTCGCTGCTGCCAAGCTGGCAGAAAATAGCAGACGCTGTAAATGCGTAAGCTACATGACTTATTGATATCTTGTGCCCCAGACACAATATGTGACCATAATTACACGCGTGCATTCCATAACGTTAAACTTTTGTTGCTGTATTATTTTAGTTGCAACCCTGGCAGTGGCAAACGATCGTGGGAGCAAATAAAAAATAAATATAAAACCATAATTCAAAACGGTAAGTAGCAGTAGGCAATACCTACTTGCACATATTTTAAGGCTAACAAGTACAAGGCTGAATTGCCTGAGTCAGTCCCTTTTGTAGGATATTGGTATAGCCAAAAAGGGCCTATAGAACAATGAAATTGCTTGCAGCCAACAGGAAGAAAAATAAGGCATGAAAACTGGGGGGGCCCTCCTCCACAGGACTTCACTCCTGCTGAGGAGCTGGCCCTCTCCAGCTATCAGGGTCGCCCCATGATGGAAGGAGTGGAAGGGGGCATTTCTTCAGACCCTGGTGGCAGCAGCTCGGAAACCCAAGAATATCTATGTGGTCTATGTGACCATGTTCATTTAACAATTATTTATGAATATTGTAGGAGTGAAATGTATTACTGTTCTCTGCAGTGACAGGAAATACAGTGGTGTTGCTGCCACCACCCATTGTTGTCCCACTGTGCCATACAGAGGTAACAGTGAAACTAATAGTCATACACCAGTATGTATGCCATATGTGGTTGCTAAATATTGATCAAATATGCCATTTACTTTCTCAAGTGGAGGTCCTAGATGATCAGGAAACTGTGTCTGCCTGCTCAGAGAGCATTTTGGGGGTACACTTTTGAGTTTTATTTACCACTTGCAACACAGATGGTGAGAGTGTGTGAACGTGTGGCTGTGATTGAAGTGTCTGTAATGACTTGCTAATGGTGGTGGTCTGAACATGAGACACAAGTCCTTACAGTGCTCATTTCAAATATGACTCAATTGATTAAATTGCGGTGTTAAAGGAACGTCTTCCTCCTCCTGAGCCTATAGGCCTCCACTTCAAGGCCAAGACAAAGACACAAATTATAAGCAATGAACCTTGAAACACAGTAGTCAAATGGACACCTTCAACTTTCTCCAAGTGTGCCTTGCAAAGGGACAATGTTCTTTGTTTCAGGTTGGAGCAGACAATGTGAGGGTCCTGTATAAAAGAACCCTGGAGCTCGATATAGAGTATAAGAGGCTTTTAATTAAAAAAAACAAGGCTGGCGTTTCTGTGTTCCTAGGGAAGGGAGAACACATAAGGATGTATTTGTTAAACTTTGTTCTACGTTTTGGTCTTTTTAAACCTTTTTGTGGCTTTTTTTGTTGTGCATTTTGAGTCTTTTGTGGGTGTTTTCACCATTTTTTTCTTTCAATGTCCTATTTATTCTTTTTGAAAAATGCTTTAAAAGTGAATGAAACATCCAAATTCAATGAAAGTAGTGAAATTATCATTTATTTAACTTGTGAATAGCATTGTATGGTACCATACACATTGTTCTTTTTGGTTTGAAATGTTTTGGTTGAAAGAAACACACATTTCTGATATGGAAATGATTAGAAAAAGGCTCAAAGCAACCCAAGGACAACAGAATGGGTTAAGGGGAGACACCCCAGGGATAACATATCAACATGAAACCTCCCCAGTTGATAACTAATATTAGGTCAAATATTGTTTTCATTACTAGTTTCCTGTAAATGTATGTTTAAATGAGCAAATGATGCATTAAGTTGTAAAATATGATATAATTTGCATACATTTCCAGAACGGAAATCAGAACATTGCATGAAGACAGAATGAAAATCCTTGTTTCATTTTGTCAAGATATTAGAGTACAAGATCTTCAGGATCTTCTATGAACGGTGACGGCATTATCCTCAAGAATGAGTTAGTGGGCGGGGCTTTTGTACCGGTTGATCTCTGATCTCCAACTTAACCTGCACCCGACCAGGTTAGCCGTTCAGCATGTGTTACCATGGCGACCTACCCCGGTAACAAGTGATCCACCGTAGTAGTACAGAAAACCCTGGGTTGAACGGTTTTCCCAAGGAGATTTTGGGTGTTAAATACTTCATTTCCTGCATTCTGGTGATTGTTTTCTTAACCATTGTGGTTTGTGGTTTTTATGCATCAACTTAAATTCCTCTGCCACTCTAAACATAAAATTAATGCAGAGCTGCATCTATTATATTTAAGATGCCCTAAATGGAAAATGTTGTTTTTCTTACATTTAAGTGCCTTAAAATGTTTGATCTTGACTACATTTACATTTAGCAGACACTCTTATCCAGAGTGACTTACAGTAAGTACAGGGACATTCCCCCCGAGTAAGTAGGGTGAAGTGCTTTGCCTAAGGACACAACGTCAATTTGCACGGCCTGGAATCGAACCAACGACCTTCTGATTAATAGCCCAACGCCCTAACCGCTCAGCCATCTGACCCCCAGTTTAGTTATGACTAAACATAACTAAACTGGCATCTGTGCAGTTTGAAGAGTTTTCTTTCACAATCCTATACTGAATCCTATACTGGAAGTCTACTGTTGAACAAAATATGAATCACAGTAAAGTATTTTTTTTATTTTTTTGTGGGGGCTTTAAGGATTAAAACACCAGATCCTGGACATGTGCAATATGTTTGGTCTGTCAAAATTAACTATTTAATTTGGAAGAAGCAAGAAACCATTGATAAACTCAGAAATAGCAAATGACCTGGTAGACCACCAAAGATGGATATTTAATTTATTTGTGAAATTAAATTAACAATACAATTAGTTGTGAAGATAAATGCATTAAGTTCAGAATATTTTTTGCTGTCAAGCCGATCAGAACAACTGTCAAAAGAGCAGGGCTCCTTTAAGAGATCGAGGCAGGAACTTGATTATTAGAATGCCAAAGTCATTACAATCATCATCGACTGGGCTACACGTGGGACTTCTTAGTTTGGTTTACCGTATTCAAATGTGTCCTTTTAGTTAAATGTTTGCATGCATCCAATCAGTAAGTTAAATGTTATGTATTAAGTGTTCTTAGTAGCTATATGCCACATTGAGTTTTAAAAATACTGTGTTGCATACTGTTGGAATTAATGGTTAGCTAGTTATCTAATTCATCATACTGGGTTTGTAACTGCCCTGACGTGATAGTCCCCTTCTGAGTGCTGTTTCAGGTCTGACAGGCCACCATGGGCGACAGAAAATATCCTGTGGCAAACTTTACTGTTTGCCTTGAATTTGTTTCCCATGACGGGACTCACCCACTCGTTCTCCGTCTGCCATTCACTTCTATATTTTGAAAGCCTCTTTCGTTTGACAGGCGGACATGGGCCGAAGGTAGGGTTATTAGCCGACATTTTTAAAAGCCCCGCGTCCGAGTCTACGTAACCATGGTAACAATGACGTTGCTTGACTGCCTGTCATTCTGATATTCAAGAGTTTCACAAGACAGACGTATCAGAATGACAGGCAGTCACTGTCACTCAACGTCATTGTTACCATGTCTCGTGAAACTCTTGGTTTTATTATATTATTTCTTATGTAGGAGCATGTGAAAACGTAACGTAAGCATTAGAGTAGGTTTAGCACGAAAATACGGGACATATTGCGTCCCGTATTGACTCAGTACGGGACGGTAAATTGTATTGTTCAATACGGGACGGTCCCGTATTATACGGGACGGGTGGCAACCCTACTTGAACCTGAAGTTAGCTCGCTAACGGCAAATCTTGATTCGTAGTACAGGCTCCATGTATCGGCTGTTCGAGATGGACATAAGACACCAAAAGACACCTTACACTCATAATGTATGTTCTAAATGGCATACATGCTGCCAATTAATAACACTTACTGTAAATGGTCGGGAGCCTAGTCTATCGATTAAGGTAGGCCACTCTGAAGCATGTACACTGCCTGCTTCATTTGATATTGATAGGCTAAGCATTCTGTAGCAAATAATAACAATAAACACACTTTTTATTAATTAAAACAACTTCAGCATAATAAAATACAAACCTGCGCAAGGGCAGCAATCGCTATCGAATCAACAGACATGTGCAATTTAGCTAGCAGGGGAAGAATACAAACAACGAAAATCACCAGTTAACTTGATTTAAATTTGCAAGAACTATAGACTTATACAATAACTGGCTTAAATGAACTGACAACATAAGTTATGCGATTTACAGTTCTCAAGGACGCACACACGCAATCTCAACTGCGGTGTGAAGCGCGTGTCCGTGCAATTCTCCGACATGCACTCTAACAATCACTGCTGATAGACGGCCTAAAATTTTGTAGGCCCTACAGCCTGATTTCTGATACCGTGGCGGCAGAAATTTAGCCATAGAGGAAACACTGCACTATATATTATCATTCCAGGTTAAGAATACCAACGGAGGCTGCGTTGGAAATCGTAAATCAAACCTTTGTCAGCATTTTGAGTGGAAATTTCATTTGCATTTGTACAGGTGTATTCGTGCACGTCGGGCTGGCCTTCGCAGCGGAACGACAGTTTAGTGGCCACTCTGTCCATTCGCGCACCTCACAGTTGCGTATTGATCAGACAAGAAGACACTCTTATCAACTCGATTACTATTGATCAAAACAGAATGAGGGTTCGGCTGTAGCCTCCTTGAAACATACTATTGAGAACATATTCGCTGACATGCATTGCATGCGTTTTTTTTGCTGACTTTTTTTTGCCTTTGGCACTCGGGAAAACGGCTTTGGTGCGCGCCCAAATTTTATCTATGCAGGAAAAAACCCTGAAATAGTGTAGCAAGCTAAAGTTTATTTAGCAAGTTTCACAGAAATCTGAAATCTGAGGCTATACAGTACTGACTACGGTCAGTAGCTGCCTGTCACGAATGCAACAGCACAGTGATCGTGTATTTTTGTCTGAAACTTGCGTTAGACCGTGTCCTAACTGGATGCGAGCGTACGACTGTCGCGTAGCATTGGACGCTCTCTGTCCACACTGAATCCGTCAAATTCACTTCTGTTACGTCATGTACACTAACCACGTTACTATGACTTCATGTGCTACAGAGCTTTCAATGCGAGCGACAAAAAATTAATAGAAACAGGGCGTCCGACAAAAAGTTCAGCCAAAACGTTGCGCTGCGTCACGCAGCATCGCTCGCACAGCATCGCTCGCGTCCAGTTTGGACATTCTAACAGAAAACAAGGCAATCTAACTGCTTTTAATCGCGTCCTTCGCGTCCCGTCGCTCTCGTCACTGATGGGCAAGCTAGTAGTGAGCTTGGGCAAGCACAGTAGTGAGCTAAGCTACTAGCTACTCTACAATAAATTCAGCTTCACTACACAGAAGCTACCACTCATAAAAATGTAGCAAGCTAAGTTACAAAAATCTGTCAAAAGTAGCTTGATACATTAGTAGCTACTTTCAGTTAAACAAACTGCATGCCAAGTCAATGCAATTTTTGTGATCAACACAATTGTCAGTCAGATAAAGGCTAAAATATGTTTAGATGTATTTATTGAACAAGAGCCTAATCCACAATGCTAATACACAATTGCTGTTATCTCGTCAGACTGGCCGCGCAGGCGCTGTGTGAGTGGAGATGAGACGATGACAGCCCTCGCTGTACTCAGCTCTCGTGAGATCGGTTGTAATGTGAACTGCAGAACGGGATATGTGAGATGCTTTTTCAGTGCTTTGTCAACACAATAATCCACCAACCTTATGAATGAACATCAGAAATGTCCAGGAGAAATTAGCTTTCGAGGAGGCTACTGCGCTACTTGATCAATAAAAGAGCTTAGCTACTGAAAAGTTACTTGGTTTTGTAAATAGCGACGTTACCGCAAAGCTACTGCCCATCACTGTGTACACTAACAATTAGGGCTGCACGATTAATCGAATTTTAATCACGATCACGATTTCGTTTTCCCACGATCAAATTCGCGTGATCGAGCGATATTTAAAATGCGTCATTCTGTTCATAGAACACTCCGTATCAAAGTTGTTGTTAATTTTTTTTTGCAAAGCCAATCTAGCGCTCCGTAAAACAATAGGTGCGTTCGACATTGACTGGCTGCATGAAACGACCAGCTAGAGTTGCTGCTTGCAGTTGGGGAGGAGTTATAAACGGCTCCGTAAAGTCGAAAATGTTGTCATGTATTGGGCTATGTTAAACTCTTTCTACAACCTGCAGGCAGCCGGCTGCAGCGCTGCATTAAGTCAAATACACCTACTGTCAGATCACGTGCCTACATGAGCCAGTCGGTCAGACGGTCACAACAGAGTAACGTGAGAAAAATTCCACAACAGAGAGTAGTCGGTCATAAGGCTATAAACTATCATAACAAAGAAAACAAAAGAATGTCTAACCAGAATCGGATCGTCATCCGTTGTGTGGAAGCATTTTGGGTTCAAGGCAAGTGACACAAAACAAGAACAGGTCATATGCAAAGTCACGTAAAGTTGCCACTCAAACAAACACCATAACGTTCTAGATGAATGTATGAGGGCCAAGAAATGCGTTGCAAAGACTAATCTAAACACAATATCAACTCAGGCATCCATCGAAGCGAGCCTCTTTAGCGCATCACCATACCCATCCACCTCCCAAAGACACAGTGAAATAACGAATGCAGTCGCATTTCATTTGGCCAAAGACATGTGCCCAATAAACACGGTGACAAACAAAGGTTTCAAATTCTTGATAAACGATACGTGATCCCCTCGCGCAATTATTTTTCCAACCTGCGATGTAAAACGCAGAGGGGAAATAAAGAGTGAATCTTTCTAGAAACCTGTAAACTAGTATTTTCTGTATAGTTCTGAAACATTCTCATTTGGTTACATTCTGTTATGGGAATATTTGTTTTTATTGATTGTATATTCTGAGTTTTATTCACATCCATTATGCAGGTACAATGCATTGAGACAATAACATTTGTTTAGCTTAAAATCAACAAATAATCGTGATAATTAATCGTGATCTCAATATTGATCAAAATAATCGTGATTATCATTTCGGCCATAATCGTGCAGCCCTACTAACAATGTTACCAGTGTTGGGGGTAACGCATTACATAATATTACTTAAGTGAGTAACAAAGTAATATAACGCGTTACTTTTTGACATTGAGTAATATTATTACAGTTACTTATTTAAGTAATTTGTGTTACTTGTCCAAGTTACTGCTTGAATTCAACAAAAGACTTAAATAGCCTTATAAATACAGATTGTTACCTAAACGACACTTCTTGGTCGCAGTAGCCTACTGTTTGCCTTTGATTCACGCTGCAGACAAACACAACAGCAATCATGGCCGCAGAACGTGTCACGTTTTTGGCGTGGAAATATTCACACTATTTCGCTTTCTTTGACAATATTGGAAAAAGCATTAAAGTGAAACGCAAACTGTGCCCCAACAAAATATTATCGACTGCCAAAAACAGCACTTCAAACTTCTCGAAAGTGTCCACAGAGAAACGAAGCTGGAAGCTAGCAAAAAATCCACTTTAATAAGAGAGATGCCGACCCGTTTCCACAACTCGCTACTAAAAGTAATAGTAAAAGTACTATAATAAGTAAATATAACTGCAAGCAGCGATACGGGTTCCTCTGCAAAATGGCAATATATTATAAAAATGTACATTGTAGAAGATCGAGAGTTGAACAACAAGAGAGCAGGACTACTTCATGTTTGTGAAAGGGGAACCGCCCGTTATTCTCCTTTTGGAAGAGGAGGGTGAGGAGGATGTTCAGGCCCTATGGAGGACCAAACCTGCCATATTTAAAAATAAATGAATAAATAAATGTATCAATAAATGTATTTATACATTAAAAAATATAAATATATATTAGTGGTGGGAATAGATTAATTTTTTAAATCTAGATTAATCTCACTGTAATCTTGGCGTTAATCTAGATTAATCTAGATTAAAATGGCTCATTTGAATTCCGCCGAAGGCATTCAGAATATGTGTGCTACCCAAATAATGACTAAAAGTAAGTCTTTGAGAACGGGTTTCTCAAGCCAGGTGGCGCATTAGACCAGGATGTGATGCATTTCCAAAATGCATCACAAACTGCTTGAGAAAGCTGTTCTACTATGATAATTGGTGATGAAAATAAATTATGTTCAATAAGATGTACTTGTGTTTATTAACTGTTTATTAGATTAGTTAGCTTGGCTGATAGAGCTGTGCTGACGGGCTTGCCTCGGTTGCACTCAAACATCGTAGTTTGACGACGACTCTTCCCCTGCGCTACATCAGTGCTTGGCCCGGCATCTTCCGCATTAGCTAAGGGATGCTTTGCGTTTAGGTGGTATTTGAGACTGGAAGAACTCCTACAGTAAACTAATTCCGCATAGCACAAGGTGCAAACAACCTTAGTCTTGTCGAGGTTTCCATTGGGAAGCTTCTTAAAAATACATTTTCCCTGAAGCAAACCAGGCGGCTTCATAGCTACATCCATGTTAGCACGTCACGTTTGATGTGATAATTTCATACACAAGGCATACACACAGGTTCGAGACTCGTTCTCGCCCCCTACAGTGCAATTCGGCTAGGTATACATCCACGCTAAAATATCAAGGTGAAAGTCATCATAGCTTGCGTAGTATAGACCCAGCTCCCAACCCAACTTTGAGAATAGATAAACGGCGACATTTTTTTTATCGCCGATAACAGTCGCAGCGCGTTAACGCGCGTTAACGCCGATCACGGCCCACCACTAATATATATAAATAAATTTATGAAAAAATACTTATTACGTATTTATTTATTTACATGGCCATTTATTTCTGTATTTATTTATTTTTGTATCAATTTATTTATTTCCTAATTTATTTCTGTATTTATTTATTTCTGTGTTCATTTATTTCTGTGTTCATTTATTTCTGTATTTCCTTGTCCTTAAGCTAATGAGGTAAGCTGTCAATGAATGTATGTCACGGTGTCACCTTAACCCCATTGGTCGATCGGTATCAGAGTGCGAAGATGGACTTTCCATGCCTGGGGTTTCTATGACTACCTTAGTAAACAAATGACTGCACACACACGCAACAGATAGCCAGAGATTTGGGAGTTTTGGCCATAGATATATATAAAGGGTAGATGTCTCGTCCAGGGGTGTAGCCAGGACATTATTTCTGGGGGGGCCAGCTCTGGCCAGTCTTTTATTTGGGGTGGCACTTGATTGTCAAAAACTACTATTTTAAAACTCACACACTGCATCACTCAGAGCAGCAGTTTTCTAACGGTATCCAGTGGTTAGCTGCTAGTCTCCATTGAAGCGCTGTCAGAACGCAGGTATGTTGGTTTGTGTCTTGTGCTGTTGATGGGGGCGTGGCCCAACATGTTGCGAATATGGGGCTTGTAGCATAAGTGACAAATGCCAATATAAGACGACTTTATAAAAAAAATACTAATGCATTTATTTCAGCTTTATACCGTTTCTGTCCAGGAAGGTTTAAAAAAAGATATATAAAAAAATAAAAAATAAAACTTTTTTTTTGTGAGGTTGGGGGGGGCTGGCAGGGTGGCCATTCTCTGACCAATGGTGGCCGTGGCCCCCCCTGGCCACCACGTGGCTACGCCCCTGGTCTCGTCCGCGTTGCCGGACAACGGAGTCGAACGTCCGCACATGGCGGCCATCTTGCTACAGTCAACTCGCTCACCCATAACATTGTGTTGATGCTACATGTACTTTTTAAACGACCATAAGTTGCTCAATTTTCAACCGATTTTTAAACGGTTTGGTTTGTTATCAACGTCAGAGATGTCGTTATGCCACTGCATACTTCTATTCTATTTTTTTTTAAATAACATAATTATTATGTATGTATGCAGTGGCATAACGACATCTCTGACGTTGATAACAAACCAAACCGTTTAAAAATCGGTTGAAAATTGAGCAAGTTATGGTCGTTTAAAAAGTACATGTAGCATCAACACAATGTTATGTGTGAGCGAGTTGACTGTAGCAAGATGGCCGCCATGTGCGGACGTTCTACATTTACATTTTACATTTAGTCATTTAACAGACGCTCTTATCCAGAGCGACTTACAGTAAGTACAGGGACATTCCCCCCGAAGCAAGTGGGGTGAAGTGCCTTGCCCAAGGACACAACATCATTTGGCACGGCCGGGAATCGAACTAGCAACCTTCAGATTACTAGCCCGACTCCCTCACCGCTCAGCCATCTGACTCCCTAGACTCCGCCGCAAGACATCTAGTCTTTATATATATCTATGGTTTTGGCTAGTGAAGGATTCATATATCTATGTGTCTATTCCAATATGTAATGATAGTATTCAATGACACAAATCTGTGTTCTAGAAAGAGTGGTCTGGAGTCGCAGAGGTCCGATAATATCAGCTTTAATGCAGCAGTTGGAAATCAACTAAGTACAGAGCTCTGGAGTTGTCTAAGTTTCCCTACCCGCAACAGAGTTTGGGCTGGTTCACGAAGTCCAACTGGCTATCTGTCCCTCCCCAGCATATATTTATACAGTGCAATTGAAACACAAGTATCAAAAAAGGGTTCAGCTTGTTCTCTCGTGCGTCAGGGAGTTGTTCTTGCCTACGCGCGTCCCACCTGCTCGGGTGCCGTCTCCACCCGGTTTCAAGGTTGTTTCTGAAAATGAAGAGATAGAGACACAAAGAACAGCCTGCTTCCCACACCCAGTGTGAGACCCAATGTTTAAGCCTGAGCACACTTCTAAGTTCATAACTTTAATAAGCACAATGCATAACTTTAATAAGCACAATATATTCTTTAATCCCTCTTTTGATCTCTGAAAACACCAGAGATCAATCAACATAGCCCGGACCAACCACCGCCTCCTCGTCCTGGTCAGCCAGCCCCAGCAATGGCATTTGGAACCCCTTCGTCGGGTTCTCCTCAGCCGAGACAATGATCCTGTTACACAGGGACCTGATACATGGGATACAGCAACAATCATGTTGATATTGATATAGCACACTCTTAAGTAAAATAGCGGAAACCTTCTTAGTCCAGTACAATTCTAGTGTGGTCAAGCAGTATCACTCTTGACCTAGTCGTAACCCTCTTTTCCGGACTCTCACATTCGTAGCAATAGCAAAAGGTTCACTGGCCCTTCTACACCAACTCCTGCAACGTACGACTGGATTCTGGAGCAGCACAACACATGCTCCAGTGGTACCACGTACTTCCTTTCCCTTTTCCCCCTTTCTTAGAGCGTGCAAGGTTCTCTCGATGACCTTGAATGGTCCTGTCCATAAATGTACAACAGGCTTCCCCGAACATCTGATGATGTATTGGAGCAGGTGGGACAGGGTCTTCAAGGGGAAGGGGGGGGGGCAGACCACTCATAGGTCTGATGAGGCATAGGGGCAGATGGGGCAGGGTCTCCAGGGGAATGGGGCCTTAGAGCAGGGGTTAGGTAGTCAGACCCGCCGGTCTCACTCGTCCTGAAGCAGAAAAGAGTTACAGTCCCAGCATCACCTTATCTCCCATGATCAAGCAGTAACTGAGTCAAATGAGATGCGAACAGTAAGGTGTGACAACAAACCCAAATTTAAAAAATATCCCATTACCGATTACACAATGTTGACATACAAATCAACAATAATTATGAGACTATGCAGCGTTGTGGCCAAGTGGTGAGGACACACTGGACACAGTGGGAAAACCCTAATGATGTTATAGGGGAAAACCCACCGTCACTCCGCAGAGTGGACATTCAACATCCATGTATCCACGGCAGACCTGGACATGCTCACAGGCCCCCTTCACCACATACATACAACTTTAGCCAAGCTTTTAGAATTGTAATAAAATTAAATACATTTGAAACAAATAGAAAAACCAGAAATTAGACAGGATATTTTAAAGTTCTCATAAGATCCCTCCTTTCATTGATAACTTTAATCAATACCCAATCTCCTCGTTTGACTCCTCCACTCTTTGGTTTACTGCTTCACCTGGAACAGAATTTAGCAGAAGACATCTCTTTTCTAGTTAGCATTTTTTATAAAATTGGTTAACCATTTGATTCGCCTCTTCATCATGCTATGTGAAAGGTTTAAGTTGTGGTATTACATATGATCTCCAATAAATCAATTCAAATGGTGTTATGCATCTGGTATAGGACTGGGAAAGACTTCAATTCACCTAGTAAACATACTGTATCTATAATTACCAGGCAGTATTTTCCCTTCAGTTTTCTTATTGTTGAGCAAACACACGTAACAGCATCTAATAACGAGCCCCCATATTCAACTCCTATTAGTCATGCCTAGAAATGACCATCTGTTTCTTTGTTCCCTTCTTTAGAAAATCAACTGTTAGTTTAATTTCTTTCACTCCAAAAAACATTTTCTGTCTTTTAAAACAGTTAAGTTTAAGACCAATATTGTTTTAGATTCTCTATTTTACCAAATCACACCTCTTTTTATCAAAGATATGATAAAAGCAATTTTCATTATGCCAAACCAGAATCCGTATGCTTCTTAAATGAAATATAGACCAAATAATGTTCTTAATGTAGCTATTAACCAAACATTTTTCCCAAATATATTTTCTATAAAGGTCAGATAGGTAGAACTTCATAACTCGTTTTGCTGCAGTTCAAAACGAGCCAATTAGCTCAAACCATCATAACCACAATTTATCAGACTTGATGAATGTTCCCAAATTATTTCAGAACTGAATGTTATAATAATCCTCTTCATGCACTAATACCATTTATTAATACAACATTATCACAGCCTAACTGTTTATCCCAAACAGTATGCCAGGCTCTGATAAAACTCTCAAATAAAACTTAAAACCAAATTACAATTAAACTCCAAATAAAAGTACATTTAGTTATGTTCTCTTTCTCATTTTTAACCAAATTATATCTAATACCTTTATCAAAACTCTTAAAAACCCTAGATTTTACTATTTTGACTTAAAATGTTATCCCATATACCATCAAAGTATATTCATAGTTTCCTCTTCAAAACATCAGTGTTTAAACGAGTGGCCCCACGTTGGGCGCCACTCTTCACATCCACAAAACGTTCTTGTTTTATTTCATAACCTTCCATGATCCTCTCTAAACCAATCCTTTATGTAACTTTCCAATTGCTTCCTCATAATTTTTCACATACATTTCCTCAAACCATTCTTTGACCAACACAGCTGGTTTGCTCTAGTATAACTCTTCCAATTGTATTAGAACCAATTTATAAACCAGGGGTTCAATTTCTGCATTTTTACTGAATACCATCACACATTCCAGATTTTCCGCCTATAAATCCAAGTTCTGGTCGGAAAGGCTTCAAAAAACCTCCCTGTTTGGCTAGGAATTATAACAAATGTTGATCACGCATGTGTTAACCACCAAACTTGGGATTCATCTAAACGAACACATCTATCAGCATTAATACTCACATAATTATGCATAACTATACCCTCTGGGATCACCTTTGTAAGATCTCAAGTAACAGGACTCTTTTAGCCCCCATTTCTCCAACTCTCCTCGGGATTTCTGTAACTTCTTGGTCAAAGAAAAAAAAGCACGAGATTGATAAAAGTGAGAGATCTCACAATTTGACAACTTGTTAGATTTTGCACTGAAGGCAATTATGGTCCTTGGAGGACACCTAGTGGATCTTTTTATTTTTTATTTTATTTTTTAAAGAACGACAGATCTGTTTAAAATACCGTTCAACTCTACCCGACTCCACACAAATATTACTTTTTCACATCAATTCAATTCTGTAACCCTCTTGTACCGGAGAGGACAAATAAAAGACACACCACACTCCTCTCTATTTTTATTAAACTCAATCTGACTCCACACAAATAGACAGTGTTCAGGGATTCTAACCCTTGGAGAGGACTCTAACCTCCCTCTGGACAAAGACAACGAGTTCAGGGACTCTAACCCTTGGAGAGGACTCTAACCTCCCCTTGGACAAAGACAACGAGTTTAGGGACTCTAACCCCTGGAGAGGACTCTAACCTCCCCTTGGACAAAGACAACGAGTTTAGGGACTCTAACCCCTGGAGAGGACTCTAACCTCCCCTTGGACAAAGACAACGAGTTTAGGGACTCTAACCCCTGGAGAGGACTCTAACCTCCCCTTGGACAAAGACAACGAGTTTAGGGACTCTAACCCCTGGAGAGGACTCTAACCTCCCCTTGGACAAAGACAACGAGTTTAGGGACTCTAACCCCTGGAGAGGACTCTAACCTCCCCTTGGACAAAGACAAAGAGTTTAGGGACTCTAACCCCTGGAGAGGACTCTAACCTCCCCTTGGACAAAGACAACGAGTTTAGGGACTCTAACCCCTGGAGAGGACTCTAACCTCGCCTTGGACAAAGACAACGAGTTCAGGGACTCTAACCCTTGGAGAGGACTCTAACCTCCCCTTGGACAAAGACAAAACACAAAAACGGTTGATTTCCCACCACTGTTGGTTTGACTAGGTACGAATAAACATAGTAATCGTCTAAATTTGGTTCTCAGTTCCGAATAGCAGTACTTTGAATTAACAGGTGTCTGCTTACCTTTTTTTATGTTGAGGCGCCTCTGACGATTACGTCTGCCTCCTCGTACCGGTGTATGGGTCTCTCTCCCGATCTGTCGGTCGGGCCGGAACCCTCTGGACTCCCTCTTTTCAGCGTCGGGGTCACCATTTGAAGGATTCATATATCTATGTGTCTATTCCAATATGTAATGATAGTATTCAATGACACAAATCTGTGTTCTAGAAAGAGTGGTCTGGAGTCGCAGAGGTCCGATAATATCAGCTTTAATGCAGCAGTTGGAAATCAACTAAGTACAGAGCTGGCTGTCCAACTGGCTATCTGTCCCTCCCCAGCATATATTTATATAATGCAATTGAAACACAAGTATCAAAAAAGGGTTCAGCTTGTTCTCTCGTGCGTCAGGGAGTTGTTCTTGCCTACGCGCGTCCCACCTGCTCGGGTGCCGTCTCCACCCGGTTTCAAGGTTGTTTCTGAAAATGAAGAGATAGAGACACAAAGAACATCCTGCTTCCCACACCCAGTGTGAGACCCAATGTTTAAGCCTGAGCACACTTCTAAGTTCATAACTTTAATAAGCACAATGCATAACTTTAATAAGCACAATATATTCTTTACTAGCTAGATTAACCTTGCTGAAAAAGTGCTAGTCAAGATGTTTTACTTATTAGCGTTGAGACCCCCACCCCTCGCCCCTCAACTTGAAGCAACGGCCCCGGTGGATTGCATTTACGGTTAGGCACCCGGCTCTTCCGGTCGTTTTTATTCTATTAACTCCAGTCAAAATTTACAAAACTATCTCCCCCAATAATTTTTGTTAGATTCTCGAACCTGGCTCATACTACTAGCTTTTTCATAGAATCATTTTTCCTGATTTTTGCAGTTTGAAGTTTGAAACCAATCCGAAATGGCTAAACTAGCACCCCATTTATTTGCTTACGTCAAGAAAAGTTGCCTGGAACGTGCTCGAGGATACGAACAGGGGACGAGCACAAAAGGGAACATCAGCAAATCGCTGATTTACCTGAGCTGAATGAGAACAAGGAGAAAGGACTTGATAATGTACAGTTGCAAGGGCGTAGGTTTGCATAGGGTCCATAGGGACTAGTCACGACCAAAGTTTGGGAAAGACACAATTGTCCCCACCAATATTTAGTTAATTTTCGAAAACAATATTTTTCACAATATATTTGCAAAACTCATTCGTATTATTATCTATACTATGTTTGTCGCCCAGAAAAGTGAAAAATACATTTCCAAGTTAACCAATGCGCCCTCGAGTCTGCGAGACAAGATGATGTCATTTAATTGGCTGAAGTGGCACAGTCAGAAACACTTCGTGTATCGTGACTTGCAGAAAGACAGCTGGCAGTAGTCTGGTAGTCTAAGCCAGGGGTTCTCAAACTTTTCAGCCCCCGACCCCTAAAATAATGGTACCAGTGACTCGCGACCCCCGCATCCAAGGAGGTGGTTTACGTATACGTGGGAGTAAAAATAGGCCCTGGATCTGATCCAGACCGGCCCACCAGTAGAGCGGAAGTACATAGGAGGGCAGAGCCAGCTGGCTCTGCCCTCCTATGTACTTCTGCTCAATTTGGATTTTGCTTCTGTACTAGGTCTGGGATTTCGGTGTATTAGTCGGTTTTCATAAACACATTTTTTGTAGGGCCAATCAGCGAACAGAGGGAGTGGCTGAGAACGATGACGTTGATGTCGTGCACTAGTTTGAGTTGTAGTTCAGTAATGGCGGCGGAGAAAGATGCGAGCGAAGCTATTCGGTCTGCTGTGGCAACGCTGCCGAATATCCATAAGTTAAAGCCGGAGCAAGAACAATCCTTGCTGAGTTTTGTTGGTGGCCATGATGTTGTGGCGCTCCTTCTCACGGGGTTCGGGAAAAGTTAGATTTTCCAGCTACAGCAGCTAGCTCCGTTACAGTAGTGGTTAAGGAGTTGGCTAAGGCGAACGCTAGCGATTGGTTATGGCAGATCAGAGTGGCTCTGAGCAGATCCAATAGTTTTAAACTTCAACAGAGTACCCGCCTTCAAGGAAGTTAACGCTTGTCAATTGAGCGATCCCAGACCCTTTGTACAAATGAAATGTACTAGGGTCTGGTTAGGACCAGGTTATCACTGTGCTTGATTGGCCAGCAAACTCGCCTGACCTGAACCCCATAGAGAATCTATGGGTATTGTCAAGGGGAAGATGAGAGACACCAGAACCAACAATGCAGAAAAGCTGAAGGCCGCTATCAAAGCAACCTGGGCTTCCATAACACCTCAGCAGTGCCACAGGCTGATCGCCTCATGCCATGCCGCATTGATGCAGTAATTCATGCAAAAGGAGCCCCAACCAAGTATTGAGTGCATAGGTATATGAACATACTTTTCAGTAAGCTGACATTTCTGTATTAAAAATCCTGTTTTATTGGTCTTATGTAATATTCATATTTTATGTGATACTGAATTTGGGGTTTTCATTATATGTAAGCCATAATCATCAAAATTAAAAGAAATAAACGCTTGAAAAGTTTCACAGTGTGTAATGCCTCTGTATAATATGAGTTTCACCTTTTGAATTTACTTATCAAAATAAACAAACTTTTCCACAATATTCTAATTTACTGAGATGCACCTGTATATGAGCTTTGATTGGATGCGGACTGTAATTGTCCAGCAAATATGCCTGTGTCGATAAAGAAAAAAAATGTATGTACCTTCAAAAATGTGCAAGAATTGGACATGCCAACACATTTTATTAGGGTTGTAGAAACGTTTTAAAGCGATACAGAAAAATCTAGCTCCTCCATCAGGGATCGTTCAAATGCACAATTTTGAGCCTCGGCCCACCACCTAAATGCGTCACCGACTTCATCAGGGGCACTGTGCCCCATCTATAATTCCAGGAATCGGTGTGTGCCACCAATTACCACATGCACTATCTATAGTTCAAATAATCTGTATTTGTTTCTGTGAAATCTTAATCACCGACTATTACAGGCACTGTGCACTAGTGTTCTCTAATGTACAACTGTTGTCAATGCTTTCATCAGTGTGAGTATGAATTTCTTAAAGATAGACCTCTTCTCCTCAGGGATCGCTTCAATGTTGAATGATCACAAAACCAAAAGTACTTAAAAGCCTTTATTTCAAATTTGTACATGTATCACAACAACTAACCATATACTAAAAACAGAGTCTGTAACATTTTCAATGACTAATGATATAATGCAAAAAAAGAAAAACAAATGGAGGTACAAAAAAAATGCCACGACAGAACATTTTTCCAAAATGAAACATCTAAAGGAGGCAATGGTAGTTGTAATTTAGCCGAATTATGGACATATACTTTTAATTTGGCATTACTGCAAAAACCAAGACATATGAAGTGCAAGGAGGATGAACTTGGATTTTATGATAAAACAGTACCTTTTCACAACATATTTGCATCAAGTACATGATTTATGAAAATGAAGGGTTCTTAATCTGTGCCAAAGTTTGGCATTTAATGACATTAGAAAATTAATCTACAAAATACACACAAGGGATGAATGTACTGTGGATGCAAGCTTACAAAAAGTGAAAAGGAAAAATATGAATTGAAATATAAATATACCCAATACACCAACTCCTCCTCACTATGAAGAAAGAAACATACACTGCATGATTCTGTTGGTTGATACAGTAAAAGGCTTAAAAAGTCATAATGTTGAACAAAAATGACATACAGGGCTCAGCCAACAAGAAACAAAACAGTAAATAAAAACATACGAGTTCAGTAAAAACTGTTGCAAAGCCTTGTCTGTGTGATGTCTAAATGAGGTGGAATCTTGGTCCAGCTGTTGCAATAATGTCACTGTAGGGCTCGGCTTGGTTGAGCTCGATGGCCTGCTGCTTCTTCAGAACCAGAAAGCTGTAGAACTTGGCAGCAGCCTGCTTCTTGTTGTTATTCCTGCTGAGGTCCAGAAGGCTGACTGACTCTGCACCAGTCTTGGCCATGACACGCTGTGAAGAGATGCACACATACAGATGGGTTCATTAACATTATTAGCAATGTGCAAAACATTTTTTTTTTCCTGCCTTAAGGACCACTGGGCAATTATTTATGTGAAAGCAGAATATGTCAGGAAAGAATACACTAAAATACTGTTCTTTTCAGTCTCATGACAAACCAAAACGATGATCACATCACCTTTTATGGGATAGATCAACTCAATAATAACTGCATAATAGGGTTGGGTGTTTTACCTGAAGACCATGGAGCATCTGCTGAGTCCTCTTGTTCCATCTCTTCTCCTCCTGGTCCTGATCTCCACCCTGACCCTCCTCCTCCTGGATAACAAAAATAAGGCATCCTTTTATTCCCCTGCACTCCAAACCAATTCATTTATTACTAACTTAAGGGTTTAGGTTGGTTGAGGGGCAGTTCTATGGACGTATGTGAAGCCCTCTGTGACATGCTTGCGTGTAAAAAGGGCTATACAAATAAATGTTGATTTGACTAACTATAAATTGTCTTGCAGAAATGTGGAATTTCCAACAGATTTGATTAAAGCAAATTGAATTAACAACCACCATAAACCAAGTTCTTGCCCTTCTTAATGCAATGACAGAAAAAGAACGGTACTGGGTGATACCATCCACCTAGATTTTCTCACCTCCTCCTCATCACTGTCGTCCTTCTTCTCCTTGTCTCCCAGCAGGTCCAGCTCAGGCACCAGTTGAGTGAGGTTCAAGCCCTCCTCTGGAGGCAGGTCCACCTGAGGTAGCTCCAGCCTCTGGGACAACCCTGAGCGCTCGGCCGCCTGCTCCAGTGAGCCCATCTGAGCACACAGATGAATCATTAACAGCTGAACCACATTACAGGGTTAGAAACTGTCAAGAGGAGCAGGAACAAATAATTCAAATGTACTTGTTACAAATGGCAAATACATTTGAGAATCAATTATTTGGCATTCTCAGCAGAATTTTTTTTTAAATAATGCGCAATGACAAAATATATTACGCTAACTTCTTAACGTGTAAAGGGAAACGTCAAGCATTTAATCCTTCACATATTTCAAAAAGAAGTGACAGCATTGCCAACGACATTCAATATATTGCCGCTTGGCCATCACTGCTTGAGTTCATTCTTTATCTTCTCAACAACCACAAACTCACGGGCAGGGTGGCCTCTTTATCGTGGGCCTTGCGTTTAACCCCACGAGGGGTTGATGGGGGGGGCATGACGGTCTCATCCAGGGAGGTCCTGCTGCCCTCCATGGCTGAGGCCTGGAGCATGCTGGGCTCCTCCATGATGGTCTGGTCTACGGGGGAGAAGATACACATCCATAGGACTCCTTCCAGACTCCCAACACCTTCAAGTACAATGTCCCAGTCTACCCATACCCTTCCCATACCTTCCAACAGCACCTGATTAATGATGTCTGTGTGTATATGTTGTGTGTGTGTGTGTGTATGTGTATCAGGGCTTGAAATGAACTTTTTTAGTTCGTGGCACTGGTGCTCCCCAACGTAGATTTTTTTGGGAGCACCCACCGAATATTAATTCATATATATTAATTCTAGATTTACAGGGCTTCGGGGGGGGTTGTTGTTTGTTGTCAACTCGGCAGAAAAATTACCTCTGTATGCCTGCGCCTTGTCAATACATTTTAGCAGTACAAGTTATCCCTTCTCAGTGTGAGAAATATAAAGTGTTGCGTGAGTAGGGCTGTCACGATAACTTTTTGTTGTGCGATATATTGCACCAAAATTAATTGCGATAAACGATATTATTGTAATTGTCAGACCATTTTATGCTACTGATTACATAATGACAGGGCTGGGGTATGTATCTGGTCTCTAAACACTGACTGCAGAGTCCAGTCAGCAGTTATGCAGTGTATGGTAAAGCTCATATAAGACGTCATATTTGAGCTTGACCACATATCTGTAGTGGCAGAGTAAAAGGATGTCTTTTATCTCCTTCAGAATGTCGTCTTTTACTTTATTGTACAAGGATGGAATGGCAGTTTGGGAGATGCATGTTTTCTTTGGCAATTCGTACTGTTTGTCAAAAGTTTGCAGCATATTTGTAAATGTTGGTTTTTCGCCCGTGTTTAATGGCTGCATTCTTTGGCTATATAGCGAGTTAGCCATTTTAATTATAAAAATGATCAGTTGCAATATATTGCGGCACCAAAAATGATTGCGCTCATTTCCATATATCGTGCGATAAGTCAATATATTGACTATCGTGACAGGCCTATGTGTGAGAAATGGTTGACATGCATGAGTCTCACGGCAAATGCCTGAGACTTGAGTCCTGGATTCATTTTGCGCGCTAGTTGGCTCCTTGTCACATGACAACCAAGCACAGTGATTGACGGCTAATATTAACCAATCTGAAATCTGCATTAAAGTTTAGAACGTAAAGATGAAGTTTAATATGTTATGGAACGTTGGACCGGTCACTTATCAGCTCACAGCAGGCACGTACTGTGTAGTAGGCTAATTAGCAAGCGTTTTGTAAGAAATTAAAACAGGTTGCACCATAACGATTATTTGCACTTGCAAAATAATACACTAAAATACATGTTGCTGCTCGCACAGACAATTTCAGGAGCATATGCGACCAAAATGGTTGCAATTTCAAGCCCTGAGTTTTGCGTGCGGCAACATACCAATGACATCCCTGTGCTGGGACATGGCCTCTTCTCTTGGCACCTCTGGGTTCTCCAGCTCCTTCAGGAACTCATCCAGGCTGTCAGCTTCGCCTCCCTTCCTCCTCTTCCTCAGCTCATCTGGCACGAGGGGCGTCAGGCAGCGGGTAAACATCTGGTAACACACACACCCCATCCAAGACACGAACGTTGACAATGGAACCCTTCAGAGAGTATGTGTTGTTCTAAGTGTGTGCGCGCGCTACCTTGAGCAGCCTGCCATTCCAGAGCGGCTGGGCAGGGAGGGAGAACAGCTTCTCCACCCCTCCGGTCTCCTTCCACATCATCAGCTTCTTGGTGGGTGGGGCCAGGTCTAGGGTGGTGACGATGTCAGAGTAGTCACTGAGCTGGGCACGAATGGTCTTGCTGTCTAGCTCCTTCACGCTGTCCACAATCAGCTTCCTTTTGCGCTTTGCCTTGGTTTCCTTCACTAATGGAGGTGACACAAAGACCAATAGCGAATTATAATATTTTTTTTTTTACAAAAATAAAAGATTACTGAGTAATTGTGCTGGCAAGCACAATTCAGCCCCATTATTCCTCCGGGTTGCTGTTTTCCACATAGATAAGTACAATACAAACTATAAACAAGGCATAACATAACTCACCAGTGATGTCAATTGGCTCCAAAGCAAAGGCCTCCTCCTCATTGTGGACCAGGGTGGTCTGCTCTGTCTGGTCTGCCATGGCAGGTAGGGGCTCAGCTGGGCCAGAGTCTGGGCTGTCTGGTCCGGCTATGACAAAACAACAGGGTAGTTGTCAGAGTGACTCCAAATCTGATGTTCATTCACAGTGTCAGATTAAGACAATGTTTCACAAGGAAATCCATAAATATACCGTTCAGCAGATGAAGAGCTCTCAAAAAAGGTGATTTGAGGGTTTTTACACATCAAGCATCACATTAGTCCGTTTCCCCCCTACTGTGGACTTACGGGACTGGAGGTTGTCAAAGTCATCCTCGTCATCGCCATGGTCCGGAGGCATCATCACACTCTCGGTGATGGCTGGGGGATCATCAAAGATGCCGCCACCGTCCTCGCTGCTCAAAAGCTTGTCGACTGAGAAACAAAAATATGCAAGTCTAAATGTGCATGCCGTGGGTCACTTTAATACATAGATTCAATTGTTTACCATGCAAGGTTGGTGGGTGAATTAGTTTATACTGTATAGAAGCTAGGGCTGGGCGGTATGACGGTATATACCGTGTGACGGTAGAAATGTGTCTACAGGGAGATATTTGGCTATACCGTTTCAAACGCTGTATTTTCCCCCCTACTCACATGAGATATGTAAGGAATAATGTATAGAACGCCGGTCATTATCGGGAAAATAAGCCCAGACAGGGCGAACAGCACCCCAACGCGAAGCGGAGGGTCTATACATTATCCCGCTTATTACACATAGGGATCGTTAATTTTTATCAATACCATTTGAGACTGCTTAACGATCCGAGTCTTTATCAATAGTAGTAGTATCGACCACTATCGATACTTTTCTGGGGTGAGCTTGAGCTAACCACCATCTAAATGAATGAATTTGGCAAATGTTAAACATATAGCAGCACCCACAAAACCCACGCCACACTGTATGTAAACAAGATTACTGAACAACATTTATAACAATAACTTAAGTAAAACAGATGTCAAATAGCAACATGTTCCCCTTGTTCTATCAGGAGGAGGCTGGATAAAAGGAGCACATATTTGGGCCAATGGATCCTGGCTCTGGCTAAATCTACAATTGTCCACTACAGATGTACTATCCACAACCTGGATGAGTGACTAGTATAAATGACTGTGATTGGTTGGTTGACAAAAAGTGACATTGACAAGCCGTTATTGTTCAAGACCTTATGAAAAGTTTAACACGTTTCAACAAAAAGGCACCTGATATAGCTAAATAACCAACTAACCAAACCCAATCCTTCCTTATCTCATCCCTGTTATTGTTTAACAAGATGCTTAAGCAGCCCACAGAGCCATGCTCCCGGTGACTATGTTTTGAATGATCAGCAGCGGGGCGGGGGAGGCTAGTCTTTACTCACACACACTGACTGTGATCGTAAATTATTTTTCCGGTTCGCACACGCATCAAATTTTAGGGGCATATGCGAGTGAAATAGTTGCACTGTAGAGCCCTGGCTCTTATTTTTTAGGCTTATTATTGTCAACGATGGATACTTGCTACGAAGTTGGGGTGCGCCGACTGCGCTCCCCATGCATTCCTTGGGTGGAGGAGGAGGATTGTCCTGCAACGGCAGCTGGAGTTGGCACCGTTGCTTCTCGAAGACAGTCGAATGTAATGCATTTTCCTTTAGCTGATGCACAACGTTGGTGCTTATTCATTGCATCAGTGTTCCTTACAATAAATAATCTTCGAACATATATTACACGTCGCTGCGTCCTTATCTTTGGCTTTATTAAAATGTAGCCAAGCCTTTGACCGCTTAGTACGTTGAGCCATCGTAGCTAGCAACAAAATGAGAAATGTAGCGAAGTAGGGCGTGAGCCAATTAAATTATTCTTCTTTTAGTTTAAAGGCGGTTGGCAGGCCATTTAATTGAATTTAGTAATTTTATTAGACAATCGATGTATGTTTGTGCACCAGTGATTTGATTTAAATGACCTGACTTATCTCTCGAGACATAAGTTACATTATATTACAGAGTCTCGATAACGGTATCAATAAGCTCAGACCTTATTGATCTTCGGGTATTGAGAAATTTGGAACCGGGTCCTTACAGAACCGGGTATCGATCCCCATCCCTAATTACACGGCTACTTGCCGAAAAAATAACTTAACAGTGTGTCTTTTTACAATTTATTTGTTACCATTCGTAGTGTTGATCAGCAGAGAAATAGTTCGCCAAAGACGTTGAACTTCATAGAAGTTGAACATTCTTTAGGCTTCAAATCAGGAGTCAGATGGCTGAGCGGTGAGGGAGTCGGGCTAGTAATCTGAAGGTTGCCAGTTCGATTCCCAGCCGTGCCAAATGACGTTGTGTCCTTGGGCAAGGCACTTCACCCTACTTGCTTCGGGGGGAATGTCCCTGTACTTACTGTAAGTCGCTCTGGATAAGAGCGTCTGCTAAATGACTAAATGTAAATCAGCTGATGTCGCTAAGCAACGGAGTACGCTGGGGTTGAAAAGTTACCGGACTAATTGCGGAGTACTACGAAAGACGTGAATCCGAGGCAAAAAGGCACTTCCCGAGGCAATTCCCTTGACAGCAGTCAAATATGCATAGCAACGGTCAAATATGAAAAAATTGTTCACCGCAGAACGTTGGGAAGCCCCATTCAAGTGAATGGAGCATTCTACAGCATTAAGAACTGCCGTGTAATAAACCGTAGTATATACCGTAACCGTGATATAAAATTACTCATACCGTGATAGAAGATTTTGGCCATATCGCCCACCCCTAATAGAAGCTGGTGGCTGTCGTACCTAGCATCCCTCCGTCGCTGTTGCCCATAGTGTTGTCTCCGAAGTCATCATACTCCATGTGGTTGGACTTGTCAGGCAGGTGGGCTGGGCCAGGTTCCGTTTCGAGGAGCAGATTGGAGGCGGTGGAACCGTGGATGATGTCCTCCTCAAAGGCGCCCTCCACTCTCATCATCTCCCGGTCATCCATACCAAAGTCAGCTGCAAAGGGTTGACCAAGTTGGTTTAGGACACTTTTGCAAATAACCTCAAGCTCAAAAACAAAAAAGGTTAAACTGTTGTTTGTAGTATTTGTTTCTGTAGGGTTAGTGAAGACCAAGGGAGGCAGCCAGTGATGGCTCATCCACTTACCAAAGTCGTTATCTTGCATCAGACTGAGGTTCCCCACATCCTCCCTCATGGTAATCTCCTCCACTCGACTCTGGTTGAGGGTGAACTGCTGGGCCACATCTATGTCACTGCGAGGACCACAGATCATTAGATCTCTAATTGTCACACACACAAACTCACAAAAAGTGTTTAGGTGTTACTTAGATGTCTTACTCAAGATCAGGTAGTGGTTGGTCAAAGTCATGGAACTCTTCTGGCAAGGTGATGGCATTGTAGGCTGCCTCTCTGTTCTCCTCTGGCAAATCGACCACGCCTAAAATACAGAGGCAATGTTCAGACTACAATATACTGGGTACTTAGGCCTATCATCTAAACATTTTCAGATTCAACTTTCGGCACCAGCCAAGCATAGCTTTACAACATCACTATCTCCCTTCAGAAGTTGTACCCAAATGTAATGGGTAACTAGGAATAGAGATCTAATATTGGCCCATGGCCCTGGTGTCTTGCCTGGACGGAAGGCCATTTTGATCTTGATGAAGGCCTCATTACAATCGGCTAGCAGATACTTGGCCTTCCTGTGGTAGATCCTAACCACGCCCAGCAACAGGTGACCAGATGTGCGCAGAGCCATTTTCACCTAAAAACATATTTCATTTTTAATTGGATTTAAATCTGTTTTTGAACTTAATTTAGGACTCATTTGTATAAAAAAAAGTTTCACGGTTCTTCCCATACCTTGGGTGAGATGATGCTCTCCACACTGCTCTCAAGGTTGCATTCAAACACGTGAGCCTTGGTCAGCTTCTTGTCCCAGTGGGCCGCCAGCCAGATCTTGGCTAGCGGCCCCCTTTTGCTGAGGACAAAGTGGGCGTAGAACATTGCCCCTGTTCGTGGATCTCACACAAGGGGGCTACTCCGCCTAGGGTAGAGATTGTGCAGA
This sequence comes from Osmerus eperlanus, assembly GCF_963692335.1. NCBI lineage: Eukaryota > Metazoa > Chordata > Actinopteri > Osmeriformes > Osmeridae > Osmerus > Osmerus eperlanus. Next base: position 8,610,632 of record NC_085024.1, read on the forward strand.
AAAACAGGAGTAGCTCAAATGTCTGCAAGAGATAAGGCATGTGACTTCGAAACAAGAAAATTATCAAAAATCAGTCAATACATACAATTTGAACTTTAAGTATTTGATAGCAACCGTTTTGATGAAAATCCACGTATTCCCGGCACATTTCATGATTTGAAATGCCATGTAGAAAGTACTCTACTAAATAATGGGATTCTAGATAGTTGGGCATAAAGCAAGACAGCTGATGGATCAGTATAAACGTGTTAATAAGCGAACAAGTGAATCACTCCGAGATTTTGCCAGCCATCTATGCTACCATTAGCTCTAGTTATATTGGCTGAGCAGCCATGGGAAGTTCCAAACGTCAATGTGCGCAAATCTAAAACATATTATGAGAACCGTTGTTATTGTCCGCTAACTAGTTCGATTGTAGTTAACTAGTTAAATATGTCGATGTCGAGAGATGAGCAAACTAGCTAACTACTTAGCTAGGGTAGCTAGCTAGCCTTGTTGCGAGGTAGCACCAGCTAGCTAGACTAGCTGTCTTGCAAAAGATGGCTTCGCAAATAATTATGAATAACTCGCTGGCCAACAAGCAAGTACTACAATAAACGGATAACTTATACCTATATACACAAAGCTACCATAGTAAGCAAATGCGTTGCACTGGTAACATATTTAACGAGACATGGAAAACGCGCGTGCTAACTAGCTAGCTTATTAATTAACGCTACTGTAAACATTTTTTGCGCCGCAACTCGAGCTACCGTTGTCGGTAGGCTGTCTATTCAGTGGCGTGGAGGCCATGATTTGTAAAACTCAACAATTCATGTTGTAAATGTAGAGCAAAAAACCACACACCGATTCATAAACGGTGCAGTACAATCTCAACTCACCTATTCGACCCCCAAATTAAATATAAATGTTTATGTTATTTCTCCCTGCCAATTCTCGCTTGTCGTACTCATTAATACAACCAAGATGGCGCCAGTTGCCTTCCTCCCGCTCAGTGTCCTTTTAAATGAGCAGGATGTTTACAGTCAAAAATGGCGAAGGAGGAGTCTGTTGGTCTGGCCAAAGCAAACGAATGATAGGGGGCGACATTGTATAACTCTTAACAGTTATTTAAAAAGCAAGTGTTAGCTACCAATAATAACGTCTGGGTGTGTATAAGAGAGCTTTTGATTGAATTACAATGTGAGCGTCAGTTCATCTCTGTAGCAGGTTTAGGTTCACACAATGGGTTAAGAACCAAGCAAAACGGGATGCAGGGAACACATTGGATGTGGACTGACCGGAAACAAATGACAGCATCTGTTGCAGTTATCAAAGCCAATCATATTAAATGCGTTCATGATGGTCTGTCTGCCGTTGTAGCCTAGTTTGTGTTCGGGTTAAAGATCGTGTAAAGCAAATTCCATGATTTGCTTCTCAGTACAGTATAAACGTGTGAAATGAGTTCCTGAAATCACGTGCAAAGCGCGAAAACTTTGTCGCACTGAAATGTGGAGTTAGGCCGTAGAACAGTTTCTCTTCCGTTTTCAGATCAGGTTTTAATGGGCGGAGCCAACTAATTACCCATCTATGTCAGATCACTGAATGGCTCCTCCTGCTGTACTGTTATTGTTACCTACATCAGCTAGCTAGCTAGCTTCAGGATGTCTCCCTCCACCCGCAACTGCATCTTCCCTGGATGCAAGAACTTCAGCTGCGCTGCAACGCTATTTAATTTCCCTATTGATGAGGAAAGGAAAAATAGGTGGATTGATTTTGTGAAGACCCACGCTGATGGAAAGCTTCGGATAAACTCCAACAGCCGCCTCTGCAGTGACCATTTCACGGCGGATAATTTTAACATGGACCAGAGACAGACGGGGTTCAGGGACACATGGCTTCTCTTGCAGTGCGGAGCCTTACCGAGCATCGCCCTCCCGGCCGTTCCTCCTCCGGTCGCACCTGGACCATCAACCGCCGCCAGCCATTCATCACTCAGTTCTGTGTGCTTGTTATAATTATACTAGATAACTTTTTCAGAGGTATCTCTGCTATGAGTTAGTGCAAACCGCTAACTTGATATTAGGCTGTAGAATGATGGTATTTTGGTGAAATGGTAGCTAATGTGCTAGAAGTAGTTGAAGAGCTCACTGTCTGCTGTCTCTGGTGTCCATTTTTACTCCTGTGTTACAGCTCAGGGGAACAATTCATTTATATGCATCTGTATGTTTCACTCATTGAACAAATACATTCTAATTCTATACTGTTTTGTTCGGCTTGACGTAGCGTCCATTATCTGGGTAGTAGGTAGGCAGTGAGGGGCGGAGCTTCTGCTCCTTCAGGCGACACGCCCCCCCAGTCTCAAGCAGAGAAGAGTGCTGATTTTCTCTCGATTTCAAAGCCTAATTTAACATACTTGTCTGTGTTTTTTTCCATTCGAATTTGGATGGGTAGTTAATAACACATTCTTCTGTGGTGTGGTGAACTTAAAACTCGTTTTCAATTCCACTTTACAGGATCTTTAACTGAGATAAATAGATGTGTACAGACAGCTCATCTGACTGGGTCTCCCAAATGGAACGGACAATTCATATTATAAATATAGGCCTAAAGTTCCTGCACATTTTTGTTTTTTTTTAATTGTGTGAAATGGCGAATTAAAAAAAATGGGTATAGGCTAACTCTTACGTTTGTTAGCCTTTTTGCTATGATGCTTGCTATGCAACAACAATATTTCGGTTTTAACTCAACAAACACGAGATAACATTTCACCATAATAGTGTGCTTTGCAACAAAACTGTTACAAGTTCAGTTATTATTTATTTTCATTATTTAGGTTAGGCCCTGTAATTAGCCAACGGAATTTTCAAATCTGTAGGTAGTTTCAAAGACGAACATTTGCTATTTGCCACAACTATATTTCGTGACAAAGTATAGTTTAACGTCATAACTAAAAGTGTTCCTCCCTAAAAGTTATATTAATATAGCATGTAATAACAGACATTTGGCGTGTAAGGGCATGTTTATGTAACCCTCCTATTATGTTTGGTGTCAATTTGACCCCAGGCTGTTTTAGCTGTATAGAACATAATCGGTCTTACCACAACAGCCTTTTGATTTCAATGGGGGGGGGGGGGGGGGGGGGCTACATTAGGACAGATGGTCCTAATGTAGCCGATGTGTATCGGTGAAACTCACTCCTCAGGTATGTAACAGGCCACCCGCATCAACGAATAACTAGCTTTTCGTTGGCGTAGTTGGTAGTGGTGGCGCTTGGGAAGCCAGAGGTGGTAAGTTCGAACCCAGTGCGGGACGATTTGCCCGATACCTCTGACGGAGCTTGCAAGACCACGTCTGTTACACTGGTGCCGTGACCCGGATCGCTAGGTTAGCATCAGCTAACCGGCCGGAGTGAGTTTGAGGGGTGAATGTAGCCGATGTGTATCGGTGAAACTCACTCCTCAGGTATGTAACAGGCCACCCGCATCAACGAATAACTAGCTTTTCGTTGGCGTAGTTGGTAGTGGTGGCGCTTGGGAAGCCAGAGGTGGTAAGTTCGAACCCAGTGCGGGACGATTTGCCCGATACCTCTGACGGAGCTTGCAAGACCACGTCTGTTACACTGGTGCCGTGACCCGGATCGCTAGGTTAGCATCAGCTAACCGGCCGGAGTGAGTTTGAGGGGTGAATGTAGCCGATGTGTATCGGTGAAACTCACTCCTCAGGTATGTAACAGGCCACCCGCATCAACGAATAGCTAGCTTTTCGTTGGCGTAGTTGGTAGTGGTGGCGCTTGGGAAGCCAGAGGTGGTAAGTTCGAACCCAGTGCGGGACGATTTGCCCGATACCTCTGACGGAGCTTGCAAGACCACGTCTGTTACACTACTCTCCACTGCTCTTTTATTGCTGCCAGCAGGGGAGAGTTCCGGCATAAAAAGAGAAGCCAAGTTTCATTATTGATACATCTTTCCAAGGTTATTGATTTACAGTGTACCGTTGCTCATTCATTCATTTCAATTACATACAATTAGCACAAACTGTGGACGAGGCCCAGGAAGCGGTGCTGGAGGCCTCTGAGGAACTCTCCGTGTTGGGTTCAGTCCGATAAGTGGACCTTGGAGGAGAGGGATGCCTTGGTGGACCACAAAAGTCTACTTGAAAAGCAGGCTCAGGGATGCTTTTGAGCAGTGAGTTTTTATACATGTGAGGATTAAACGAACTGTGATTATCACATCATTTTAACCTCATCACTCACAACTCAGCAGGACATAAGTTCTCAGTATCTAGCATCTCTACTAGATGTATTCAATCAGTAACTACTTTCAATGACAGTATGGTGTTCACTGTATTAAGGTTTGCTTTTAAATGTGATGTTTTTTTGAATGATCTTTTGCAAAAATCCTGAGCCACCCCGTCCTGAACGGCCCCGTCCTGAACCGTGAAGTGTTAGGTAGCATTTGTTGTGCAAGGCAAGTCCTAATGAAAATCTGCAGAGGGGACTGGTGCCTCTCAGTCCTTAACCCTTGTGCTGCCTTCGGGTCACATGACCCAAAGGTTCATAACGAACCATCGTTGTGTTTACCCAATTTTACCCAATACAAAAACAAATAAAAATAATTTTCTTTTAACCTTCGCAATGTGGGGGGTCTGACGCATGCTTACAAAAATACAAAATTGCTTTACTTTGTTTTTGTATGCGGTAAAGTTGTCGCAATACGACGGTGGGTCACAACGACTGAGGGTCAGAATGACCCGAAGATAACACAAGGGTTAAACCATGGTGGTTCCACTGGTTGCAGAAGTCTGCCATGTCTCTGTTGATTCAAGGCAGATACACAATGTCTATCCTCCACCTGAAATCACAAAAAACATAACATTGGACTGTCAATATAAGCATGCATATTTCAAGGTGCTACTACTGTATCAATAACCAAAGTAGCAGCAACATCATAAAACTATTCTTATCCACATATCCATGTCAGTTCTTGCTCTAATTGATAAACAAGTGAGCTACCTGATAGCATTTGAGATGTTACAACCTACAGTTTCAATAACCAAGATATACCAAGAAAGTGAGTGAGTGAGTGAGCGAGCATCTACCTTCAGTCTGTAGTTTCCATCGATGTGTTATAAAGAATTCAGAGCAGCAACACTGTACCTTCTGTGCAGCCTCTGCAACATTGATGGGAAGGCAGCTGCCTTCAGGTTAATGCAAAGTGCCTGACAAGACAGAAAGATTGACAATGCCCAGATGAGACAATGTATCACTAGAGTACTTGATTATTGACAACCCATTCATGCCAAAATTGTGGAAACCATGCATTTAAAAGCTTTGCATTTCATAGCATTCAACCCCAAGCACAACTGACCTTAGATGTGGTTTGAGTGTAGAATGGAACACGTGAAGAATATCTGCCATCTATCATCAGACCCCTCAGTTGCTCTCCGGTGATGGGATAATGAGGAGCACCTCTAGCTCCACTCCAAGTCAATGGAGCCTGGTAATCGGAACTGGCTGCAACAATAATACAATGCTGTGCTTACAACATTTAAGAGACTGTAACTTGCACAAGCTCTAGGCATGCACTGTTAAATACCACTGCAATTTAACAACAAATGAATTAGGGCAGTAAAAAATACTGCACAAGGGAAAATGCAATGGGCAGCAAGTGAACGATGTGTGAAACAACTCAAAGGACTATCTGAGCTGTGAGCACCCACCCCCACTGAAATGGTTCCCACCTGGTTGTGCATGCCGACCATGGGTGCGACTCTCCTGCATGAGCTCGGACACTTCAGCTATCAGGCCGTCTGCTGAAGCAACATTTAAGAGCGTACCCCTTTGCCCACTCTAGGCTTCGCTGCATTGTTTCCAGCCTGAAAGAAGACAATGGTGTTAAAGTAGACAAGGCTAGTATTTTTTGTTGTTGTATCTAAACCAGTAATAATTTATCGACCATATCTCATAAGAACGTGAACAAATAGTCGCCTAGGTTGAAGGTTGAGCTTGCTTGCCTTCAGCAGTGGTTTTGCCTCAAAATACCAGCTAGCTAGACTAATCGACTTTAGGTAACAACAAAAAATGAATGTCAAGAATGTGCAGCACTGGAGCCTACTGTACTGACTACTGAGGATAGCAGATGGTTGGGGGTTGAGGCTAACTCGTTTAGCTAGCTACATAACTAGGGGACAGATAGTTGGATATGGACTGTCCAGCCTTAACATGGCAGCTTTCACGGATAAAAACGAAACGCAAATAGCTAGTCTTTATCCAACAGTCTAGACTAGTCAGTGACTGGCTAGCTAGCAATGCAGAAGTATCACAGTAGCAATCCATTGCTAAAAAACAAACAAACAAAAGCTATCCGCACAGCGAGTGACCAAGTTAACCCTTGTGCTGCCTTCGGGTCACATGACCCAAAGGTTCATAACGAACCATCGTTGTGTTTACCCAATACAAAACAACATAACACAAGGGTTAAACCCATGTTAGCCTAGCTAGCCAGTGAAGATTACGATTAAGTCACAAATAATGATTTCGAAAAAACTGTACCTTTGTCAACATGGACTGAAGGTCGTCGTGTCCAGGGTTATCCGACAGCAAAAGCTGAGTGCAGTCATTTAGTGTCTGCTTACACTGTCTTAGGAAGTTCCTTCTTGCCATCTTCTCATCCTTCAAACTTCTGTGTGCTGGGCTAAACTTGTTTTGAAATCGTCCGCTTCTACAGTGGGGAGGAGCTGGTACTTGAAAATACAGGGAAGAATCAAATCACACTAGCCCAGATAACTGCAGGAGGAGCTAGGGAAATTGTGGGCAGTGATTTGCATGTGGCGTTTATTTAACGCCTGCAATTGCACGTGTAAATATACAGGCGTTTATTTAACGCCTGCAATTGCACGTGTAAATATACAGGCGTTTATTTAACGCCTGCAATTGCACGTGTAAATATACAGGCGTTTATTTAACGCCTGCAATTGCACGTGTAAATATACAGGCGTTTATTTAACGCCTGAAAGCGTTAACTAACGCGTACATTCATGTGTAACTTTCGCCTGCACATTTACGGCTGCAGCCGCTTATGAAACAGCTGCAGGCGCTTCCTAAACGGGTGTCCGATCAAAAATACGCGTTTAAATTACGAGTACATTTGACCCTTTCGGCGTTCAATATCTTAGGGGTGGGGTGTATATATACGCCGTTTCCGCCTGACTGAGTAAGTCGTTTGAATTGTTTGGCGCGTGTTGCCCGTGGTTGTGTGTCGCTGGAAGAACACTGGTAGGTTTCGATTGATCTGTTTTATGTAACGCTTACAAAAGCGCTTGTTTAACGCGACATTTAAATCTGTCATTGCAGACTGCGCCTTGCTTGTGTGCTGGCGCATTGGCTGAGGTTTGTGTGCGGGAAGCCTGACTAAGGTATATGGTTTTAGTTTTGTATTTCTTTCTTAATCATGTTGTGACGACCCTCCCCTCCACTAGGTGTCTTCTCTCTTTATTTCTGGTTGTCTTTCAGGTGTCCTGTGGGAGTGATGGGTCACCAGGCCTGATGAGCCACACCCGTGGGCGGTCTGGTTATATCAAGACTACTCTTCCAGTTCGGGGGGGGAGCCCTTCCCAGTTGCAGACGGCTGTTTTTCACTGGGATATTGACTTCCGCTATTCGTTAACTTAGTGTTATAATAAATGCTTATTATTTTGGTCATCCCTCGTTTGTTGACAAAGCTCAGAGTCAGGCTGCGTCACATGGGGGCTTGTCCGGGATGTGTTTGACCTTTTGGGTGTGACGCCAGAGGTTAGTGTTTAGTAGTGGTAGCAGCAGTGGCTGTGAGTGGTGGTTGTTTGGGAGAGCGACGAGTGCGGTGAGTAGTTTTGGTATTTGAATAAGTATTGTGTAGACGGGCAGTTGTGCTGGTTGAAGGGCTATCTTGTTATCAGTTGTGGGCCGCTGAGATCTGTTATCTTGTAGTCACGTCAGTGGTAAGTTACCGTGTTCTGTCCCTGGTAGGATAAGAGCGTCTTCCCTTTGGAATTCGTTTGGGGGGTGGTTAATGTGGTGTGGAGTGGTTAGTAGCATTTGCTCGGGGACACTCCGTAGTTGCGGTGTGAGGTCGCCAGTTTCTGGTTGCCTTACCGGACTATCGGGCTTGGTGTTTTAAGGAGCCCGCCACAGAAGCGCTTGAAGACTAGGGGGGGAGATTATTTAGATTTTTGGGTAGACAATTAGAGGGACAGGCCTTGGTAGCACCGGTTGACTGGCAAGGCTGTGAGCTCTGTGGCGTTGTGGTTTCTGATTGTGTTGACAGATTGTTCTGATGGCCAGTGTGGAGGATTTTCTCAAAGCTCCTTCGGAGGAGTTGTTGATCAGCTGTTCTAGAGACCAGCTGTTGAAAATCGCGGAGCATTATCATGCGCAGGTTGGGGATAAGAGGTCGAAAGAGGGCATTAGGTTTAGCATAAAACGCATTTGGTAGAAGCAGGGATTATCACAGAAACTTATGCTGCTGATTTACCTGTTGCTTTGGAAGCTAGGTTTTCTTTTGACCAGCACAGGGAATTGCTTTTGTTGCAGATGGAGAGAGAGAGAAAGTGGCTCTTGATAGAGTAAAACAAGAGGTTGAGGGTAAAAGACTTGAGCTGGAGGCGCGTAGGTTGCCTGCTGTAGCTATGGGTGTAGGCCAGCTTGGTCATCCTGCCCCTGGTCATGGGTTTGATGTTGCCAAGGATCTGCGTTTGGTTCCTCAGTTTAACCCTTGTGTTCTCCTCGGGTCGTTCTGACCCATCAGTCATTGTGACCCACCGTCGTATTGCGACAACTTTACCGCATACAAAAACAAAGTGAAGCATTTTCTTTTAACCGTCGGGCTGTCTCAGACCCCCCACATTGCGATGGTTAAAAGAAAAGTATTTTTATTTGTTTTTGTATTGGGTAAAATTGGGTAAACACAATGATGGTTCGTTATGAACCTTTGGGTCATGTGACCCGAAGGCAGCACGAGGGTTAATGAACAGGACCTCGAGACTTTTTTTCTTGAGCTTTTTTGAGCGGGTAAGCGAAAGTAGAAACTGGTCAGACGCTGACAGCACATTACTTTTACAGTGTGTTTTAGCAGGTAAAGCACAGGAAGCCTACTCTGCTCTCACCGTTGCGGACAGTAGAGTTTATCTTAATGTCAAGGCTGCAGTGTTCAGGGCGCATGAGTTAGTGCCTGAGGCGTATTGCCAGAAGTTCCGTACATGGGAGAAATCGGCTAAACAGACGCATGTGGAGTTTGCCAGGGAGCTGGTTTCTCATTTCACTCGGTGGGGTGCTGCCCTGAAAGTTGACACGTATGAAGCTTTGTGTGACTTGATTGTGCTGGAACAGTTCAAGATCTCCATCCCTAGCCACATTGCTGTTCATATCACTGAGCGTAGAGTGATGACTGCTGCAGAGGCTGCTGTACTGGCAGACGAGTATGTGCTTACCCACAGGGAAAACCGTGAGCTCTGTTCTCGTGATGTTGGGTACAGGGGGGGAAGCAGTATGTTTCGTGCAGGTACAGGGAGGGAAGCATTTAGTCCTCGCTCAGGTAGATCAGAATTTGCTACACGTGGTCAGATGGAGTTTGACTCAAACACATGCCATTACTGTGGGGGCAAGGGCCATTGGAAAGCGGAGTGTCCTAAAGCTAAACGTGGAGGCGGTAGGGGACAGGTTACACCAGCACAGTTTGCTGGTTCTGTTGACTCGACCAATTCTGTTTCTCCCTGTCAACAGGTGCAATCTGGAGTGAAAGGCAGCTTGGGGTCAGATTTCTCTGCGTTCTTGTCGGACGGCTTCGTGTCACTTGTGGGGAGTGACATCACTGTACCGGTAAAGATTCTGAGGGACACTGGGGCTTTTAATTCATACATAGTGAGCTCTGTCTTACCTTTTTCTGGAGACTGATACAGGCGACCAGGTTTTGATGCGAGGTATGGGTTTGAGCGTGTTCCCTGTCCCACTGCATAAGATGGTGTTCAACTGTGGGTTGGTCAAAGGTGAGGTGGTCCTGGGCGTGCGGCCTGCATTACCCATTGAGGGCGTAGAGGTCATAGTGGGAAATGACCTGGCAGGTAGCCGTGTGTGGGCTGGAACTCAGCCAAATCCCATTCCTCCAATAGTGACATCCTCACCCTGTGTTACAGGAGAACCCGATGAGAGTGCTCAGCGCTTCCCTGGGGTGTTTACTGCCTGTGCAGTGACACGGGCTATGGGCCGTGCAGGGTCGGGGCCTGAACCTGCATCTGAGCAGGAGGGGGCAGAAGAGAGGGTGCCTATTCCTAACTCTCTTTTGTCCGTTTCTCGCAGTGACCTAGTGGCGGAGCAGAGAGCTGATTCCTCGCTGAGCCAACTGTTTGACTTGGTTCTCACCACTGAGGAAGGAAGGAGTGCTGCTACTGGGTACTTGCTTCAGGACAAGTTGCTGGTGAGGAAATGGCTTCCACATGGTGATAGCTTTGCTGATAATCCTGTGTTTCAGGTAGTAGTTTCGTGGAGAAGTTCTAAAGACCGCTCATGATCAGTCAGGCCATTTGGGAGTTAGTAAGACATATGAGTACTTGCTGCGATATTTTTTCTGGCCCTGTGTAAGGAGGGATGTGTCTAGTTATGTCAAAACGTGCCATACATGTCAAATGACCGGTAAACCCAATCAGGGTATTTCCCCGGCTCCGTTATACCCGATTCCGGTGGTGGAGCAGCCATTCGAGCACCTGATAATAGACTGTGTGGGTCCTCTGCCTCGTTCCAAGTCTGGTAGCAGCTACCTGCTGACAGTAATGTGTCAGAGCACCAGGTATCCGGCTGTGTATCCATTGCGTTCCATTACTGCTAAGGCTGTAGTCAAAGCACTGACACGGTTCATTTCCATTTTTGGAATTCCGAAAGTAATTCAGAGTGACCAAGGATTGAATTTTTCATCCCATTTATTTGCCCAGGTGCTAAAGCAGTTGCATGTTAGACATAATCAGGCTTCTGCATACCATGCTCAGAGTCAGGGAGCTTTGGAGAGGTTCCACCAGACCCTCAAGTCTCTGTTACGGGGGTATTGTGTTCAATTGAACAAAGATTGGGAAGAGGGGCTACTGTTAGCAGCCAGAGAGGTTGTGCAGGAGAGCACAGGTTTTAGCCCGAATGAACTGGTTTTTGGCCATACAGTGCGTGGGCCACTCGCATTATTGCAGGACACTGTGGAGAACCCAGTACCGCCTCAGAACCTGATTAATTATGTTAATGGTTTCCGCCACAGGTTACACGCAGCTGGGGAGATGGCCAGGGAAAAGTTGGCCTCTTCACAGGTGAGAATGAAGCGGCTTTACGACCGTAAAACTGTGCAGCGCCAGTTTAGTCCTGGTGACCGGGTTGTTGCCAGTTTTCAGCTCTCCTTTTGAAGCTAAGTTCACTGGGCCGTTGACAGTGTTGCGTCAGACTTCAAGTCAAAACTATTTATTGTCAACACCCTTGCGCAGAAAACCAACCCAGCTCTGCCATATAAATCTGCTCAAACCCTATTATGCTCGGGAGTCAGAGGATTCTGTATGCAGCAGTGGGGAGCTGAAAGGGTCTGTTAGTCCTATTTTAGTCGCGGTCCCAGTTGATAGTGCACATTTTCCTCTGCAGGAGGATGACGGGGTTATATCGCCTGATGACAGTCTGTTGAAAGGTCGGTTGAAAAACTCTGAGACACTGCGTGATCTGGAGTCTATGTTTGGTCACCTGTCTGAGGAGAGGGGTGCTGAGCTGTCTGCTCTTGTTAATGGCTATCCTTCTTTATTTGGTGATACACCTAGTAGAACACACTTGATGGAGCATGACATTGATGTGGGCGAGGCACAGCCAATCCGTTAGCGTTTCTATCGCGTGTCTGAGGAGAAGCTTAAGGTGATGGACGTTGAGATAAAGTATATGCTTGAAAACGGTATCGCAGAGCGGTCATCCTCTAGCTGGGCGTCTCCTTGCCTCATTGTAGACAAATCTGATAAGAGTCCCAGATTTTGCACCGACTACCGTAAGGTTAATGGAGTCACCAAACCAGACGCTTTTCCCCTGCCACGTATGGAGGATTGTGTGGATCAGGTCGGTTCAGCCCGGTATGTTAGCACGTTTGATTTATTGAAGGGTTATTGGCAGGTACCGCTGTCCAAGAGAGCAAGGGAAATTTCAGCCTTTATAACGCCTTCTGGTCTTTTCTCTTATTCAGTGATGAGCTTTGGGTTGCGGAATGCACCAGCCACCTTCCAGCGCCTGATGAACATGGTTGTGTCTGGGCTTGAAGGATGTGCTGTGTACCTGGATGATGTTGTGATTTACAGTGATACTTGGGAGGAGCATGTGGTTCGTATTGAGCAGCTGTTTGACCACTTGCGTAATGCCCGTTTGACTGTAAATTTGGCAAAGTGCGAGTTTGCTAAGGCCACAGTTGGATACCTGGGCAAGGTAGTGGGGCAGGGGATTGTGTGGCCCCTTCAGGCTAAAGTGACTGCCATTGAGCACTACCCAGTGCCCACCACCAAAAAGGAGCTCCAGCAGTTCCTTGGGCTTGTGGGTTACTACCGCAGTTTTTGTAGAAACTTTTCTACGGTTGTCGCTCCTCTGACTGACCTACTCAAGGGTAAAGTAAAATACATCTGGTCATTGTCCTGTCAGCAAGCATTTGATAATGTGAAGTCTGTTCTTTGCTCACCCCCTGTTCTTGCAGCTCCATGCATGGATCAACCTTTCCAACTTCATGTGGATGCAAGTGATGTAGGTACAGGTGTGGTTTTGTCTCAAAGTGACACCCAGGGTGTTGAACGTCCTGTGAGTTTTTACTCAAAGAAATTAAATTCTTTTCAGTTAAATTATTCCGTTATTGAAAAAGAGACATTGTCACTCATCTGGGCATTGCAACATTTTGAAGTCTACGTAGATTCCAGTGTTCCTCTAGTGGTCTACACAGACCACAACCCGATCACCTTTTTGCACTCGGTGCTTTGTCCAAACCGCAGGTTGATGCGTTGGATTTTGTTTTTGCAAGCCTACTGTTTGGACATCCGTTACATCAAAGGGGCTGAAAATATTGTCAGATGCCTTGTCGAGAGCACCTTGCTCTTAAGTTCTGTTTTCATTTTGTCTTTGTTTTACCTGCTCTGTCTGTCTCTCTGCTTTCCAAAAGCATCTCTCTGGGAACCGGAGTTACTAGGTGGCGGGGTTGGCTAAGGTCGGCGGTTCCAGGTGGGAACGTTTTTTTTATGGGTGGGGGTGTGACGACCCTCCCCTCCACTAGGTGTCTTCTCTCTTTATTGCTGGTTGTCTTTCAGGTGTCCTGTGGGAGTGATGGGTCATCAGGCCTGATGAGCCACACCCGTGGGCGGTCTGGTTATATCAAGACTACTCTTCCAGTTCGGGGGGGAGCCCTTCCCGGTTGCAGACGGCTGTTTTTCCAGGGCTCCTGACTAACTTGTTGCCTTGGTTGCACTGGTGCGCCTAACTTTTATTTAGGTGCACCCAAATTTTTTCTTGCGTCGCCACAATTTCAAGGTCACCTTTTTATCACGCTCCATATACATTCATATATATTATGTAAATGATCTTAAACAAGAATAAGGTGTAGGTAAATATATTTTTATTTGAAGCACAATCATACTGTGTGTGTGTGTGTGTGTGTGTGTGTATATATATATATATAAAAAATCTTTTAAGTGCTTCACTGAGCTACCAAACTAAAACATTTTAAGCAAAATAAAACATTTCTAAATAGAAAGTGATACAGTTTCAAAGTGCTTCCCTGAACTGAGACCTAACATTTCATGGCTCAAAGTCTTATAGCGGGTCCCACCTTGCTGTCGCATGCCCTTCAAATGGCCAACACCTGTAATTTGGCCTTCTTGCCCTATGGCCTTGGCTAAATCATCTTGCCACTCTCCCTAGCATCAAAATCCTAGCTCTATGGGTTAGCTCCATGGCCCAGCTTCGTAACTCAGGGGTCCGCAATTCATTTTTACAAGGGGCCACATGAGAAACCTGAAATGTGTTGGAGGGCCTCATCAATTTGCTCACTATTCATTTTCTCCCATTGTAAAAAGCAGTAAAGTATATATTTTGATTAGCTGCTACTGGTTATCAGAAGAATAAGGATATTCTGTAAATATTTATATAAATATTTTAGATTTTGGTGTAGGTCAAATAGGAAAGATTATAGAAGTAATAAACAGTATAAACAACAACAACAGTGTTTCATTTTATTTGTAACCAGTTAATCTTCACAAACACTGAAAAGTTGTTTTGCAGTATGTTAAAGATGTGGAATTGATCAACTTTTATACAAAAAGCAATACGTTTTCAGTTCATTTTGTTCTGTGAGAGAAATCCACTGGGCTTGAACAAGTGCATCGAAATCTGTCTGAATGTCTGAGGTGGATATGCGAAGGACAGCTGACAGGTAATGATCAGGGTCTGCAGTTCAACTAGCAAACCATCAGCCCGCGCCCACTGAATCAGTCAAGTTCTTATGTCCGCGTTAGTTTTTTTTCTTCACAGCTTTCACTTTGACCTCAGTAAACAGATACTTAGAAGTCCATGTCTTGTTAAAAGTTAATCAGTGGCAAAGTTTTTCATTTTCGAGGGCTAACCAACAGCTAACTATCCTGTCGGTGAGGTTGCGCAAGCGCACATATGTAAATCGCCTGATCACTGTAGTCTTTCAGGACTACATATTTACTACCGCTCAACACATTTATTTATTTTAAATTTTTGATTTACCTCACGTGGGCCGGATTGAGACAGCCTGTGGCCGGTTATACAATGCCCAGGGGGGTATTCCAGGTAGCAGGTTTAGTGAAAACTTTGAGTTGTTTAACCCTGAAAAGAGGCTTACTCCGAGGTTTCCGTTCCAGAAAGAGAGGTAACGAAACCTTTTGGTAAGTTTCCATGGTAACTTACTCCGTGAAACTAACCTGCTCGCTAGAAGGTTTTCCATGCCAAACTGCGTTTTTATCTATCCCCTCCCTCTTTCTGAGCCTGATAGCGTTGGCAGACTAGGGATCTCCTTTCCTGGTTCAGCCAACCGATCTCGAACTAAATTTAATTCGCTTAGTTATACGCCGGGAGAGGATTTTAAGACTGCGATTCGATGTGCTTTAATTCCCTGATGAATACCTAGGTTAACGTTACCGTTTCCCGTCACAATCTGTAATGTATTTTAGCAACATTGTCAGCCCTTAGGCCAACATCGCTAATGTTACTCGCCGTGGACGTGCACTCAGAACTGACCAAATGCTTTTTGGCACTGAAATAAAGACAAATAATTGAAATTGTATTTGGTCTTCTTCATTGCCTACAAATATAAATCTAACAATGAGTATGTTTATTGGCTATTGTTCCTATAATTTACATGATTCACCTGTGACCATGTACCATCCTGTAACTGGTGTTTCAGCAAATCTATTTCAACATTGTAGGGGGTCAATATTGGCCAAACAACTGAAACTAATTCCCCTATGGTTTGAAGGAAGATGGGAAACTGAACAGTGTATTAACATTAACCAAATAATGCCAATACCAATGGAATTACAGTTATTTGACTCTATGGGTTAAATCAGAGCAAGAATGGTCAAAGTAAGGTTAAATAATATAATAATTTAATCATATTGCAAATGAATGAAATCAATGAAGGTTAACTCTTACCTACTCTACCATGATTATTGTAAACAAGAGATAGAAAGCAAGAGGTGAGGAAGAAGGAGTAGGACAAGCCAGAGCTGAGGAGAAGGTCTCAGGAGATCAAGAATCCACAGATGCTTCA
Source organism: Osmerus eperlanus (assembly GCF_963692335.1). Classification (NCBI taxonomy): domain Eukaryota; kingdom Metazoa; phylum Chordata; class Actinopteri; order Osmeriformes; family Osmeridae; genus Osmerus; species Osmerus eperlanus. The sequence goes on from NC_085024.1 coordinate 8,626,414, forward strand.
CAATTCCTTTTATACTCAAAACAACTAATAACACCACAATCTTGACCCTTACTTATCAACATGACTAGCAATGCCACAGTAAGTTACACAATGATGTGTGAGAGCCATCAAGTTGAGACTCCATCCAGTAACTCCAGATTTTACCATATGAGAGGTGGGGGCAGGTTGATAGCCTTACAAGATCAGCCTTTATTCTTCTGCCCTAAGTACACCATCTCTTGGTCAAAATAGAAATTCAGCAAATTCAACAATTAATATTGATATAGATTATTGTTTCTACAATTAACATCACCTGTTACATGCATCCTCCTGTAACTGGTGTTCCAGTAAATCTTTTTCAAGATTATCCTTTATTCTTCTACCCTAAGTAGGCCTACACCATCTCTTGGTCAGTTTTTGGCAATTCTTCATGAGGTGCAATTTGTACAACTCATTTACTTGTAACTGGGAATACATGGGATTGCATTACATTTCACAGTTCCACATGCAGAATTCACCTGCCATTAAATGAGCATATCACTGTATACTGCATCCATGCTCTGTTCAACAGGATCAGAATGTGCAAATCGTTTTTTATATTCATTATTCTCATAATGTCAGTGTAACTGACAATTCCACACAAGCCTGTAAATAAAAGTACATGGGGAGAGAACTACCAGTAGCTACCATACATAATTCTCTGCATCCATTTTCTGCGGCAGCAGTCAATGTCTCTTCGTCATCTTAATCATCATCGACATCATCCTTTGATGAAAATATTAAGCAAATTACCAGAACTGCATTTTTCCATCTACGTAATATAGTCAATATAGCCAAAATACAAAAATTCCTGTATTTTGTAGCAATTAAATGAGGGGATCCCTCATTGAATTGCTCCTCCCAAGGTTTCTTAAATTCTTTCTCCTGCAGTGGGTTTTTCTGGGTGTTTTTCCTTGTCTTCCTTGAGGGTTTAGGTTGGTTGAGGGGCAGTTCTATGGGCGTATGTGAACCCCTCGACATGCTTGCGTGTAAAAAGGGCTATACAAATACATTTTGATTTGATTTGAAAAGCATTCTGTTGGGGGAAACTGCTATTACAAGTTGAAATAGGCACCAATTGATATTTACTTTGTATCATGTCGATATATGATTAAAACCAAGGTGACTTCGAGGCTACAATCACAAGCGTATAGCTTAAGCAAAATATGTCTTACCTGTTTGTAGTATGTTTTTATATTTAATATAACATTGAACATGCTATTTTATTAAGTCTCCAACTTTTTCTTCTGTAATATTAACGGTATGGACTGGCTATTACATCAAATGTATGCATTGACTTGGCAGTTTGTCTCCCACGCCAATTGTATACGCTGCTACAGCCGTGTTGCTTTTTTCCGTAATATGTGCTCAGATTGAACACGAAATAAAACTTATATCTGAAGTGTGGTGAAGTAGGACAAGGTTTTTTGTTGCTGGGTGCCATGGTTGATCCCAGTATCGGAGCTCCATTGATGTTGGCTTTTAATAGTTCTCATGCGCGCGCTTAACTCAGAGTTGACGTACTCCGAGTTGAGTTAACAAATTCAAAAAAGCTTTTCTGGAACCGAGTTTTCAGAGTTTCCAATTTTAAAGTAACTCAACTCAGAGTTCAGGGTTAGGCTCAGAGTTTGTTAAACCCGCTACCTGGAATACCCCCCAGGTCTGCTAAACTGACTCTCTGGTGCTCAGGTCGTAATTTCAATCACACAGCACGGAGCTACAGGAACATCTGGACCACAGCCAATCAGAGGCAAAGACCCGCCCCATCTCTGTCTCTGATTGGTTTAGACCACGATATGATCCAACCATGAGTGTCAGTTCCGTCTTACAGTGCGTTCACACTGCAGCGGAGCGGGCGGCGCGTGGCGTCGGCTTCCAATTCATTTTCAATGAAACCAGGCGTTGACGCTCGCGTAGGGCATTGTGGGAAGGCGAGCGGAGCGGAGCGGAGCGGAGCGTTGCAAGTTGGATTTTCTCAACTTTATGTAAATGAGGAGCGTGAAAACGCTAGCGTTGGCCAATCGGATTGGTTTCTTGTTTCTTGTAACGTAGCAACTGTTCGTCATGGTAAACATTTCTAGGTTTGACAATTTCAAGATGGAGGAGAAACTTTTCGTATGTGTCTGCACACCCAGTTCTGTTCAGAACAAAGTTACTAATGTGACGAGCCTGAATTTAAAGATTACATTAAACTAATAATGCATGGTGCATGGTTGCCGATGTCGTCATTGTTCCTAGTGTGTTTTTATAGCCTACTTTTAAATGTAGTCGTCACATTACGTGACTGTTCTGTGCCACTGCTAGCTCGCTAGCCCAGCCTACAAACGACTGGTTGAGTGACCGGTGGCGTAACATGTATTCTACTGTAATCTTGCACTAGTAAAATCTTGCACTTACATAAATGTTGTGTAAAAGTGGTATTTTGATCGATATTGTGAGTACATGAACCCAAATCTGCACGCTTGGCCATGACTACAACAGTGACCTTAGAGAACTACAACTCTGTATTAACTTGTCTAACATGCCCCCGAGCGTGGTGTACTGTGGGAAGGCAAGCGATGCAGAGCGTTAAAAAACGCTGCAGTGTGAACGCAGCGTAACAGTGCGTTCACACTGCAGCGTTTTTTAACGCTCTGCAGATTTGGGTTCATGTACTCACAATATCGATCAAAATACCACTTTTACACAACATTTATGTAAGTGCAAGATTTTACTAGTGCAAGATGACAGTAGAATACATCTTACGCCACCGGTCACTCAACCAGTCGTTTGTAGGCTGGGCTAGCGAGCTAGCAGTGGCACAGAACAGTCACGTAATGTGACGAGACTAAATTTAAAAGTAGGCTATAAAAACACACTAGGAACAATGACGACATCGGCAACCATGCACCATGCATTATTAGTTTAATGTATTCTTTAAATTCAGGCTCGTCACATTAGTAACTTTGTTCTGAACAGAACTGGGTGTGCAGACACATACGAAAAGTTTCTCCTCCATCTTGAAATTGTCAAACCTAGAAAAGTTTACCATGACGAACACGTTACAAGAAACAAGAAACCAATCCGATTGGCCAACGCTAGCGTTTTCACGCTCCTCATTTACATAAAGTTGAGAAAATCCAACTTGCAACGCTCCGCTCCGCTCGCCTTCCCACAATGCCCTACGCGAGCGTCAACGCCTGGTTTCATTGAAAATGAATTGGAAGCCGACGCCCCGCGCCGCCCGCTCCGCTGCAGTGTGAACGCAGCGTTGGATAACAAACGCTTCGTTTGTGGAGAGACAGCGGATGCGAGGAGGTTAGGTGCACCGGTGCGACCTAGGAAAAAATTTAGTCGCACCCGTACACATTTTGGTCGCATAGTGCGACCTGCTCCAGAGTTAGCCTGCTGTAATAGGAAATAGCACCAACACATTCGTGCTAATTACAGTTTAACTAGTAACAATGCAGTTCACAATGCGTCAGACTTGTTCTGATGAGCCAGGTGAAAAACTGACACTAAAATGCCCATCTTCACCTCTGAGATATACATCTGCCAAGATAGAGGATTAACACTGATTCGGTATTTAGGATTCCAATGCCCACTATATTTGCACTTTGGAAGTTTGTGCATATTGAGTTGAATGCAGTAGAGGTGATGCTGTACTGCATTTACTAGTGAGGGTTGGCCAGGTTGAAGGAAGTTTGAAGGGCCAAAGCTGATAATCAGATTCCCATAAGAACAATAATGACATTCAAATATGCATTATTCATAGTTTATTTTTTATAAAAAAAATGCTTTACAAATGGGTTTTTTCTTTTCCTATTTTCATCTTTGTCTCTACAAAAATTAGGTCTGTAATTACACAAACGTCATTGAAGCAGGCAGAAAGTAGATGTGACAAAAAAATCTATCCCATAAAGGTGAACAACGTAGATTTGTTTTTTTAAGTCTCACAAGCCCCCAAATGTTCCTATAAAGGCAGGAATGTCAGTTACAGTTGTCATAGTAGGCCAGTGTTAGACTAGTTAAACTATAAAACTTATGTGTTATTGGACTTGAACAAATCAAAAAAGAAATACTACCCATGACAATTGCGACTTGTTCTTTGATCAAGGCATATATCCCAAGTGACTCTAAAGGCACATTAATATTATTAAAAAACAATAGAGGGAAAACAGAAAGCAGTCATAGAAAATCTAGAATGTCCCTCCAACTACACCCAATCAGCAAACCACATATTGCACCAGAATAAAACGCAAAGTCGGTAACTGTGTCTGACAGTTCACACTATTCCTCCACTCTGTGTACAGTACATATAGCCCTGTGTGTGGTTGTAATAATACTGAGATTGCTCCTCGGAAATCCTTTTGCCTATGTACAATCAAACTACAGAGAAAAGACTAACTCATATTCACTCTCATCAAACATGCCCACGCTGTAACATTCAGACACAAACATTATTGGTAGTAATATCCTTGATCATGAATGGATATATATGGAAATCCGTAGCATTCTTCATTGAGGATGTGAAATCAAGAATGGAAACCAAGAAACATGAATGAACCCTTGTCTTACAGTAACTATTATTAAGAATAATAATTATTACAGTATGTTAAAACAAGTCTGATGATGGACGACAAAGTAAAAGAACCAATAGTTAGTTACTGACTTCATAGTGGTGCTGTATTTGAGGTTGAAGAATAATTTCAGAAGAAAATGAGATGATTCCAAAAGCATATACACATTCCAGTTCAATCAAACTAAACATTACAAAGACTTGATAGTACATTTCAAGACCAAAGGAGGCATACTTTAAGGTTGATCAGAATTAAAACCTATATTATTTATTTTCACTAAAAGATGGGAAGGCCATTCGTTTGACACTTGTTCATTGTGGAAGTGAAGATTAATCAGGGCTTTTCAGCAGATGAAATCTGAAGGACTCAGGAAGTAGCTGGTATCACCCATGTCCATAGTTTTGGTTCCTCACAAAACTTAGGTTGACTTTACTTCATAAAAGGCATGTTGTACAGTTCTCCCGTCCTCAGGTCAGCAAACATTCAAGTATGGAATAAAACAGAGGAAATGGAAGTTGTTGATAATGGACTGCTATTTCTAAGTTCGTAAAACAGAAAATACATAGGAAGATTTAGGGAATGTGTGCTGTTTCGCCATTCTTCATTTTACACTCCCTGTTTTTTATCTCATCGGCTTTGAGGCTTGTGCACTTTCAGGGTTCTCAATCAATATCAAATATCAATGGAAATCATCTTTAAGAATATCGGCGGATCCAGTATTAACAGACCAAAATTCTGTGATGCTCGGATATTATAATATTGCTCTGCGTAGGCTTAGTGTCACACAAATGCTCTAATAAAAGAATTCACAAGCCATGTGAAGCATACAGATTCGTTTGACATTAGGGAGGAGGATGGTGAGGTGGCATTCATATGTGTGTTGCTAGGTAATCACTGGCCCCGATAAAAGGACTGCCATCTTAGATCATTTACTACATCTGGAAAGTAATTGCTGTCTTTCACAGGTGAAAAGTAGGAGAAAAATAGAACTGATACAAAGAAAAACACTGTGTAGAACAGTAAAAATATATAATAACCCCCATAATACCCCCCCCCCCAAACACACACAAATAATTTCACCAAATCGAAAAGAAGCAGCATGATCAAGGTGCTAGTTCATTCACACTTAGCCCCCCCCCAGACTGAAGAGATACTACACTCAAACTTGAGGCACAGTGAAACCTATCTTAGTTCTGTGTATGCATCCCAGCCTTGTAGCAGAATACAGATCCAATGGTTTAAGACATTAGAGAGCATTGTTGATGGCCATTGTATAAAAATAGCCTAACATCAAAATAGTGTTAGCAGACTCAGCAAATCTCTCTTGATTGCAATTGTGCATAGTGTGTACTTAGGGCCTGCAACTGTCCATTGTGATCAATAGACCGGGCTTGCCCAAAATGAGACCTATGTAGCATTTACACAGATGCCTTGTCTGTCATGGTCTTCCTCTGTCCAAATGTCTCTGCAGTAGACGTGCCCAGATGACTGTGGTCAGATGAAGCTATGGTTCTGTGTGTGTACACACCCCTTCTCGCACAACCTGTTTCCTGATGGTCCCTGCTGACGCTGGCAACGTTGGCATATGGAGGGTAGAATGGAAGACAAAATAGAGGTGTGGAAAAGTATGTTTCTCTATCCACAGCCCCTATCAAATCCTTCCCTTCTCTTTTCTCTGGTTTGACTTAATCCAGTATTCTCTGAGAGAGTCACATAACATCTCCTACCAAGACCCAGCCTTCTGGTCAGGGTCACCTGGGCTTCAGTCCACCCACCCCCCGTTTGGCCTCTTTGGGGAGGGGGCTCAGGCGGGCTATAGCCGCTCGATGTCGCGGTACTTCTTCCTCAATATGGACACCTGGTCCTTGAACAGCACCGGGTCCAGTCTCATGCGGGAGTGGACCAGGGGCATGGTGCCAAACCAGCTGGCAAACTTGTTCATGCAGGTTTGCCGCTGGGCAAAGTGGTCTGGGTCTGCCCACCGAGAGGATCGCGACGACTGTGAGGAGAGAAAGAGGATGAGAGAGAGATAGATGAGAGACAGAGAGAAGATGAGAGAGAGAGAGAGAGAGAGAGAGAGAGAGAGAGAGAGAGAGAGAAAGAGAGAGAGAAAGAGAGGAGATGAAAGAACATTAAAAAAAATGACTCGAGGATAAAGATGTCTTGCTGTGTCTAATGGTGAGTTAATAGGGGGGGGAAACCAACTCAGTAGCAGTGAGAATAACAGGGTCTAAGGAGGAGTGTAGCATTCTTCAGTTCTTTAACAATGGAGCCATCACAATAAAAAACAATAGGCCAAGGTGATTTTATACTAAAGTAAACATAATAGTAAATAACAAAACAGTAAACAATAAAGTAGCAAGACAGACTGTGTGTGTGTCTTTCATGCGTCTATGGAGGAGTTTGAGGCGCTACTTGACATGTTCTGCTTAGTCTAAACTAGTGGGTGCGCTTCTCTTCCCCTCACCTGTCCCATCATTGTCTCTTTGTACTGCTTCTTCTGTGTCACTTTTATGGGTGGTAGCTTGGTGACTGCCGACACCAGGAAGTTCATGAGGATGTCCTCACAGTTGGATAGCTGGTCTACCATGCCCTTCAGACTAGTAGGTAGGTAGTGGGTATACAAGTGATTGTAATATCTAGAGGAGAGAGACCACCAGTCAAACGCACAATCCTCTTTTAGCTTAGGATAGGTCCGTATTGAATACGGTGTAAAACGCAGCACAAATATGCATCACAAATATGTAAACAACATTTTGGGAAACAGTCAGAGATGAAGGCACAGTGAACACAAAATATCCTTAGCTCTTGTCATCCCCATGTGAAAACAGGTCCATGAACTGGTTCATCAATAACAAGAAACAAGCACCAGTGCAACAACCGGGTATGTTCAGTAAAATCACTAAAGGGGTTGTCTGCAGTAGCGGACTGACCATCGGGAGCACCGGGAGAATTCCCGGTGGGCCGAAACACTTCTGGGCTGGAGGGCCGCTTGCCTTATAATTTTTATAGTAATAAATAATAAACATGTCAGCAGAAGATTGAGCAACACAGTCATCCGGCCCCCCTTTCCCCCAGGCCGGTTGGTCTTTTCCAAATGAACGTCTATGCAGCCCTTAGCCCCACCCCCTTTGTCTCGCTTACACACGATAGTGACACTGACATATCGAAAGTTAGCTAGTAGAGACTATATAACGATGGAAAACCAGGCTAAGAAACGTAAGGGTGGGGATGAAAAATGAAGAGACAAAAAGACATCACCTTCACCAGACAAGGTTTTACCAATTGAAAAACGGCTATGTATATTTGACATAAAGAACGCGCGATGCGCACGCTCACATTAAGTCTGTAACTCCGTAACTAGCGTCACATCAAACACAGAAAGTGCATGCATTGGCAGGGCAGCTGTGGTGGCGTATACGGTGGCCGGTTCTGGTGGGCCGGTCTGGATCAAAGTCCTGGGCCTAGTTTTACTCCCAGTCCGTCCCTGGTTGCCTGAAGAATACTCTCAACTTGTAAAGAATGAACTTTAGACAAGAGTTGACAAATACATTTACGTTTGATTGCACACAGTGACAGTTTAGCCATGTGTCCACATGGGAACCCAGCCTTCCAGGGTACAGCCAGATCTCATTATAACTAGTGCACAGTGCCCATGATGCAGTCAGTGATTAAGATGTCAGTGAAACACACAAATATAGATTACTTGAACTATAGATATATTGCATAGTGCCCATGATACCATTTGTGGTACACACACACAAAGATTCCTGGAATTATAGATAGGGCACAGTGCCCGCGATGATGTCGGTGACACACACAGATTTCTGGAATTATAGATAGACTGCCATCTGGTCTGATTATGTAGCCTTCATTTGTCTGATGTTATAAATTGCTTATGTTATGTTGATAAAAAAAATTACTATATTGGTTCTCTGTTAAATTGTCTTACCACTACAAACATCTAAACATTTAGTTCATAATAGAAGTCATTACATGCACGATGGTTGAGCCAGTTGTCATAATTGTAGGCCTAATTCACCATACAGATCAGTTTTTACATAAACACATTAATTTATGTAACACAATTCACTGATCTATACTTCAAGAATATCCCATTTATATTGTCGTTTTGTTAGCTAGCCATTTTATCCATAAAGAAACCCCTTTGAAAGCAGAGATTCAATGTTTCTGCTATGCCAGCAGTCAGAACTCAACTGGCCAAATCGGTTGTAAAACCGAATTCGCTTCTAAACAACAAAACAGAATTTCCTTTTTTTCCTTACTACTAACTCCGGTGCATTAAGCGCTTTGTTTCATTTAATTGCAAATGCCTTTGTTAGTCGCATTACTTTACTAACAAAATTCACTGAAGTTATGGACCAATCAAAGTGAAGGGGCTGGGATTAAAATTCCATGATGCCCGTGGAGGCACATGAAAGATGGGATTGTATTTAAAAATGTTGAAATGCTGATATGAACAACGTCTGCACTTTGTTGGATTATAAAAGAGGACACCTGTGACATTTTTACATTTTTAGAGTGCTCGGTTCTCCAGATAATCGTGGAAAACTAACGTGGGACACACAAACAAACACACACAGACAGATTCCTTGCATTATTAGAGAGATGGAGGGACTATGTACGTAAAGCCCTATAATTTGTAAACGGTTTATCCAATATGTATCAAAATACCTACAACTAAATGCTGACTGTGTTCACTTTAACCTTAATGTATCCTGTAAAACCTGCCCAAGAACATTGGGTGTTTTTCACATCTTAAATCCCCTTCACTGTGCCCTAGTCTCACCTGTGGTAGATGGCAGCCCCGGTGAGCACCATGGAGTAGTCGTTGGTCCACTTGGATGTGTATCCCCAGCGCTCCTTGTTGCTGTCCCAGAAGTGGCTACGTGCCGGGTATCCCACAATCCTCTCTGGGAAGCTCTGCCACACTGTGAAAGCAAAGTCCACCTGAAGAGGGAAGGGGGTTCATACTGAGAATCAGAGAGCTGACAAACCCCCAACACTTAGCTCCTTTCTCCAATTTTTAAGAGTGAGTTGTCTGAACAAACCGTATGAAGGGGAAACAGCTTATGGTAATGTTCTACTGAGAAGTAGTATACTGATATCATTTCGACAATTAAGTTGAATTAATTGGGAAGAATTTTCCAATCCACCTTTAGAAGCTGTGATAGGGACACACAAGGTAAATAAAATCATTCTAGGTCCTCCCAGTTGTCTTACCTCAGTGGTGGACAGGACTGTGTCTTCATCCAGACTGAGAACGGCATCCGTGGAGATGGTGTCATAAGGTTGGAACCGGCTGCTCATCACCTGAAGAGACAAATTAGTATTTGTGTACTCAAACGCAAATACTCACTCCTTATTACGAAGACAGACTAAATAGACAGAACAAGACTAACAACCAATGGCCAATGACGTCAGATGGTTCTTAATGAGCTCATATGGCCCCTGGGTGCTTTTCAGGTCCACAAATGAAATATATTTTCATCTCCAGCCAAAGGCAAGGTTATGTAAAGGACCGTACAAGAGGGATGTGATATACCTACTTACACACAGCTTTAAATGTCATCAAAAGGGGTTTGGCTAGAGGTGCCCGGATGTTCTAAAGGTGTTGTTAGTCTTTGCTTTGAGTGTGTGCTGCTTACCTTGCTCTCGCCCTCTATGACGACGACAGGTGCTAAGGTGGCTGGCCAGCGCTGTTTGGCTGGGAGGGGCTTGTCACAGTTCCACAGCACAATGACCTTAGAAACAGACACAAACTTACACATAAACTATCAGACCACACTGGATTGCACTTGTAAAAGTGTCTTCCCAAGCCTTCTGAAATACCTGCTACGTCAAGTCAAATTGTCTGTTGATCACATGACAAAATCTAAAACCATGACCAGGCCCAAACGTAATTTGCGAGCACAGAATTCCGAAAATGTAGAATTCCGAAAACCCGCAGAATTTCAAATAGAATGCATTGGTCTGAGGCAAAATTTAAATTAACTTGTCAACTCATATTACGTCTCTATTCTTTTGAAATATTTAACCTGTAAACAGAGCCTATTGCCACCAGTGTAGGTAGGTCTGTGATAGTAATCGAAGGAAGTCTGTCAACCCTGAAACTGATACAGTAACGTTCTCGTTAGACTATAGCTACTGTAGCCAATATTAAAACGTTATTAAAACCAAAAATGCAGAGATTCACCCCTGAAGAACTGACATGGAAACACTTATCAACCAAAATTACAGCAATAGACAGGGCCATGGAGTTTTCAGGCGATCTTTATGAGGATGGATCAATACTTTTTTGCAAAGTCTGTCAACGTTCAATCGACCATATTCTGCGTCAAACTGTTGTGAAACATCTTCGGTCGCTACGACATAATAACAGGAAGGCTAGCGGAATTCCGCAGATTTTCAATCTGAATAACCGCAGAAAATGTAAAACAAATCAGCAGATTTTTGTTTGGGCTTGACCATGACTTAAAAATACTACAAGGGTGAAAATTATTATTTTAAATAATAACAACAATAGCAACAGCCATTTGTTTAGGATGTTCTCTTTGATAATCTTAATTGACAAATTATTAATGTAATTTGTTTGTCTCTCATTAAACAGGTAGTATATATATATATTCCATGACTCATGCAGGCGGCATATGGACACACAGTGCCTTCCTGCAGTGGCATTACCTTTGCGCAGTACTGAGATTTGGCCACTGCCACAAGAAGCTTGATGATTGGTTGGGACTGTGAGACCAGGGGCGTCATTGTGTGGATGACCGCTGTAAACTTGGGGAGGGGCTTGATACCTGAAAGATGGCAAGGAGACAGTCAACTAGCTAGTTGACGTAAGAATACCCTAATAAATACATACATGAACAACACTTTCAAGACAGAATGGAGGGAGAGGGAGAGAGATAGAGACTCATTGATCTCTGATATTACAGCGACATGATGAATGACTCAAGATAACACCCAAAAATGGGCATTGTTCACTAATATGTAAAAGAAATGTTCTTACTTTGCATGCAAAATAAGTGTGCATGCAAAATTACAGTCAGACTCAAAACGTGCGCATGGATCAAATGTGTTCTTAGCACCATGTGTATGTAATGAATCAGAACTATTCTAACAGGCCAGTTTCCTTACTTGCAGCGTAAGGAAATATTGATGAATCCAGGATTGGTGCGCAAAACGTTCGTATGTACGGTTGAAACAGATTTGTGCGTACGCACAAATTGTGATAGAGGCCCATTAAGGGCAATTTCCTGGTTGGAAATCAGCCCAGACTAAGTCTATGGCATCGACATTCCCTTCATACAAATGTTCATTTACTCTCCGATATGCTGCTTTCCAACTGCACTGGTGACAAAATCAATTTTTGTGTCGTGGCGTTCAGTCACCTTTAAGATCAAGCACCTTTAAGAGACAGCACATCGAGGGTTGTTTAGTTGGGGCTGCTAAATGGAAGACAAACCTCACACTTTTAATGTCAGCAGGACAAGTATATGTTTAATTAATCCAAGCAAAGCCCTCTACCAGATCCTTTGTGGTCGTATTTATTGGCGACTCCAATGCGTTTGAATGAATGAATTAAAAGCTGTTTTGAATAATTCAAGGCTGGTGCCAGGGTTGTTTGTGTTTTCATCCACTGTAGATTTGGATCCAGCTGTGCTGTTATGATTAAAAAGTGAACCATGGAGACCCGTTGTTGAGGACTAACAAGGCTGTTGACGTTGTGTGTCAATATTGTTTCTGCACAAGTGATCCAGTAGGTAGGTCAGGGTCTCTGAGGGAGTCCTGCTAGACGTGGTTCCCTTGAAGAGGAAGACTAGCAGCTAGGTACGTGTGTGTGTGTGACTCACCCAGCTTGACGTGGTAGAACGGGAAATCTATCAGGTATATGGGTGTGTATGTATATTTTGTGGTAGAAGGGGAATTCTACTAGGTATGTGTGTGTGTGTGTATGTGAGTTACTCACCCAGCTTGACGTGGTAGAAGGGGAAATCTATCAGGTATATATGGGTGTGTATGTATATTTTGTGGTAGAAGGGGAATTCTACTAGGTATGTGTGTGTGTATCAATGTTGGGGGAAGTTACTCAAAAAAGTAATATATTAGTTGGGTGTGCTCAAGCCTTCGGCGAGAGCACAACCTTTGTTCTCTCACATATATATTTATTTATTTATTTATTTATTATTGTTTATTTTCGCCCCCCTAAGGATCAGTCAATATTTGGACTACATACACAACGGCGGTGTCAAAAGGTTCGTCTTGGTAGCGATTGCGTTGGTTGTATTTTTATTTACGTTCCGTTGCATGGTTTAAGTAGAAATTGCGTTTTTGTGGTGAAAAGTGAAGCTAACGGTGGCTAATTTGCTAGCCACAGTCACTGACGTCACTAACGTCACTACGTCACTAACGTCACGAAAACACACGTAGCAGAACATTCGTTTCACATCTGTTAACTTGGGGGATAGCTAGGCTAACTATAGCTTTACTGCAAGGCAGCTGCAGGAACGCCACAAGCAAAGAGGCCAGGGTGATAACTATTTACTCATTTTACTTTGTGATGTGAAACACAATTATGAAATGTAATGTACAATATTAGCTGATATTATTAAGGAAGGGGCCCACATCTACTTTTGGAAACGGTAGTCTACTATTTCACTGAAGCATTAGCATCATGACATTAGCCTCTGTTGCCCGGGCAACACATACTACAGTGGTCTATGATGCATCTGTTTTCAATCTTTAAAATAAACATTCCTCACAAATACATTTTCGTTGTAGGATTTATTATGACATTACATTACAAGTAAACGATTTGTTGGTGAAATTATCATTACCTGTGGTTTCAAACCAGTGTAGCTCACTGCAACGCTGTAGCCTACGCGAGACACTACAAAAACATCTACACAACATGTTCGGCACTCCCCTTACTTAAATCAAAAGTCTAACTACTAACCTGAACTTCATTGCCACAGCCTAAACTTTGTCAATCTGTTCATGAAAATAATTAATTTCAGCCTAAACCGTACAACGGAACGTTAAATCCAATTCAACCAACACAATCGCTACCAAGACAAACACAGCAGTAGTCTAGTACTGTACTGTAGTAGTAGAATTTACCGGGGCAGCTTCTCCACACAGGGCTATATCGCATTTTGCGTTGTTACTGACAATGATCGCTACCAGTGAGCTTTTTATGAATGAGCGATTTTCCACTAAATAAATGTCAAGCTTATTTACGTTTTTGGGGGCATATTTTCAGTTAGCAGATGGTACTGTTTGAATCGCGATTCAATCTTCTACTGCCGGTAACGTCGTAGAATAATCTTCAAAGGGGGTTCTTTATTAATGAATGAATGCAATTTGAGTAGGCTAAATGCCTGAAAATATCACGAGAAGGGAAAACTTAAAAGGACATTTAAGTCATAGAGATTAGGTCCATTTTTACACCGGTCTGCCAAATTTATTCGTTTTGATTCAGCTATGAGGCTACCTCTTGCAGAGCAAATGAGAAGACATCATATTTAATTCTACACTTCACTCGTATTTTCAGTTGTAAATGAGCAGCACAAAAAAAAAGCTTTTAAATCTATGTAATGTTTATAAATAATAAGTATGCATTTTAATATAAAATATACAGATATATCAGTTGTAAAAATGTCATTCAAAAACGGACCCCTGTGCAACCAACGCAAGCAAGCACACCCTACAATTTCCCCAGAAATTGTACCCTCTAGTTATTACTTATTATTGTTCAGTAAGAGTAGTGTGATTAAGTTACATTATTACTTTCTGTACAAAGTAATATTATTAATTACTATATTACTGTTACTATTACTTTTAATAGCGAGTTGTGGAAACAGGTCGCCATCTCTCTTATGGTTTAAAGTGGATTTTTCGCTAGCTTCCAGCTTCGTTTCTCTGTGGACACTTTACAGAAGTTTGAAGTGTTGTTTTTGGCAGTAGATACTATTTTGTTGGGGCACAGTTTGCATTTCACTTTAATGTTTTTTCCCAATATCTTCAATGAAAGCGAAATAGTGTGAATATTTCCACGCCGAAAACGTAACACGTTCTGCGGCCATGATTGCTGTTGTGTTTGCCTGCAGCGTGACTCAAAGGCAAACAGTAGGCTAACTGCAAGACTGTGCCCAGGAAATGTTGTTTAGGCAACAATCTGTATTTATAAGGCTATTTAAGTCCTTTGTTGAATTAATGCAGTAACTTGGACAACGCACGTTAGTTAAATAAGTAACTGTAATAATATTACTCCATGTCAAAAAGTAACACGTTATATTCCTTTGTTACTCACTTAAGTAATAATATTATGTAACGCGTTATATTATGTAACGCGTTATATTACATAACGCGTTACCCCCAACACTGGTGTGTATGTATGTGTGTGTGTGTAACTGACCCAGCTTGACGTGGTAGAAGGGAAAGTCTCCCAGGTATGCCTGGGGTGTGTGTGTATGTGAGTTACTCACCCAGCTTGACGTGGTAAAAGGGAAATTCTACCAGGTGCATATGTGTATATATGTATGTGCGTGACTGACCCAGCTTGGCGTAGTAGAAGGGGAAGTCTCCCAGGTAAGTGGAATACTGTGGCAAGGTGAACAGCCCTCCTGGCAGGCTGTTCCACATCAAGCTGCTCCTGGAGGCCTGCTGCAGCACCCTGTCCTGGAGGATCTGGGAACACACAACAACACATGCTCACATAGGGCTCACCAAGGACACAACAAGCAGAGTTAGCAAAGACAACCGCGAACCAAACAACCTTATTACGGAGCAAATATCTCAGGATCCGGCATTGAACTCCTTCAGAGTGGAACTGCCCCAACCAGCCCTTATTGATGCAGAGGGTGTAGCCCCTGAGGCCTTGTTAGGGAGCAGGCCAGTCCTGGTGCAGATACTCACCTCCAGAGTGGTGAGGACTATCCTTTCTACAGAGGAGAAGTAAGCCTCCCACAGGAACTGGGTCTGCTGTCTCAGAGATAGGATCCGGTCCTGGTGGATGGAGTGCACTGTGGATGGGATCTGACGAGTAGTAGGGAGGAGGAAGAACAGACAGAAAAGTAGACAGAGCAAGTAGGAGTGAATGGTTTGTTTACCCCACATCAACGAGTCCCCCTAACACAGGCGCCTGAACGCACAGACCCTATGGCCAATCCTCTCTCAACAGACGTAAGTCTGCCCCTGCCCCTTGAAGAACCATGCGTTAACCATTGAAAGATGGGAACACTTTTTTAAATGCAATCATTACAATCAAAGACTATAAAAAGTTATCCATCTAATTTATTTATTGAATGAATCCCATTCAGAGTCAGAAAGGAATGTGTACGATGCGGAAGCGAGCTCTGCTGTACCTGCAGCAGTAGTCTCTCGTCTCCGATCACAGCTGCGGTGTTCCAGTCGATGATCTCTGAGAAGGGCAGCTCCCAGCCGTTACTGAGCATGACTGGGACACACGCAGCCTGGGCAGGAAACGCACAAACACACACACAGGCGCACACACACAGATGCGCACACACACACTCACAGATGCGCACACCCACACAGACGCACACACACAGATGTGCGCACACATACAATTCCTCGATTTTCAGTACCTTCTGTTCATCATTTAGGGTAAATGTATATACTCATTTATGGTAACCTAAAACCTAATGATATAGGAGCTTATAAAATACAATTTTTTTTTTTTTTTTTTTGTGTGTGTCTGTCTTTGCCAGTATGAAGGAAGTTGGTTAACTTCAGTTAGCTTCTAATTTGTTGGCAAGACAGTGATATAACTGCACAACCTTCCTTAAGTTATTACTATCCATGATAGTCCACCACAGCATCCACATTATAAACACACTGATTACAGTCAACATGATGACAGCGTATTATTGCAGAAATCGAATCAGCACTTTGATGCTGAGAAAAACCGCACCATCTGTCTGGCATTGCTGGGTCATATTGGTTCCAACATCTTCTATTTTCCAACCTCCACTCGACACACTGGCAAATGGCTGAGAGCAAGCTGAATGTGAACTGCAGGCTTGTTACATTACTGGAGAGTAATGCATTCTAAATGGATCAGGCCCTTTGCTGAACTTGCACTTTTCGATTGACGTACATTGCATTTATCATGAATGTGTATCACTGGATACGCTACGTAAATGTGTATGTGAATATGCAGTGCAGATTTTGCATGCGCATGGTTAGGTGTGTATCTGTGTACGCACATTAAATGTGTGTTTGTGTGTAAAGGCGTGCAGGGAGTGTGTGTGTGTGTGTATCCGATAACAAAGCCTGCCATCCTGTCGCTGTGTCCTGTTGCTAATCGGCTAAGCTGGCCTGTATTCAGTGATTGGCCATCACCAGGCCACTCTCTCTTTCCAGCTTCATACTGGGCACTAATCCCCTCAGTGTCATTAACCAGAACCACAATCTCTTGAAATACAGCCTTCCATACACACACACACACACAGGCCCCCACACACAGCCACGCACGCACCCACCCACCCACACCTAAGCCTGGACTGGAGGCTGTGCTCAATGCTCAGCTAGTACAGTCAGGTGAAACACCTATATGTAGTAGAGTATTTCTAATCCTGCCCTTGAAGGGGCAGAGCCAGCGGTGCTTCTTCCCTGTTCAGACCTCTTCCTGAGACCAGTCTGGACTTAATTAACAGCCCGGAGCTCCACTTTAATAATGCAGAAGAGAGAAATACTCTGCAGGAGCAGCTGTGTGTGTGTGTGCATACTATAGCAGATGCAGCCCCAGGGATCCCTGAGGTTCTTATTCTTTCCGCTTTCTGTATATATGCGTGAACATGCTAGTATGGAGGTGTGTGTGTCTGTGTACTCACCTGCAGGGCCTCCAAGAAGCGGAAAGACCCAAGGCGTCGGCCCCTGGGCACCAGGCAGAAGGTGGAGTTGTGCAGCATCTCTCTGTAGTCGTACCTGGACAAACACAGCACAAATCAGGGGAGCTGACTAGAGTATTTGATTCATAACAATCAATACCCATTCACTGGTCTATTCATTGAATGCCCCACCTATCAGAATGAAGAATTCAGTGCTATAATTTGACTTTTTAAAACACGTCTTAGAGGAAAGTTACACAGAGTGGTTGAATGACAGAATGTTCTGGACTGGGCCCCACTGATGACAGAGCAAACCTCCCCCCCTGTACTTCCATATCTGGACGGAAAGTTTTCTTTTGAGGTAAACTGCATGTCTACAGGTTACACCCCCCCACCTTCCTCTCTCCCTCTTTTCCTTTCTCCCTCCGCTCAGTGAACCCTATGCCCTCTCACCTGCGTTTCTGAACATCTCTGCTCTTTCTCCCCAAACCCCCTTTCCTTCCCTCTAAGACTCAGTCAGCACTTGGATTAAGTAGCTGCTTGGAATTCCTACTGTGACATTCCCCTGTGTGTGTGCTGCACATAAATGTGTGTGTGTATGCATCTAAAAGTTTCTGAATGTGTGTGTCCTACACAGAAGAAAGTGTCTATCGGTGTGTGTATGCTGTGTGTCTGTGTGTCTGTGTACTAAGTATGCTGTGTGCGTGTGTGTGTGCCTGCCTGCCTGTGGCTCCTCTCCTCTGACCAGCAGGACTGTCCCAGCTAGCCCCTGCTGTACCAGAGGTGCATTCCTGTGGGCCAAGACCCCACAGCAGACCAGATTAAATACAGTGTACAGACTAGTGTACAAACACAGCCACAGTTTCACCACAGATGCGTGGTAATGTAACCTAATAGTCTAATACAAGCTACTGTACAGATGATGAGTGCAGTGCTTCACTATGTGAAAGGGTTTATGGGGATTACACAGCGGACATAAAAGCCATTGCTTAAACTGTAAGATGCCATTTGGAGATCACAAACACTTCCGGGAATGTAAACATTCATTCAATAATTATTCATATTCATTATTATTCAATAATTATTCGTCAGGTTATTGTGGATTTATCATAGAGTTTCTAATGGTATGGTGGATGAACCTATTGCACTCTTGCATTATCTATGATGATAATTACACACAAGACTGCAGGTCTAATTCCTGTATGGGAATTGAATGAGATACATTTAATTTCAGAGGGAATGGTTATTGCCATGAAAAGGACTATTTATTTTGTGAAAGAGCAAAACAGAGTCGTCCCCCCCCCCCACACACACACACAAATGTGATCCCAGCTCTGTTTTGAATATGAACCTTCATCCTTCCAGGCAGTGTGGATGACGGTGCTAATGGTAAATGCAAGGTTAACCACCACCGCCTGCAAGAATGAGAGAGACCTTCCCTGAGGAATGTGGAAACGTTTGACCCTGGCATTACCATGAAGAATCTGGTAAACCAGCACGGCTGCTCCAGCGAGGCAAAATCTAATTGGTTGGCCCGCGCCGCGCAACTTGACCTTGATGCTGTGCTTGATATGCGTGACAGAGAGGTAGAGGCTAGATTAATGATTAGTGTAGCATAGCACTGTGATCTGATCTTGGGGCCAGGCAGGCTTACACCAAACAACCAAACTCCACAGCTACAGTTTCCAAAGGGACATGGCTGGACGAGACTGCATGACATAAAACTGTATTGTAATAAGTAATTAACCTTGCGTTCAATTATTCAATTGCAAAACCTAAATGGAGCATTGTATTTTACTGTTCCGACAGAGGTGAGTATTTATCGATGAGAGGTTTAGCTATGATTTAAACATTTCTCAGAATTGCTTTACCATGTTGGTGACGTCTGTTGTGATGTTCCAAATAGTCCAGTGGAAAACTACACAGGCTGCAAGCCAGGGCAGAAAATTCTGCAGCAGCACTATTCCTAGTTGTCTAAAGTCTTTCCTAATGGAAATGGAAATCAGCCATGTAAGCTTGGCACACACATTTCCAGTGAAACAGCCAGAACCAACACATCGCAGCAAAGTGATTTCAGATAAAATCTCACGGAAGGGTCGAGACACTTGAAATGTTAGCCGCACCGAAAGTGATTCTATGTGGATGTCATGTGATAGCATTAATGACACCCCCCCACTGATTAAAGAGAAGTCAAGTTCATGTAGAAGTCCTATATTCATAATTTAGTCCACATAAGACATTCTTCTCAGTTCCTGCAAATTCTATTCCACTATTGCCTTCAAGGCACTTAATCTCCTGCTCCTCATTTGCTGCAAAAAGGAGATCCTCATAAAACATTTACTGCTGCACAGAATGTGGTCCTCTGCCCCATCACAGCCATACACAACCCTGGGTTAATAAAGCCAATTACTGTGCAACACAAACTAGCTGGTATCACACGCAAACACCAACCTCACAAAGCGGTCTGTAAACGTATTCTCCCCTCGGATGAGTTAAAACAGGAGGATATTAAAAAAGGGCTGTCCATAAAAAATGGGGGAGAGATTTACGGAATGAGTGCTCGAGTTAATGATATGTGTGTAGAACAACCATCAACTAGGCTAGAGGAATGTCCGTCTGGGTTGTGGAAACGTCCAATCACAGGACGGGCCACCCAGGCATTCCATCTCCTTAATCAATAACAACTGATGCATTGATCAGTGATTCTTCTTTCCTGAGGAAAACACATCAGTGATAGACTACCAAAAAATCAAAGACCCTCAACTGAGCGAGAGATAGAGAGAGAGTCAAGAGGGGCGAGAGACAGAGCGAGGTGACATACAGAGAAAGTAGTGTGCGGAGCGAGTGAGAGGGCTCCTGTGTTCCAGGTTTGGAATGTGTCTGTTCATGGGCCAACAGGGACAGGGTTCGACAGGTGTGAGAAGAAGGGAGATAGAAAGATATAAAATAAGTGTGTGTGTGTGTAAGAGAAAGGACAAAGACCAGAAGCACACCAACAGGAGCCACTGGAACACATGGTCAAACCAGTCATGCCAATATTGAGCAATCAGTGGCTCATTTCAATTTGGTTGAATTAGGTAAATAAATTATAATTATTAATGAATAGAATTATCAAGCATCTTGTGCTCCCCTCAGTTTCAATCTAACCATAACATTGGTCCCTTCCTATATCAAGGATAAATTTATAAAAAGCAAAACACTGGACCAAACTAGAATTTCGGGGTAAAAAGCTGTTTGGCAGTGTGAGGTAAAATGAGGAATGCCTTGTCTGCAGAAAAGAGTGAAATTAGGATTTCACTAACCTGCCAAAAGATGTATACAGCATTTTATCCCAGGGAGGTAAAATGTGATTACCTTACAATTACATGGCACACATCTTTCTGTGGGATTGTGACAAATTATAGGGTGGTAATGATTAAATTGGCATTACGGTGATAGAGGGATTTAGCAATAGCAGTGGCAATAGCAACAGGCTGAGTAGCCTGATAGAGTGAAATACTGAATTATGAATCTGCCATGAAAGAACCTCCATGTTCTGAATTGCAGGCTGTCCTCTCTCCATTCGGGTACCTCAATCCCTATTCACTACTAGCCCTTAAGCATGAGCAGGGCTCTACAGTGCGAGAATTTCACTCGCATTGGCACCTAAAAATATATATGTGTGAACCGTATAATATAAAAAATAATATGTATTTAAAAAAAATATATATTCGTAAATAAACGTTTTTTTTAAACGAGCAGTGTACGACTAAAGATTACAAACTACAGTAATCTATTTACACCGCCATTTAAAAACTACAAATCCCACATTTCACGAGTGGCATGCACCGACACAGTAGAGTTTTCTGTGATGATGCGGTCCAGTCAGAGAGAGAAAGGTGAACACTGGAAAATATAGCTGCAAGCAGCAATGAGGGGGCCAAGCAGTCAAACGACCCAAAAAACCTTGGAACAGATTTGCTGAAATACAACCCTACTTCCTTCTTCTTGGGATCTCCCACGATATCATGAGACAGAGGAACCACTTAATTAAGGCAAACAAATCAACAGTTATTGGCCAAAATAATTTTTTGCTGCCTGCAGCCCCTCCCAGTGATCACATGAAACCAAATTGTGGATGTCCTCAGAAGAGGGTTCTGAGTCGAGGTACCAAATTTTGTGTTGTTATCTCAAAGAGTTGCTGAGATTGCAGCGCCCCCTAGATGTCAAATGGCAAAACCGAGTCAATACATTTCTAGGGAAATTGTGAGGTGTGCTTGCGTCCGTTGCGGATGGGTCTGTTTTATTACTTACATTTTACAACTAATATTTCTGTATATTTTAAATACTTGTGTAGGCCTTCTTATTAGCCTATTGATGAAGATAGATTAAAAAGCGTACATTTGTTGCTGCTCATTTACACTTGAAAATAATACGAGTGAAGTGTAGAATTTAACAGTGTTCTCTTCTCATTTCCCTTAGATTCTTCTCATACCCTGCAAGAGGGAATGGTGATAGGCTATGTGGCAGCCTCACATAGTTGAAAAGGTTGGATGAAAACTAAGAAATTGGGCAATCCTGTGTAAAAATGGTCCTAACCTATATCAAACTAGAGAGGGTAAAATTTCTGGGGAAATTGTGGGGTGTGCTTGCGTCCGTTTGAAAAGTGCTGCGGGAAACCCAGTTTTTTTGGGGGAGGTGGGGTCGTGCATTATAGGCCCCTGTGGCCTAAGCTTTTGTCCTTAATGGCATCTTTCCCCCTTACATTACTACTTTTACTTTTATATTTTAAGTAGTTTTGAAACCAGTACTTTTATACTTTTACTTGAGTAAAAAGCTTGAGTTGATACTTTAACTTCTACAGAAGTATTTTTAAACCCTAGTATCTATACTTCTACTTGAGTAATGAATGTGAATACTTTTGACACCTCTGGCTGTTCCACTATGGAAATCCATATGTGCCAAAACTTGTGATTTAGCGCTTGCGTTAAGACGACACATTTGGCCGTTTTAAGATTACAGAAATTGCTGTCTAAACACGTCTGTTTTGAACATCTTACATTATTCCAAGGATGTGTCTCTTAGTAGGCTACATGCACACACACTCGCACAAACAGTAAAAATATGTATGTAATAAATAGTTTGTAAAGCTCAGTTACATTTTTCACTGTGGTCCTAAATTTCTTTGTGTCCAAAATGTTTTCATTTAGGGGTGCATGTACTCCTTGAGGGAAGAAAAATAGTTAGCGTAGAGCCCTGAGACAGAGACCAGAATTCAAGTCCTCTAGCAACGTATCAACACACACATACCCTTCAACTCAACTCAAAACCATCAGGCCACATTGTTGGAAAAATAGAAGATGTAACTGTTATCCTGTATAAGAATGATTCTGTGTTCAGTATTCCTTGTGTGCAGAGAGGCCTACCCCCAAATCTGAACTCTGGGTAACAATAGGCTTACGTAAACAAGGGGACCTGGGCTTGATCACTATCTTACTGGAGAGGCCATAAAAGAGTTGGTCAAGCTTAGAGGGGTCAAAGAGCGCACACACGCACACACTCAAACACGCACGCACACACACGCACCAGGTCTATGCAAGGGAGCCAATGAAGAAGAGCCATGGGACATTTGCATGCCTTTGTTTTAACCAATAACTGTCAAGAGCGGGTCTGTTTAAATAGCTAGCTAGCACAACATGCTAGCGGACAAACTTTGTAGCACAATGGCGTGTGATGTTTTTGTCTCCTTGTGGGCCGGCCGCAAGCAATAAAGCTTTCTTAAACTTGTTCACCGACTGTGCAATGCTTGATGAATAAATATTCCTGACACACATCACTTACAATCTGTAGGTGTTATAGATCCAACATGGACAATTATTCAGAATACAAAAAGGTACAGATAGGCACGGCAAGGGCCTCAACTGTTCTCAAGACAAGCCTAATTTAAGTATGCAAACAGAGGTAGACTGCACACAACCAAGATATTTGTTAAACAAGGGGCAAATGTATTCCTGTCAACAGACCATCCTTTTCTAGGGTCATGAGGAGGGCAGGTGGGATGATGGGGGGTGCAGGGGTGGGTGTGTGAATATGTGCTTGCACACTCGCAAGATACAATGGGCTCCTGTCAAGCGAGAGGCGATGATACTCCCCTATGTACACTCTGTGAACGATGCCTGCAGGGCAGGAAACACAAGTGGTGCTAGCACCTCCATGTGAACTCTGGGGCTAGCACAGGGCTAGATCCACCGCAATGACACCCCATGGGGCAGTAATGGAAGATTATAATGAGTTAATTATAGCATGCCACAAAAGAGGACTCTGAGCAGCACTCGCACTGACCTTCATTTTCTTAAATTACGCAAACCACTGATTATGATTACAAAGACAGGTCAGTATGATTACAAGGACAGGTCAGATGGAATGCAGAGTTGCAAATGAAGTCAGATGTATCATAAAAAGCCAGGGTAAATTCAGCAAAAGTTCAGAAGCGGCCAAGGCGGTTAATTTATTCAATGGCGGGTAAAGTGTGTGCTTCCTGGCCAGGCCCTTGGTTATGACCTCACAAGGGAAAAGCCTAAAGTTTCACTGAGGTGGCAGACAGACCAGTGGATTTTATGAGCCAACAGCTGATTTAGCTGTCTGCAAGCCTAATATCTCCTACAGACACCCAACCTGCAATCTCAAACTCGTAACATCAGCTTCTATTTAGTAATCTTATCTAAATAGAATCCTAATCTTAAAGGATGTAGGCTATGCTATACACATTCTGAACTGACTCAAAATAACCTTGTTTTTTTCAGCTTGGATGTAGATCCTGCTAGGACTTGGATTGCAGGAGTTCTGTCCCAAACCCAGTGTGGAGAGAAATACTGGAAATTAGGTTTGGAATTTATCCTATTTATAGGTATTATATTTACAATACTGAATCCTTAAAAAATACTTCTATGTAAACAGTGGAAGAGACACAAGTCGACCCCTATCAACATAACTTAATACTAGTCTACAGGGGAAAAGTTAAGATAGCCTTGTTAGCTGGGAATGTGGACGAGGGCATGCTAGCCTGCAGTCAACGCCTTGAGGAGGAGTTTATCTCCAGCACTGGAGGAGTAAATAATGGGATTTTTTCAGTCTGTCTGGTGATGTCTAAACAGGTTTGGAGCAGCCAAAAAATGAAAAAGAGTAAAGTAAACTACTAAGGTGAAACCAGGGTCAGTCCACAGTGGCCGAGAAAGTCACAGAAAGCTGTGCAGTCACATTCAAAGAGGAAACGAACTTGGGAGACAATTCCACAGCAATATGCTAAACAAGTACAACAAGGACTAACTTCCTCAACATTTAAATGTTGAGGAAGTTAGTCCTTGTTGTGAGCCTCAACAGCATTATGGAAACAGCATTATGTTGTGAGCCTCAACAGCATTATGGAAACAGATATATCTGTTTCCAT